>NC_140962.1:65329139-65634139 GCF_056783735.1 Eptatretus burgeri
CTCACACTCACCTACTACTGCCAACATGAACAAACTACTACTAATACTAATACTAATACTGATACTGATACTGATACTGTTACTGCTGACATGGACATCGACTCAAAAAGGACTCGAAAACACTGTTGGGTTCCCCTTTTATGAGCAGCATTTTTATATACCAATTCCCAAAACCGCTGGGAACACGTCTTTATATGGCAGTTGTAAGCTAGAAACACGTTCATTTATTTTTTTGTCGACCGGAAGACGTCATTGGAATATGTCTACATACGTCGATGTGTGTTGGGACTACGTAAAGAATTGGTTCAAAGCACGTCAAACATAAGTTCGAAATAAGTTTCGCGTAAAAAAGACATTACCGCGACGTGTTTCGACTTATGAGTAGCTTATAAGTAGCCTTTGTGGACGTGTGTAAGCGTCCACATATCGTGTGTAAAACTTATCCCCATCGCATGCGGAACGTGTGTCATACGCCAAGTACGTCATAAAATTTTGAACATGTTTAAAATTTCTTGACGTACTCTACTTACTACGACGTATGGTAGCATACTTTAGCGTTCTACTCACGTATACCAAACTTACTCATACCGTATTTGACATGCCCCAACGTTTTAGACACATTTTTCTTAGGTCGGCATACGCTGGCAAGATCGCCAAGGTGTGACCGCGATGTTGACACTTCCATTTCTACGGCAGTTATGATTCGGATCGTTGTGCGTCAGCCTTTTAATAGGCTACGTCACGACATCGTCGGCGATGCGTGCAACGTGCTATGCCGAAGTTAGACTATCGTTGGGCATCGGTTGTGTAGGCCGACAACAGGTTCAGCATTCGTTGGTATAAGTTATCTATAACACAACGAAACGTTCTGTATCCATTACTAATATGTTATGCATATGACCAACTCGTTATGAATACGTCCGAATCTTAAAAAAAAAAACATCAAAAGTTCAACGTCAGCCAGCGTTTTACATACATTTTAATACGTTGCCATCGCTGGCTAAAACGTCAAGGTGTGACCGGGCCTTTAGCAACTGTTACCAAGATAAATGTGTGATTGTGTTTTCTTGTGAATATCTAGAAAAATCCAGAATGAAATATTACTCTTCTTTAAGACAAAACAAATGAAATGCAATTATTGTATTACATTCTCATAAAAATGTAAACCTTTTTCCTCCACGCATGACACTATTTAAATAAGTTTTATTTTAACTTTTCAGTGGTTTCTTTTTGCAGACATTGGCTTTTCCCAGCTGGAACAAATTTGCGAAATGAGAAGAGGTTGTGTGGGAGGGAAGATTGTTTCGCACTGATTGTATTTTAACAATCGCTTGACAAACATTTGCACAAGCTAAACTATCAGATTGGTATTTTTTTTTAATCAATTGGAATAATTAGACCTTGTAAGGAAATTATTGGTGTTGAAAAAAACATTTGGCTTAATTTACGTGTGCTATGCCATAGATGATTGGTGAATTACTTATTTAATTTCTCAAATAGCCAAAACTCGTTCATATGAATTCAATTTTGCTTTTTTGAAGAAGGAAAAAAAACTATCTTCCATGTAGCTTTTCTTTTATCTGTACTTATCAAATTGAAAATACTTCTTAAACTGCAATAAGACATGAGAAACATCCATGTTTCTGAAGATGGGTTCCCCTATCTGATGGAATTACAGTGTTTCCAAGTTCAAAGCAAGTATACATACTGCAGATAGCCTTCTGAACAACTGGACTTCCAGGATGTTTCTGGTCTCAGCAGAAGAGGACATAATGCTTTTCCATTAATGACACCTGTCATTAATGACGACCTTATTAGCCCATCGGGCGTGAACATCAACGACCTACCCTAATCCTTTAACATTCATGTTACTGACCCCTTTCCCCTACCCCCTTCCTTTTTTGTAATATATATATATATATATATATATATATATATATATATATATTCTCACAGCACCGCAATCTCTCTACTCTGGCCTCTTCATTCACTGCTTGTCAGTGAATTATCCACAACACCCCAATCTCTGACCGAGACAAATTGTTTCCTGTCCAGACAAAAACTGCACTGTGTGCATACACATACATGCAGGACAGGGAGAGGGTGCAAAGTGAATAATTGTGACGTTGTTTGGGGTGGGTTTAATTCTCCATTCGCCGCAGGTTTATTTACATACGATGGGGGAGGGAAGGGAGAGATGGCTTGTATGAGCTGTCGGGAACCATTACATGCAAACATCAAATCGGTTGCCGAGGATTTTGCAAGCAGTTCAGTGCAGTGCCTGCACCATGTGTAAATAGATGGACATCTTGAATCAAGGATCTGCTTGAATAGAATCACTCTTTTGCCTTTTTTATTTGTATGCAAATTGGATTTGGAGCAATTACTAATTTCGCCCACTGGTGTGCATCATTTTCTTTAGGACTGTAGATGTGCTACTGATGCAGTGATTCCTGTAGGTTAAGGCAGGGATTTGCAATTTATTCATTGTGCCAGTGATAATTTGCCTACTCTTCGTCAAACAACACCATGAGATGGTTAACATCCACCAACTAATACCAGCATACTTGTCCTAGGATGGCACACTCATTGACTCAATGCCCTGCCTGTGAAGCACCAATCCAACAGTTTATCGTCTGGACGGGAATCAAACACAAACCTGATTGCTCAAATGTAAGTGCACTGCCTCCATACGACCCTGGTGGTCTTTCCTTTCCTGGAACCAAAACACTTAATCAGTAATTGGTGCCATGCAGGGAAATCACATTTGACATGAAATTTGTTATGGAATAAAGACTATCAAAGACCTACCATTGCATTTTGAAAGTCCACGACTGCTAAATAATAATATCAACGAACCATAATTATCAGTCCCCCAATTGTGATGATGGGCCATCTATTATTATATATTCAGGATGAAATGGGAGTCAGTGCAGGTTTAAATGTACTCAAGCAGCAGTCTTCGGTTTTCGTACATATCTATCATGATTTATTCAAAGTTAATTTTGCCATTTCTGTTTTGTTTTTTTATTAAAAAAAAACATCACACAGGTATAAGCCGTTCAGCCCATCATGCCTGCATGACATCAACACCACACTAATTTATCAACACAAGATCCAAAGAAGAAAATGCAATTTTTTTTTAATAGTGTTTTTGTCTGTTTTATTTTTTTATTATTTTAATTTTTCAAGTTTTTGTATTTTTCTTTCCTCCTCAGGGGAAGGGGCACGGGCTTGGTTAAAAACACACACACAACATCAACCACACAACACCCTTTGATGAAAGCCCCACCAACAGCACTTCGTACACATGCACACAATCCCCATCAATGCTCAAGCTACCCAAAAGTCCTGCCAACATCCCTATACCCCTCTATCTCCATAAATTCCAGGTATCTATCTAATTTCAACTTAAACTTATCTTCTGTTTCTGCTGCCATGACCTTTCCAGGGAGCCCATTTCATGCATTAACTACTCTTTGAGTAAAAGTCCCCTGCCTTACTACCGTCTTAACTCTCCTCCTCTTTACTCTCAGGCTATGGCCCACAAATGATTTTCAACAATTCTGTTTACTTTTAAGGGCACAGACAATAAATGCTGTCAAATAGATAAAACCCTGCGATTTTGGAAAGGAGGTGTCATAGTAAAACGATGCCCAGCGGTATTTTTCCCCTTTACAACTATGCTTGTCCTGTGTTTTATGCAAAGTACACATTGCATTTAGTCAGCCAACCATTTACAGCTGAGCTGCTGCTGTCCTGTGACATCTTTCTGGGAAAGGGGGGAAGTCATTTGTGGCAGTAATAAGTTCGACTTTATTTGCTTTGCCTGGCTTTTAAGTCATCTACCAGTCCAGTAATGTTTTTTTCACTGCGATCTTCAAAGGCCTAATAGTAGTACCTTTTTATACGCCCGATTTATATATATATATATATATATATATATATATATCGGGGCATATTATGTGATACCAGTCGTCCGTCTGTCTGTCTGTCTGTCTATCTGTCTGTCTGTCCGTCTGTTCCTGTCCGCACTCTAACTCCCAAAGTTTTCAACTTTCACGTTTCATATTTGGTACATAGGTACAGACTGTGGAGATGGTGTGTCGCGACATACGTTCGTCATCTTAAGTGGTTGCCATGGCAACCAGGATGCTGTTTTCCATGTAGTAGCACAATTCTGTATATACCTTCTTGTTCTTCATAAATTGACGTGTTTGAATATATAATTGTGTGTGTGTGCATGCATGTGCGCGTGCGTTCGCGCGCGTGTGTGCGTCACAGAGACTTTTTCGGGCGTACATTGTGCTCACTTGCGCTCTTGTTAATAATGTGATAATTTTCATTCTAAGAATGCTGAACTACTACGTAATGCTTTCATGTGGCAATACTACCCAGGGGCAGTGTCCATGTGTGTGAATTTCTGCAAAAATTCTCAAAATTAACGAAGTTTATTAACCAGATTAGGGCAAAATGGTCTGGACCAGGAAATATAGTGTGATATGCTCTGCTGACTTCAACATAGATTATTATGAAGAATTTATGCAATTTTTTTGTGTCTTTCCAAATTTTGCTCCTTAAAAAAACAGCAGTGCCCAGGACGATCCTAAGAACATAACTTCCTCCATAAGAAGCATATCTAGGGAAGATAAAGGAACAATTATCTGTACAGTTCTAAATTGTAGCTTTCAATTGTATAGTTGGCAGAATAATGTAATTATGTTTCACAATTTCGCTTCTCTTTCATGTCACCTACTTATAATTTATTTTATCGACAGTGGATTATGATGTTCAATAATGCTACATTATTAATGAGCTCTAAGAGACATGCATTTGATAAAATTGCTTTGCTTCTTGATATCATCATTCATTTAGGTTAATTACATTTTCATTTGTGTATTTGGTGGATCAATAGAGCCAGTATGTGATGAAGATTTGGAGATGAAAGCTAATCCGATGCCAAATACATGAGATTATCAACAATATGGAGAAACAATTCATCATTGAAAAAAAAATGATATTCTTCAACAAAAGCATCATATCTCTTGCAATAATTTTCCATGTTTCAAGGTTCCAGTGTGATGTCACAGTAAACTGCCCACCCATGGGGTCCTCAAATATAAATTTGCTCGTTGTCACCCTGCCGAAACTGATATGTTGCACAGTATCATCTTGTTCTTCTCCATATGGCCTTGATTCTCACCTCGATTTGGGGTCAGCTGCTTGAATTGTCCTTTTCCAGAGTGGTCTTTCAAGCGCACCTTCATCACTTATGTAAACTACTTACATGACCTTCCATGTGGAATATAAACTGATTTTCTTATTTCCTGTTGTAGAGAAATTCTATTTTATGTTCAAGGGATTTTATTCATCATTTCTTCTTTTCCTGTGCAAAAAGGACCTCATTTTTCAAATTACTCCATATGATATTTGAGTAGCCTCTACTCCATTCCCTTACATGAGTTGGTCAATGGTACTGCTTCTTGGATTCCCATGTTCCATCCTCAGCACATACACAAACCACCTTGACCTCGCTGTCCTCGTCTCCTTTATGATGCGTCTATGTTGTTCTTTCTTCCATGTTGGAAGCAAAAATGGCCACATTTATTCTCATCTTC
Source organism: Eptatretus burgeri (assembly GCF_056783735.1). Lineage (NCBI taxonomy): Eukaryota > Metazoa > Chordata > Myxini > Myxiniformes > Myxinidae > Eptatretus > Eptatretus burgeri. The sequence goes on from NC_140962.1 coordinate 65,334,758, forward strand.
TCATGGGGTCGGTCGGTGAAAAAGTCTTTCACAAACAAGTTGGCCCAGCCGGATGTTCAACTTCGTAGATGAGAGCAGGAGTTTGTAATTTGGCCACGGTGCCAACAATAGCTTGTCTCCTCTTCGCAAAGCACACCATGGGATCTTTAATGTCTACCAACTCTTCTTGTAAGACGGGACACCCAGTAAAACATTAATCCAAGTGACAGCACACACATCGATGCTTTGCCCTGTCTTTGAAACACCAGAATGACAGTTTACAGCTGCGCCAAGGTTCAAACCCAGGCTGGACAGTTCAGATGTGAGTATGTACCGATATGCTATCCTGCCAGTCCATGATGCTCATTATTCCTATCTATTTCTTTCTAACTTCATTTTTCCTGATTGCCTTGCATAGTATCCAGATTCTTGTACAATTATTCCCATGCTTTAATTTATGCTCTTGTCACCTCTCCCTTCGCTACTTATTTACATTCTTTAAACCCTTCTCTCTGTTTCCAGATATTACACTTGACCACCACATCTTAAACTCTAGCCATATCGGAATGCTTTAAATTTGAGATTCATTCGAAATATTTTCGTTTGCAGCAACAAATTACATATTCTACTACTCTGCCTGTTGTTAAACTCAGTTATAAGTAGCATCTTAGCTTTTGATCATCTTAGGACTCACTCATAAGGCAAAGAGTGGTCCATTTTTTAAGTCCCTAAACAACCACCTTATGCACATTCGCTCTCTGTACAAGAGGATCGGCATGAGAAACCAGGTGATAGAAGGTTAGCTATAAGAAGCTTTACAAGACTCTGACTGCTGAGTTATTTATTTGAGACAGAGGTGCTCAACCCGCTGCCCCAACCGAGTCATTCCGAGCCCTCTTGACCACATACATTGAAGAGGACAAAGAAGGTAAAATTGATCAAAATTATCATATTCAGCAATGTTGAGGTACATTAGTTATTTTATGTTGGGAGTGAAATTCACTTAATAGCCTTCACAGCCCTGCCTTAATACTTGTGAAAGTGGATGTTGTTGGAAAGCTGGAGCAAATGAGTAAGTGTAAAATAATGCAAATAAGGTAAAGAGCTTTGCTTGATATGTAATGAATATCTGCAACTTCAGAGTGAAGCAAACATAATCATTGGGGAAGAAAATATTATGGGTTTGGATGGGGGATGATCTGGGATAGTGAAGAATAGCTGCCTTGAAGACCTGGTGGGAAAAATGAGATTGAAGAGAATGTGGAAGTTGATTCCACAGGCCAGAAAAAAAAGAAGAGGAATGAATGAGGAGCAGTGATTCTAGATGTTGAGAGTTTCACCAGAAGGGAGATGTTCGTGGACCACGTATATCCTGCAGAAACCTAGGGGGAAGGGCAGGAGGAGGTGACAGAGCATGGAGAGCACAGAGGGTGCACAGCAGAAAGGAGACGGTAGCAGACAGAGAGACCACTGACCTGTTTGTAATGTGAAAGAGATAGGCCCATAGATTCGACTTCATTGCAGGAGATTCCAATGATCTTGAAGGCCTTAGTTTCCACAGCATCAAGTTGAGCAAGGTATGATGCAGGGGAACCAATCCATAGGGGAGAGCAGTAATCTATCAAACTGTGGATGAAGGCCTTGTTGGTGGATACGTGTGCAGGTGTACGAAGGAAGGAATTTACATGGCAGTGGATACCCAGTTGACGACTGGCTTTGGAGGCCAACTTAAAAGTGTACCCAACTCCGCGGAGATCACTGAACCTCTTCATAAACTAGTGCACAAGGATGTGCCTTGGGAATGGACTTATACCCAGCAGCATGCATTTGTCGTGCTGAAGGAGAAGGTCACATCTCCTCCAGTCCTCCCACATTTTGATCCTAATGCAAAGACTATCATCACAACAGATACATCGGGTATGGCAGTGGGAGCAGTACTTTCACAATGGATCACAGGTAGCAAACGACCTGTAGCATTCGCATCTCGCACACTTTCGGAGACAGAATGCAAGTACTCCACAGGGGAACGTGAAGCATTAGCATGTATCTACACATGCAAACACTGGCACGTCTATCTGTATGGTAGAAAGTTTACCCTCTGCACAGACCATCAAGCACTGACAACACTACTCGCTACATCAAGATCTGGATATTGACCACTTTGAATTTACAGGTGGTCAGACCATCTCTACCAATATGACTTTGACATAGCATACTTGGCATTGTCCCATAATCAAGTGGTGGACATGCTCAGTCATATAATCGCAGTAGCGAACACCAAGAATGATGTGATTAGTGAAGTTGACATCTTTGTAAATACCGTTATTGCACATGCAACCATGAATTTAGCCACTCACGATGAGCTCAAATCACAAGCTCAACAGGATGCAACTCTGCAAAGAGTGTGCAATTTTCTCCAAACGGACTGGCCTCAACAAATCACTGAGGCGCTGCAACCCTACTACAGGATTCTACATGAACTATCCATCTTTGATGAAGGTTGTCTTGCCCATGGCACCCATGCAGTGATCCTAAAAGAACTACAGCAGCGATTGATGCATCTCGCTCATGAGGGACATCCCAGGATCGTCAAAAGGAAACAAATGTCGTGATTCAGTATATTGGCCAGGTATTGACACACACATAAAACAATTCGTGAAGAATTGTGAAGCATGCATCCTCAGTGAGAAAGCAGGAGATCCATGCCCTGCTCCTCTTCAGCATACATTATGGCCAGAGAAACTGTGGCAACAGCTACAGAATGCCATCTTCCATGAGGTTTGAGTTGCACCCCACAACCCAAAGTACTTAGTCGTACTCCACGATCTTCCCAGCAACTGGCCTGAGATCATGGCTACTAACATGATTCCAACTTTGTCCATTTTCAGCATCTTGGACAAGATGGGGCATCCATAATCCATTATGACAGACAATGGACCTCAATATACATCTGAGGAATTCATACAATACCTCAAGGCCAATGGCATCAAACATCACCTAACTACACAGTGTAATCCGCAGAGTAATGGTGGGGTGGAGAGGTTCAACAGAGTCATCAAAGAGATCATAAAAGCAAGTCTGGCTGATGGGCAGACATTTGATCAGGCGATCCATACTTTGTTGGGCTCGTATCGCTCTACGCCTTATTTGTTGACTGGAAAGACACCCATGGAGCTCGTGATAGGGTGTACTTTGCATCTACCACTTAGTCTCGTTAAACCACCTACATTGGCAGATGCAAAGATTTAAGTGATGGCAAAGTCGATTGCGAAGCGACAGCAGAAAATGAAGGAATACTCAGACAAGCGGTCGAGAGAAAAGTCACCGTCATTTGCAGTGGGCCAATGAGGCAGAGTGAAATGCCACAACCACACACATAAACTCATAACTTCACTATCACATCTGCAACAGATCTCGCAGCAACTGGGTCATCATAGCTATCTACTCGGAGATGGCACAAAGTGGAATGTGCGACGTCTGGTACCAACCAACCTCCAAGATGCAGAGAACGTTGACAACTGCCTCTTCTTTCCACAAAATCTTCAGGATGAGGATCAATCTCAGCATCGAATGATTCAGCTGGGCTACAATCTGACGAACGCAAGTCTGGTTGCGTTCGGAAGCGTCTTCAATACCCGAGAGATTACCAGTGTACATAATGTTCATAATCCATGAATATGGTGCAAACTTCCCCAAAATGAACTTCAAATCTTTGATCCCATATCATAGAAAATGTTCTCAGTTTTGGGTTGATATTGTGGATCTTGGATTTTGAAATGGATAACGGATACATTTCAGAATGGGGGAAAATATGTTGTGTTTGACTAAAGTGATTGTGGCTCTAGGGGCATCATGTGTGATGAGCTACCCTGAGGACAGTGCTCTCGAGGAGTGTATTTGGCCATCTGAATAAAGGCTCTCGAGCACAAAGCCGTTTGGAGTTTGTACGTGGTGGTTATACCAGTTCAAATAGAATACAGTTTCAATATGTTCATTATGTAACAATGAGTGTTGATTGGATAATTTTTTGCTGGAATGGTGGACCTAAGATGCCCCACTCTCTTTTTCCAATTTATACTTAAGGTTGGCTCAGGTTTCATTACTGTAATTCACTGGATTTTTGAGCAGCTTTAAAAACTTTTATAATTGCAGAGGATGCCCTGGTAATGTGATATTAAGTTGTGGAAGTTATGTTCTGATGCTTATGTTGAGGAGGGAATGCTTCTGAGTGGCCCTGGCCCATACATAATGCATGAAAATTCCAAGAAGTTAAAAATTCTGCCATGCTTAAAAAATTGCATGAGTGTTAGATGAAAAGAAGTGGGAGGGTGGGATGGAGTGGAAGGGGAAAGAATGTCATGATATAATTAATTTATACCACCTTTTTATATGCCATCTTAACAAGCGAGCTCTTTTGCTCTTCTGAGTTCCTTTTCTTCCATATTTCTTTATTTTCCACTCCTCTTTCTTCTAAGTTATTTTCATCGACCCGCCACTTTCAGTACAAATTCTAAGGTGTTCTTTGCAAAATCTGTCTCGATAAAAATTTTCCTCTTTCATGCAGTCACCGATCTTCACGCAGAGTGTGATTGGCATTGGCTACTGTAATATTTAGAAACTCGTGTGCCTATTTATCTCTTTAAACAACCTACCAACAGACTAAATATTTCTGATGATTTATTTTATTCTTAAGTGCATTTGTAAAATATGCATTTGCAAAACAGGGGGATTAATGTTGTTACAATGGCGATAATACTGACACTTTATAAAGCAACATACAGCAACGGGGATAATGACCTAGGTCACAGAAAGGCTGGAGCACAAACTTCCCTTAAGAACCAATTTGTGGCTGTGTTGCTTCAAACCAAGACTGAATGTCCTATGGCAATGCTGAGAAGAAGGTGTTCTTTGTATTTGAAATCCTGGAGTTCACGTCAAGTAGTATACAAGTGTACTTTGTTGTTAAATCAAAGGGTTTCAGTGTTGTTAATTAATTGTCATAACATTGTGTGCATTGTGATTTATAAACCCCTTGATGATCTCTCTGTGATAAGGGGAATAAATCACTTTGCAAAAATTCTTGTTCTCGGATGGGAAATCCTGCGAACATACATAGTTTTGTCGGCTGTAACATTTGTAACCCCATTATGGAAATGAAAAGTGCAATGGAACATATTCTCTTGGTATATTGAAACAAGTGAAAAAGAATGTGATACATTCACCTACTTCCACATTGTACAGAAGCTCTGGAGCAGTTTATCAATTGTTTAGAGGAAAACTAACAATGTGTTTTGGTTCTTCCTAATTTTCAGGAAAAGTTGTCCCCAGAGAATGATGAAATTTGGACTGGCAAAGATGGCCACAGTGAAAGCTGTCTGGGCCATGTCCGGATGGATAAAGGGAGGTCCAATCAGGATGGTGCTTAAGGTTGTCACAGTTGGGCACCATGGCTGTATGATTCAGTCAGTGATGGGGCGTGCTGCTGTAAAGCCTGAGAGTACTCCAATGAGCAGGTCCGTAGGAGTTTTCACCCCTTAAAGAAAGTGCAGCGGCAGTGCAGCATGAGGACCATACATGGTGATTCCCAGTGCCTCGTGGCAAAGTCCAACGGAGTTGTTCCACAGTACCAGGTGAAGGGAACCAAAGTAATACTCAAAATTTGCAAAGTGAAATTGTTATTATTGTGCTTTGTAGATCAACAAGAGATGACAGCATCACAGTCTAGGCACAGTGAAGCAATTTTTTGGATTATTGCACATCTTGCCATTGGTTCACCAAAGAGGGACGATGAGTTAAACAAATTAAATGGAAAGTTGATGGGAAAGAATAGCATCACTGATTTTGATGAGTTCTCATTCAACATCATGGATTGAAGAATGTATACAAGTCAGAAAAAAATATTTATCATGAAAGATAATGGAGGGAAGAAATCTCCCCAAAATCAACCAAGGAAGGTAGGTAAGAACGACAAGGAAGGAATGACAAGATAGGAATGACACCAGAATACAACACCAGATTCCTCTTACGGATTGCCATCACGACATCTTTTGGCCTTTTTCTATTTCAATTCCACAACAAATATAACACACAATTACAGAAACCCACACTACAAACATACAACTACCTATAACGTAGACATCTTCATACTATTGTTAGTAATGGCACCTATGACAAAAATGTAAAAATATGTCGCAGACATAAGAGTCAGATCGGAGACGTGTCCATGTAATTCCCACTGTGCATATCTACATGTACATTACTAAAAGAGCTGTATGTTAACTTATTTTGACTCAGGTCATTCAGTCAGAAATATCAGTGAAGTCATTGAAGTGAATCATAAATTGAATGTGTGAGCATGTCTCCTCCAATGATTTAGTGTGTATCAAATGGTACTTGCAGTAGCCTGCAAAAAGTATTCTGCCCTTACCAATAATGGCACATTTAGATGAATTATGAGTTAGGTAGAAACATTTTTTTCAATTAAAGTTTTTTTTATTAATAACCGAAGAGATCAAACAAAACACTGCTTATAGTTGAAGGAGGTTACATGTCAGGAATACCTGCAAAAAACATGTACAAATCAAAATTCACTGGTTGTAAAAGTATTCAGCCCCTTGGTCCGGTACTTGGTGGAAGCACCTTTTTGTAGCAATGACTGCAATGAGTATTTTGGGGTAGGTCTCCACCAGCTTTGTACAGTGAGATGGTGAAATATTTGCGCATTCTTCACATGAAAATTGCTCTCATTCTGCCGCGTTTGATGGCTGGAGATCGTCGATGGACTGCAATCTTCAAGTCTCACCACAAATGTTTAATTGGATTGTCAGGACTTTGACTGGACCACTCAACAACATTTATTTTCTTCTTCAGCCCCCCCCCCAGTGTAGCTTTAGCATTGTGCTTCAGATCATTGTCCTCCTGAAATGTGAATCTCCTACCCAGTTTCAGATTCATGGCTCACTCAAGCAGGTTTTCATCAAGGATTCTCCTGTACTTTGCACCGTCCATTGTCCCTTCTATCCTGACAAGCTTGCCAGTCCGTGCTGATGAAAAGTAGCCCAGTAACATGATGCTGCTACCACCATGCTTCATAGTACTGGGTGATGTGCAGTGTTAGGCTTGTGTCAGATGTAATGCTTTGAATTTAGACCATAAAGTTCAATTTTTTTCTCATATGACCATAAAACGTTTCTCCACATGCCTGCAGTGTCATTGAGATGCTTTTTCGTAAACTCCATACGAGCTTTTACATGTGTGTTTTTTTTCAGTAATGACTTCTTTCTTGCCACCTGTCCATGGAGGCCAGCTTTGTGAAGGGATCGCGATATTGTTGATTGAGGAACACTGACCCTCTTCTTGGACATGGAGCCTTGCAGATCTTTCAAAGTCATTGTTCGATTTACAGTGACATCAAGAACCACTTTCCTGCTTGCCTGGCTGCTGAGTTTGGATGATCTGGGTAGAGTCTGGGTGGTATGATACTTCATCCACTTCTTAATGATGGATTTCATTGTACTCAAAGGAATAATGAGTAACATTGAAATATTCTTATAACCCTCCCCTGAACGATGCTTCTCCATCACTTTATGTCTGACTTATTTGGAAAGCTCCTTGATCTTCATGTTTGCCTTGTTGGTTGACCAAGTGAGTGGTGGTGGTCGTATGGCAGCTTAGCTGCCGGGGGAGCTATCATTTCTTGAAGCATGACTGTGTCGCTGATGCAGTGCCCCTCTACCAGTACACACACTGGAACTGGTACTCATTTCGCTGACCTCGGAAGGATGACAGGCTGAGTCAACCCCCTGGTGTATTAATTCAGCGACCGACGGGGATTGAACTCAGGACCCTAGGATCCCAAGCCGCCACCCTAACCACTGAGCCAACACCAGGCTTAGTACCAAGTGAGTTCTACCATGAAACCCCTTAAATCAGTGGGGGAGCTTAATCTTTAACCATTGATTACATACAGATGAAACCTATTACACTTGTTTTATAACCCTTCAAACAAATATTGTGCTCCTGAAGTGATTTTGGGTTAATTAGACAAAGGGGGTTGAATACTCGTACAATTGAGATTCATCTGATTTTCTCTGTTAATCTGACTTATTCACATTTTTTCTGCATTTTTTAGCTTTATCACTTTGGAGGAATTTCTGAAGACTCCATATATAAAGTTTGATTTTAAAGCATCATAAAATAATCTCAGGTGGCATCAAAATATGAAAACTTTGGAAGGGGTGGGGGGTGAATACTTTTTCAGGCCACTGTGCAGTAAGTACTTACAGTTTGAGTGTGAAATCAAATCCAATTAAATAAACACCTGGACAGGTACATTAATTCGTTTTGATGTACAGGATGTTCCTGAACAACCTTGGTTGTTAATATGTTTAGTACCACAAATGCCACAAGGATCCCCTTTGCTTTATATGATACAGAAAGTCTTGTATAAGTTTTCTTTATTTTCAGGTCTAGTGATTTAATGTAAAAGAAAATGATGACTCCACATAAATCTTTGTGCGTCGAAGGGTTCATTGAGATGAGATCCGACACGCAAGTTCAGCGTAATTTCCGTACAAGGTATGGAAAGAATCCGCCATCGCAGACAAGTATCAGAGAGTGGTAGAAGAGGTTTAAGGAGACTAAAAGAAGTCAGAAACAGAAAAGTACCGATCGACCAAGCACCGGTTCAGCAGATGTTGAACGAGTACGTGAATCATTTCAATAAAGTCCCAGAAAATCAATTCAACACGCATCCAGAGAACTGGGACTACCAACCACCAATGTATACAGGATTTTGCAGAAAAGACTGAAGCTTTATGCCGATAAGGTGTAGATTCTGCAGGAACTCCAACCAAATGACGGACCCAAACACAAGACGTTTACCTTTGAGTTGCTCAGTTGCAGAGAGGATGATGAAGATTACCTGAAAAAGGTCATGTTCACAGACGAAGTTTGTTTCACGTATCAGGGAAGGTCAACCGCCACAATGTGAGAATCTGGGGCTCTGTCAACCCCCACGTGGTCATTGAACACATACGTGACAACCCAAAGGTCAATGTGTTGTGTGGCCTTCTCCATGACTGCTTGGTGGGTCCATTTGTCTTTACGGAGGACATAGTGATCTCAACAACTTACATTAATATGTTGGAAGGATTTGCCTTACAACAGAATGAATACCTGCAACCCAATATCATTTTTCAACCGGACTACGCTCCCCCTTGTTGGGCCTTAGTTGCTCGAGCCATCCTGAATGAAACATTTCCAGGTTGCTGGATCATCCGAGGTGGGCCAATCTCCTGGCCCCCACAATGATTACACATAACCCCCCTTGATTTTTTTTTCTGTGGGGGTTTATCAAAGATGTCTGCAACACCAAGGTGGCAAACCTGCAGGATCTTTGTTCTTGGATCACAGCTGCATGCGCGCTGGTTGACGCAAACATGCTGACTCAACCATGGCAAGAATTTGTGTCCCACCTTGATGGCCTGCGCGCAACAAATGGAACTCACATTGAAGTGTATTGATGATGCACAAAAGTTTATGAATTTCTGGATAACATCAACCAAAGGGTATCGTTGTGTCATTTGTGGTCTAAATATACTAACAACCAAAGTTGTTCGGGTATTTTGGAACACTTTGTACTCTACTCAATCAGGGGTTTCCTTCGAAGCCGGTTACCGGCGACCCGCAGCCGTCTACTCAGAGAAAAAATGTCAAAGGTCGCCGCCTACTTCAGCGCCGATTTTTCTATTTTTTTATTATTATTTTTATTTTTTTGTCACCACGAAATCTCTACACCCCCTGTTTTGAAATCCGAGACGAAAACACATGAGTATTTCGATAAAAGTGGGCTTACTTTTACTGTTAGTACTCTCGCCAGGTCCAGCACAACACTGAACTAAAAATAACACAAGCAGCTAAAACACGCCTCCTGCAATGGAGAGTTCTCTGCTTTAATCTCGTTTTGGACTGTTGGCCTGATACCCTGATACCATACAGCAATGACCTCAAGAAAATAAACTTTGTAGGCCTCGCAGTTTCGGTGCAGAAACGATGGCATCGAAACGAAAATCCCTGTTTGACTTTGGATTTTCGAAGAAGTCCAAAGACATGGGAGGTAAGCTTCTGGCCATCAGTAATGGGTCTAAACTTGCACTCACGCGAGTGCGATGTTGTTGTTGTTTCACCTCGTCCATTTTGAGCTTTTGTCAAGTGATGCGGCTCCAAAATACACGGTCACCCGTTGTGCCTTTTTTTAATATATAAAGTAATTGGCCTGTAAGCTTAAAGCAGCTTTTGTACATCTTATTATTCGTGGTTATTTGCACTGAAAATCGCCGTTTATTCACTGAAGTGAAGGCCAAGTATGAGCAGCTGTGAACTGGCCAACTGAATACTGGTACCGCAGGTACATGCATGTGCCATGGACTTGCGAGCTTTTCTTGACGGTATAACAACACGATATTAGCGGATAATGTAAGGTGGAAGTTTAACAAAATCAGGATTGTGACTGTGACGCAGTATTCACACTTAGACTGTTTGATTGGTTGACTGATTAAAGCTAGCTGACATCGAATAAAGAAATTATCAGAAAACGAGTGAAGTTAAATACATGTTTATCATTCATTTTCAAACAATAAACTAGTCTAAAGTTATTAGTTTGAGATGTTTATTAAATCAAAACAAAACACAATAAAATAATAATAAACAATATGTAACAAAGTAAAGTGAAATCGAAGAAGGGAAATATGCATAAAATGAATGAAAGAAAAAAAAAACACCTGTTTTTGTGGAGTTTTCCACCCCAACAGCCTGATAATATGAGAACTATTCCATGTCAGAATTCATGCTGGAATGCATCTCCAGCCATCGAGGATCCTCCGGCTTCCAGGGCCCGTCTAGGGCCCTGGACCCTGGCCATACAGCTGCGCTCACTTCATTCGCGGTGATGGTAACCTACTACTTTTTAATGGTAGCCTCCAACTCCAAAAAATAAGGAAACCCCTGCTCAATGGAGCATTGGTGCTGCCAAAGCTGTTGATTGGCTAGGGTCATGCAAGGTGATTTTCCATTGCCGTCCCAGCATTGTTTTTCTGTGCACTATCCTTTCAAATGCTGAGCATCAAGGAAGGAAGCAGCACGTTTCATTTTAAAAGTCTTTGTTATGACTCAGATGGGGTTTGAACCACCAACCTCCCAGACTCAGAACGGAAGAATTACATGGCAGCTACAAACATGTGAAATGAAGTTTATTCTGGGATTCTCATAATATTGGTTAAGCACTCTAGCAAGCACTGAATTTGAAACCGTTCATAAGGAACGGCTGGCTCGGCAAGCTCTGGCTCGCTGCTTGGTAAATGAACACACTTCTGGTGCTTGATCGTCTGCATGCCTCAGTATGAACAAAGTTAAAGAAACACTATGTATATTTTTCAATGCAAAGTGGGGATTACCTTGGCTCCAGTGGAACACGGAATGAGAGGGTGGGTATGCAACTTCTGCAACGTCAATGTTTCGCACTGATTTGAAATTTGTTTTGATAGGACAATCAAAGCTATAAATTACGTTATTTGTCCAATCTACCTTAGCTTAACACTTGATTCCTTCGGAAAACGAAAACTGCTGCAGGTATGACTCTCCAATTGGAAATTATAATCTGGAACGAAACACTGTACCTTCATAAAGCTATGGTGGCCATATTCTATGAGAGTGTAAAACGAGGCCATGTGTTGTCATGCTAACGTGACATCATCACTTCAGTGCGTTTTGGTGATGTATTGATTTTTAAATCCGATTGAGATTTTTATTTTTATTTTTTTATAATGGTGCGGATGCAATACCCAAGAGAGAATGTCATGCTTCCTTCTGGTGGAATCATAGTAATTGCTTCAGCCAATATTGTGCTCTGCACGATGACATTTATCAACATTCTGAGGATAAAGTAATCGGCGATTTTACGATCCCTCGATCTTGAACTTTAGCGATGTATTTTGGCATATTTTCATTCTTAATATCCCATCCCCCCCCCCTCCCCAGAGGGAGGGAGCGGGATATTGTAATCGTCCGGTTTGTTACTTGGTGAAATCTTCGATTTTATTAAGTATGTTGGTCTGTTCCGTTTGTTGGTTTGTTTGTTTGTTTGTCCGGTCGTCTACAGCCCAAATGGCTGGACCAGTCGTTCTTAAATTTTTACACCTGAGACGGTCCGCGTCCAAACCCCATCTTAATCGGACTAAACGTCACGACGTGATGTCACACAACGTGAAAACACATTTTTGGACATAACTCGGTGACCGGAAGTTGTAGCGACTTCCGGTTGAACCAAATTAAACTTCATTCAAATATCTAAATGATTACTAAATGCATCTTATTACAAATTACGCATAGTTTTCGCAAGCATATGACATCAAAGTTTTGCCTATTGACGTCATTAAAAAATATATATTTACGCTCATGTGCAGCCGAAACTACTGAAGCAATCGTTCTCAAATTTTAACATGTGATAGCCAATCTTGCTGAAATAGTCTGGGATCAGATCATGTCATAATCGCACTTAACGTCATGATGTTACGTCAAAAAAGGTGAAAACAAGCTTTTGAACATAACTCAGTAACCAGAAGTCATAGCGACTTCCTGTTGATACCAAAACAAACTTCAATGGAATATCTAAATGTTTTAAAATGCATGTTAGTACAAATTATGCACAGTTTTCGCAAGCCTATGACGTCAAAGTTTTTAGCTATTGGCGTGATTTTAAAAAAAATTCTAGTCGTTCTACAGGTCACAATTCTTAACCGATTTGGATGAAATTTTAACAGCTGATAGAAATCCACAGTGCAAAAAAGATATGTGACTTTTGGTGATGTTCAAGATCAGGATCTGGATTCTGCATATATTATCGCCCATTATAAACCAATGGGTAATTTTGTGAATTACACATGGCTATTTCTCAAACAGTTTTGCACTTATTATATTGAAACTTATACTGTCTATTTATGCATGTAATATTAACATATGTACAAAGTTTGATCGAAATTGACCCAAGGTCAAGGTCAGGGTCACCCAAAACATGAAAAACACACATATAAAATACATATTTTTGTTTTACAACATATTTTAAACCTGATAACGGGATCGTAAAGCTGGTTGAAAAGCAATGTTCCGAGGTATTTTCAAATATTTTCTACAATCAGAATGAAGGCAACAAGCACCGATGATAAGTTGTTGAATGTCACATGGTGGCTTTAAATGAGTTGTGAAAATTTTCAATCTGCTGCCGTGACCATGACAACGTGCATCTGATAATTATTATTTGTGACGTTGCGTCATTTTATTAATGTACGAACAAATAAACACCACACATTCCATGACATTACAGCTTGGACCACCATACGGAAAGGTCAACTAATTCGCCAAGTGTCATGCCAAGCACGATTTTTCATTTGTCTGTGTGTTTGTTTGTCTGTCTGTCTGTTAGCAACTTTACGGCAAAACGGCTTTTGCAAACACGATCAAATTTAATCCACAGGTGGGCAATGAACCTTAGATGACCCCATTAACTTTTGGGTCCAATTGAATCAAAGGTCAAGGTCACGAAAAGATCAAAATTGTTTTTCGCTCATAACTTCGTCAAAAATGGTTTAATTGACTTCAAACTAAGCTTATAGTGAACCTTATTCTATTCCTTATAATCAACATTCAGGTTAAGGATGTATCAAATTTAAATTTGATCCCCAAAATAACTTTATGCCTTAAATGGGCGGGATTTGTTTTGCCTGGCACCACTTTGTAGTTATGAAAACGTTCAAGAATAAAAAGTATGGCTTTTAAATGCATATGACTTCACTCTTGTCGTAGTTTTTAAGTGTATCGTTTTGCACACATTTGAATGGGCGGGCATTTTTTTCTCGTGCTATCCCTATATATGGAGTAATATAATATTACATGATAGTGGAAATAAAAACGTCTATAACAAGAGAGGACAATTTGTTTTCATGCAATCAATACCTACTAATTGTAATTTACACAAAATGGTGGCATTAATACAATACCAAGGGAGAAGGCAGTAAGCAGTTTGCTCTCAAATTGTAAGCAATTATAAATGCAACTGTTGCATCAACTAAACAGTAAATAAAAAGTGAGAGAAAATAGAAGCAGTAATAGAGGAGAAAGAAAAATAATTAAGGGCACATTATGTTAGCAAGCCTCTAAGCTGTAAACACCAGGAGTTTCTACATCGTAGAGCACACTGTCCTTCAGAGAGGATGTTAAGTCAGATATGTGCTCTGGATTAATTTGGATTTCAGATGATTTCATAGTCCCATTCACATAAGTAGGATGTTGGGCCAATACAATTTCCTCCTGAATTGTGCTTTTTTTTTTTAAATTGAATATGAATTATGAGCATTATGAAATGTGTGCAATAATGGACTCATGACGTGATTTTACCTTCCTGGGATTAATGTTTCGGATCCATAATAATATCAGTGATATTTATTAAACATGTCAAACTGTATGGTTTTGGTTGGAATAAACAGAATGTTGGTTGGAGAATGCAAACCGCTGTGGGAAGCAAGGATATATGATATTTATGTCGTTAATCCCTCTTTTGCTCCGATGAGGGTTAACCTCTGAAACATCAGCTTCTCCGTGCTTCTCACAGCGGTTAGCACACGTCGCTAACCGTTCTGTTGATTCGATCCATTGTTCCACCTATCGGCTGATACATATCGACACTTGCTTTCATGAACAAAACTAGTAACCAGAGTCTATCGCTCTGTCCATCAGCTGAAAACCACTTGGTAGAAGACCGTTTCTCAGATTGAGCATTGAGTATTTTCGGCCATTCTTCCATGTTGATAAACTGCACATTTTATCAAGCTCTGGAAGACATGTGTGGGCATATTCTATTTAAATGATCACTAGGACAATTCGTTTATTTTTTCCAATAACCTGGCAATAACACAGAAATGGTCAGAATTAGTTAGCTTAAAAAGGGATGACTGAATTTGTCACATTCAATAGAGTGTACTTTGTTCTGATCAGTGTAAACATTACAGTGTAATCATCACTTTACGGCATATTCTGTTCTGATCACAGGTCAGATTGCATGGCTCCTATGACTTTTCAATCGACATTTAAAATAGATCGGCACAGGGTGTAGGGATGCATCGAGAAATAAAAAATTTCAAACGAGTAAGAACAAGCAGTACAGGAGATTGTCAAACACTCATCCTGTTCAAAGGAGACATTTTGAATTGAATATTACAGAAAACCAGACAAAGGAGGACAATATATATATATATATATATATATATATATATATATATATATATATATATATATATACATATATATATAATTTGTGTGCAGCCTGTTGCTGCTTGGCTGCATCATTTTCTGGGTGCACGGCTGTGCCACTGATGCAATGCCCCTGTTACCAATGAGCTGGTACTCATTTTACCAACCTCAGAAGGATGACAGGCTGAATCAATCCACCTGGTGTTAATTCAACAGTACACCAGGGGCTTGAACTCAAGAACCTAAGATCTTAAGCCAGCAACCTGATGGTGGCTTATCATTAGTTTTTTTATGATTGGTCTTCATGACCACAATTCCTTCAAAATACGGCACTAGCAATTCATAACTCAGATTAATGGTGGAATTTCTGCCAAAAACACACTGTTGGAAATGTCAAGGAAGGGGTCCTTTCATCAGCTCCATTTCACCAGAGGAAGGTCAATTTTACAACTGACTCACAAGATTGGCACCCAAATATACAAGAGATATTCAGGACAAATCGTAGTTTATTTGGGTTTTCTTTGGTGGCTCTTACTATCTCCATACTTTATTTCAGCCCCTTCATTTTTCCTTTCGAGAAATGCATACTTTTATAATTTAAAGAAATTTTGGAGGAAGGAATTTTATTGTTATATTCTGTTTAGGGGATTGGATTTACCATTTGATTTTTTTCCATGCAAAAGGGGTATTGTTTTCCACATTTTCTTTTCATACATGATTGCATTTTGTTCTTATGAATAATGAGTGTTGATGCTTAATTAGCGGCACGTTGTGCTTCCCCATTGAATGTGTTGAGAACTGTTTTCCAGAGTCGGTGTTGTAAAATGAGCCCCCTTTACCCCGTTACTGAAATAATGCTCATTCGATGCCCTTCCTTCAGGAGTCCATTTAATGGTGTGCCTCTTGGCCAGAAATTTCCCTCTTTAGCCAAGTTATGTACCTTATTGTATTTAAAAAAAAAATGCTATAAAACTCATCTGTAATTTTACAACTACATTTTGGCTACCTTCTGGAATCTTGTCTTTTCTTGTTCATTATTTGAGTCACAATTATTGCTCCCCACTCCCCAAAGCCTCATCTTGCACCCGCAAAGCCTCCCCCCCATCTCTAACTGTGTCGACCTCAAACAACCGGCACCTCCGTTCCAATCTGACAGATCTCTCAATCCAGGCCACTGCTATAAAACGAGACATCATTTGTTTAACAGAATCCTTCCTCCCACTGGGCATCCCTGACTCCTTTGTGTCTCTTCCTGGCCATTGTCTCCAAAGGTTTGATCGAACTGACCCCCGTGCTGGTGGCGGAGTTACGCTGTACATCAAAAACTGCATTTCTCACTCGAGCTCTTACACCTCCCAAAACCCAGGAGTAACTCTGGATGTGACTTCCCCTCCGCTCCTACCTCATGTTTGGCTGTGTTACACTGTCCTCCCAACAGTGATGACTCCATCTACATCTCCCTCTCAGATGACATGGACCAACTTTTAACTGCTCTGCCCTCCCCTGCCTCGCACCTTGTTCAGCTTGACGGCATAGAAAACAAGACTTTCAAGATAATTGGAATCTCTCGTGATCAAGCTGAGTCTATTGGCCTATGACTTCG
The DNA here is from genome assembly GCF_056783735.1 of Eptatretus burgeri. Classification (NCBI taxonomy): domain Eukaryota; kingdom Metazoa; phylum Chordata; class Myxini; order Myxiniformes; family Myxinidae; genus Eptatretus; species Eptatretus burgeri. The sequence continues at coordinate 65,351,640 of NC_140962.1, forward strand.
CCATCACCAACAGGTCGGTGGTCTCTCAGTCTTCCTCCGCCTCATTTCTGGTCTTTCACACTCTGCCCTCTCCATGCTTTGCCCTGCCCCTAAGTATCTGCAGGATGCATGTGGTCCACCAACAACCTCCTCCTTGTGAATCTGCCTAAATCCAGAACCACTCTTCACCTCCACTCTTTTATTCCTCTCTTTTCCTTCCTGTGGAACTACCTTCCACACTCTCTTCAATCAGCAGAAAATAGCCGAAAGTGCAGATGCCTAATAAATCACCAAACATATTGTTGCGAATTCGCGCCCGCCGGCGTGCGAATGGCCACGTAACTCGAATCGCGGCACGTTGCCCACCGGACGGACAATTCTGTCGTGACCCTCTCGGAACAACGCCGGGAGCTAGTCACGGGTGGGGGTTTAACCTCACCACGATCGTGCCAATAGCCCACCCGCGCAGGATAGGGTTGCTCGCCAAATTCGATCTACCTCAGTACCTGCGCGAATGGTCGACCGGGCGATCGTACCACGCCACAGGCCGACTCCGGACACGAACCGCTTAAGCGGTCCGTTCCGTGCTACAGTGATAACCGAGCGGTGTTATCGTCGGCCTTGACGGTTCCGATTAATTACCGGGATGTTGCACCCACTACGAACCCCTTACGTGAAGCAGGATGGAGAGTCAAACAAAGGAAAGGACGCAGCGAAACGGGGAACAAGTTCACACAAGCACGTTTAATTCACACAGACCAGCACGGAAGGCACGTATTTACAGTCACAATAATCAAAAGGCACATATAAAGCGAAAGCAAGAGTTAAAACTGAATACGCACACACACGGCAACACTTAAACAGTTCTGCTTGTCGGACAAGCGCCACCCACAGTCATTTACACAAACCCAAAGAAAAGAAAGAAAGGAAGTAGCGACTTCCCTTTTGTGGCTGGTGAGTCCCTCCTCCCATGTCCGTTGGCGTGGTGCACTGACCAGCTCGTGCCGCGCGTATCTCGCGCCGTGCGCCCGACAGCTCAGACGGGGTTTTTTTTGGGGGGGGGGACTCGATCACGTTTTGCCCACTATCTCGGTGCGGACGGGGTGGGGAATGGCAGGTGCTCCGGCCAGGGACGGCACCGACAGGCTCGAGAAGCCCCGTGCACAACCGAACCAAAAGAGAAGAAGAAGAACCCGAACAGGCGATGCACACACGAGACCAGTACGAAACGATTCCCGGTTTCGAGCTATTCTCTGGAACTCTCCGTTTTGAACGATCCTCTCAGTTCCGAACTGCCCTCCAGTTTTGAACGATCCCCCGGAACTCTCTCTGTCCACGCCTTTTGTAGGGAGGTCCTTCCCCCTCTCTCCGCCCCGCGCCCCGCCCCGTTCGGACACGTCACATCGCGCACCCGCCAATCGGGAGAGGACACGCCACCCTACCCTCCCTCTCCTCACTTCGGTGGAGAGGGGAACGAGATTCAAGCGGGAAATGTTCGCGCGGGTGTTTTGGGCAGGAGATGTTTGCGCGGGCGTTTTGGGTGAGAGATCTTGGCGGGAGATGCCCCTTCACACACTGGTTGCTGCCGCTGCCACTCCGCTCCTCCATCCGTCCCGCCGAGATCGTGACCGCACGATGCTCGATGAACGGCAAGTGGTGATGATGGTGGTAGCGCAGTTGTGGAAGGTGGCGTGAGTGGAGTGATTGTTGGCGTCGAGGTTGTTGGCGTCGTGGAGTGAATGGAGTGATCGTGGAGATGTTGGATGTGGCTATGTTCGTTGTTGTTTTGTGCACCAAAATAACAATAGGAAAAGAAAAAATGGCTAACTCAAAGCGTCGCAGCCTGGATGAATCACATAAATTCCCTCTATACAATGGGTTTGGGCTAACTACACATGTACCTACAGAGATATCTCACCTGAGTGCCCTTTATGGTGCAATGCGAATTTCCACAGCCGTAACAATATTCTTGTATTTAAAATGTTCTTTTCTAAGTCTCCATTAAAGTCCCCCTGCAAATTCAACATTCTTAAAAGGGGTGTGAGCATTAATTTGATTTGAGAAAAAGGAAGCAAGATGGAAGAGGATAGAAGATATATGATAATTTGGGAGAAGGCTTGGGGGAAAAAGAAAGGAGCTTTGGAAGAATGTATAAGATATATGTCTGGTGGATGGTCAAGGGTTGTTAAAATTTCACAATTTTTCCACATCCGAAATGGATTAACAATAAACTGTCACCCTGATGCCTCGCAGGCAAGGTGTTTAAATGAGTGCGCAGTCATCCTTTGGAAAGAAATTAACCTTAATGTCCGATCTGATAATATTTTCCGTCGATGCCAAACTCTTGAGTCCCACTCTCAGCCATGATCATGGTACCTTTTAACAGAGTAGGCCATTGTGTGCAGGTATACTGGGTAAAATCCTGCCATGACTGCCGTTGGAAAGAGCATTGGCAAACCACCCTGTATATTCTCTGCCTCGTGAGTCGTGACTATAATAGTGCCATCATTCTGGACAAATCATGGCTGTGAATGGAATATGTATAGATGGTCTTGAAGGAACCCCATGTATGTGTAATGAGTAAAAGAGATATACTTTGAAAAATTTAAGGATGTACTCTTTTTAAAAATAACTTTGTGTTTCAAGTGGATTTGGGGGCCAGCTTTTAAATTCATAGACATAGACAATTATTTCATATGGTACAAAAATATGGTACCCCTTCCCCTTCCTCCCTGCCACTCTAACCTTCCTCCCTGTACAGCTGTAGCCACCAAGCACATACCTGTCTAAAGCTCCCCACTCCCCTCTCCAGCACAATGAACTCAGTGGAACATTGTCTCCATGGTTTTATAAAACACCCTGCAATTTTATAGCTTAGGCTAAACAGGAAGTATTTATTTCCAATAACAGAGCAGTTTGGGAATTTAGATAGGTTGACAGACACTTCTCCACCTCCTTAGATGCAAACGATACAGAGTCCAGGAGCAGTTTGGTACGACTGGGGAGGGTGGGTACAGACAGTGAGGGGTTGGGGACACAATAATTGGAAGCAAACACAGAATTGAGGCATTCGTCTTTCTCATGATGAGAGTCGGCTGTGGTGCCATTTGAAGTGAGGGAAGGGAAACAAGTCGAAATCTTAATCCTCCCAATGAATGTGGCATTGTGAGGGTTAAGATCTAGTTTTGTGAAATACGTACTTATACTGCTGTCATATGATTTCCTGATTCATGCCTCTCTTAAAATCAAAAAAATTAATCAAATTTAAATTTAACAGATGATGATCTTATATTAAGGTAGATGACCCACGTTACATGAATGTACACATGGAAGTGGGCACACGAGGCCTGATTAGCAAAACACAAATATTTAATTTAATATCCCATTTGTTGTCAATCGTACAAAAAAATTGATATTGTTAGCAAGGATTAAAAAAATAAAACCCCTTCACGTTTCTGAAAATGGTACAAAATACAAGGTTTTGAGTTGTAAACCAGCATTAATACATTGATAGTCATACTAGTGATTGTGCATTGTAAGTCTCTTTATGTTGTGCCTTGAAGAAGTAATGCATTTATCAGAGCAGCTGAAACTAGGTCACCTAGCATACAAGTTCCAGGGAGGGTAGCGAGTGTGGAAGAGGAGAGTGGCTTTTCGCTGGTTCGAGGAAAGAAAGGAAAAGAAGGGGGCAAGATAAATTCAAAGTTTTGCCTTTATCGTGAGCAAAATTGTATGGATTAACTGATTTACAGATACATAGAGGTGTGAAGTCCTGAGTGTGTTTTTTGTTGTTGTTGGTGGTTGTTGTTGTTGTTGGTTGTTGTCTTCATATATAGGTTTCAGGAGGTAGAACGGAGCCCTCCCAGGTCTTGAAGTATCCAGATTTTGTGTCTGTGTGTGTGTATTTTTTTTTTTTTTTACAGTTACCAGCGAATAATCTATCCACAGACATGTGAATTCTTCCAGAATTATGGACAGGTTAATTCCGCAGAAATGGTGTATTTTAGTATGACAATTGTAATACCCCTACCCCTCCCACCAATGGGAGTGGTATGATGCCATACCTACATTTACATCGAAAAAATTGGGGGTCATCCTCCACCTGATTTCCTCTAGGAATATTTACTTTTTACCACTTAAAACCATCCCCATGTACACCCCGAGTTTCCAACTCATTCCATCCAGTGGTTCAGAAGTGCGTATAAGTCAAACAAATAGATACATCTCGAATCATCGTATAATTTCTAGTTATTGAGGAACATTTGAAGAACCAAATTGCTCTTGATGTCCATGCAGGTTGATAACGTTATCCGAGGAATGAGAATGAACTTTAATCTGATGCTTCACTTTTGAAGAGCCATTTGATTCAAAAAAATTAAGGCAAATGTGGATTTCCATTTTTTTTAACCAACATTCATAAATTTAAATTACGCTCACCACCGTCATTGGTCATCTTGCTTGTACGAATATGCCAGATGTTGCTATGGTAAAAAAAAAAAATATTAAAAAATGCCTGCAACATTGGGGGTGGAGAGGGTAAGGGGCAACGGGATGAGTTAGTTGAAACCTGTAAAGATTTATTTTATCTCAGCAGGTGATGCTGAAGCAGTTTGAGCTCACAACTTCTCCGAGGTTGAAAGTTCAACATGGTTTTTTGGGGGGTGGGGAGGGGGGGTTTGGCCAGCATTATGTTCAACACAAATTTATTTGAACATTTAAATTCCAGGCCTTGCAAAAGAGAATTTCATTTTAACTCAAAGTAGTTTATCCAATAATTCATTTCCTCGAGAGAAGAGTGAACAAGTTTCATCCATAAATAACTATTTCTGTAGGAAATGTCAATCATAATATATAAAAATGATGGGTCAAGAATTCAAGTTCAGAATACAATCATTGTCATGACTCCAAATTGTGCAAGTTAAGAATTTATAAATGGAAGTCTTGATTTCTATCACCTTTGACCTGGAAAAACTTGGTTCCTTTAATGTGTTTAAAGATGCATATCACACATTGTGTAGAAAATGGCAGAAAGGGGAAAACAGGCCTTTTAGTGCAATTGTGTAACTCGCCGAGCAAAACGCTAATGAGTTAGCAACCTGCCTGCTTTTAGCAGTCATAATAACCAGGTGGATTTTTTTTTGATTTGCCTCCAAAAGCCTCCAGCAACTGCCAGAAAAGGACTTTAATGGAGGGTATGTGTGTGTGCGAAGCGAGAAAATTGCATGGAGGAAAGATGGACCAACGATGTTTCAGGCACCTGAGACCCCATAACATTTACAGTTCGTCCTGACATGTGACAGCGGGAGAGAGCTTAGTATTGTGCACTCCATACTGCTTGATGCCCTTTGAAAACCGCTTTGGCAGCACCTTGCAAGGAATTCCTGGCTACAGTATATCATCAACATGACCTGCAAAAAATTGTATTCGAGCTCACGTTTCACGCTTCATGTCTACGCATCTGTTTCCAGAACCGTAGCATCCATTCACTTGTAAACCATCCACCACAACCTGTTTGCTTTTCTGCTATCCCTTCATGCTACTGCACTGAGCCGGAACAGTCTTGCAGATAGAGTGCCGGTGAGATGAGACCTTTTGGTCAGAACCTCGAGTCTGATGTATCTTTCATATTATTATTTTAAGCTACCTTATTATTGATGCATCCTTTTTATATGTATCATTACTCCATTGAAAAATATAAATACGAGATGAAAACAAAATTATCTCTGACTACCCTAGAGTAGGAGGTACAATGAGACATTTGACTTCAGAGGCACATTGGATCTTGCTTTGGTCAGGCAGCAGTTACAACTACCATCTTATCTTTGTGTCCTTCCCACATGACATTCTGACAAAGTGGGAAGTGAGGTGAAAATTTTTTAAGCTCCACATAGTAATTGTAAAAAACCTTTCTGTGTGTGCACCATCAAAACTAAGAAGGCTAAAGCGGGCCTAAACTAATGAACATTTTCCTCCGATGAGCAATGGCTGTGTGTTTAATAGTCCAAGTAATTGTTTATTCTGTCATTGAAATTGTGTTTGGGTTCTTTGTTTTTGTTTTTTTTTCTGAAAGCCATCAGATTTCATTGTCGTACTTTGTTGCTTGTTGATTTCAGCTGGGAAATATGGAATCGATTTTCCTTCATCCTTAATGAAATATCATGTTCACTTATAAATGCTATCCAGCCTCAGCATGTGTTTGGTGTCGAGGTGCGGCTGGTACAGATATTTCAGGCAACTGCTCTTTGAGATGGATGTTCAATATCCAGCAATTTCAAAACCGGCTGCCTCATTGGGGCTTGTGCAGCATGGATCTAGTACTCGATCGCTGGTCGTAACGTGCTGCCAGGATTGAAATAAATGGTCTGTTAGTCCCCCTGCCTCTTCCCCACTCATGTTTGTCAGCGATTAGTGGATGCACTTTGGCATATTCCCCAGACCCCAAACAAAAAAGAGGAATTGGATTAGAAGTTAAAATTGACTAATTATTGCAATAAAATTTATATAATGTGTTAAAGAAGGTCAATAACAAATCATCCTTATTGACATTTGATCACTCGTAGCTTCACTCATTCGTTTCTCTTTTTTCCCACCTGTGGAACCAACTTCCACATTCTCTTCAATCTCATTCTTCCCTCCAGATGTTCAAGACGGCTGTTCACCACGATCTCAGATCATCCCCCATCCAAAATCATGATCTTTTGTACCCTCGTTAAATCACCCCACCCCCCTCCCCTCCACCAGGACGATGGATAGACGTTAAGCTGGAGGACCTATCAACCGGCATTGGTTGTTCGTGAACGTTAAATATCCCATGGTATCTTTCACCAAAAGTAGGCGAGTTATCACCAGTATCCTGGACAAATTACAAATTCCTGCTCTGACTTCAGCTAGGAGGGCAAAGGCAAATCACCAGCCAGCACTGCCAACTGTCAACCTGTTGATATATATGATCTGCCTTGTTTGATTTTTATGCCTCCTTGTTTAACACAATCCACTGATAATCCTTTGCAGATTGTTTAGCCTTGTTTTTACTGTGAATATTCACAGATTGGTACATTCGTCCTCGTTCTACTACAGTGTGTCATTCTTTCCAATCACTTTTGGGAAAATATGCTTATTTTATCCTCAAATAGAAATGTAATGCTTGAGATTTTAAAAACGATATGATCGAGATTTAAACCCAAGATAGACACCTCGGAGGAAAATGAGCACACCTCTAGGCTATCCTGTCAGCAAATGCCTAAATTTAATGCACTATATTTGGTGAAAGGCATGCTAAGTTTCTCAGAATATGGAAATCTTCTTCTTCTTCTTTCGGCTGCTCCCGTTCGGGGTCGCCACAGCGGATCATCCATATGAACCGCATTGTGATTTGGCACATGTTTTACGCCGGATGCCCTTCCTGACGCAACCCTGGTCGCCTCTAACGACACAGGGATATGGTACACCAATATTAACCGGGGTATACACCGGCCCAGTATACTGGTACTCATTTCGCCGACCTCGGAAGGATGACAGGCTGAGTCAACCCCCTGGTGTATTAATTCAGTGGCCCAACAGGGCTTGAACTCAGGACCTTTTGGATCCCAAGCCGCTGCCCTAACCACTGCGCCAACACCAGGCATTTTCTCAGAATATGGAAATGAAAGATAAAAATACGACCACTTGACCTTAAGCTTATATCGGCCCTGGACTAATGATATAACCCAAATTTGGTAGAATTCTGACTGATGGGTCTGGTGAGGAAGATTTTTGAAGGAATTTACGCAACTTTCAAAATTTTTACGAAGTCCACCATTTCGACACATATAGTGATATGTGATCGGCATGACCCCCCACGATTTAAAATCACGACCCTGTCCTAATGTTGTAACTCAAATTTGGTAGCATTCTGATGGGTGGATCTGGAGGAGAAGGTTTTAAAAAGAAATTCATGCGATTTTCCCAAACGTTGACTAATTCGGCCATTTTGACAGACCTCTGGTCATGTGATCCACATGGCTTCCACAGTATAATTAACATCCCTCCCTTATCATAATGTTGCAACCCAAATTTGTTAGCATTCTGACAGGTGGGTAGAGAGAAGATGATTTTGGAAGAAATTTGCACGATGGCCATTTTGACACACTTCTGGTCATATCATTAGCATGTCCTCTGCAATTTAACATGAGGACGCTATCCTAATGTTGTAACCCAAATTTGGTAGCATTCTGACTGGCGGGTCTGGAGAAGAAGGTTGTTGAAGGAATTTACACGATTTTCCCAAAAATTGATGATGTCGGCCATTTTGACACTTCCGTTGATGTGATCGGAATGACTTTGGCAATTTAATATCCCTACCCTGGCCTAATGTTGTAACCCAAATTTGGTAGCATTCTGACTGGTGGGTCCAGAGAAGAAGGTTGTTGAAGGAATTTACACGATTCTCCCAAAAATTGATGATGTCGGCCATTTTGACACTTCCGTTCATGTGATTGGAATGACTTCGGCAATTTAACATCCCTACCCTGGCCTAATGTTGCAACCCAAATTTGGTAGCATTCTGACTGGCAGGTCTGGAGAAGAAGGTTGTTGAAGGAATTTACACGATTTTCCCCAAAATTGATGATGTCGGCCATTTTGTCACTTCCGGTCATGTGATTGGAATGACTTCGGCAATTTAACATCCCTACCCTGGCCTAATGTTGCAACCCAAATTTGGTAGCATTCTGACTGGCAGGTCTGGAGAAGAAGGTTGTTGAAGGAATTTACACGATTTTCCCCAAAATTGATGATGTCGGCCATTTTGTCACTTCCGGTCATGTGATTGGAATGACTTTGGCAATTTAATATCCCTACCCTGGCCTAATGGTGTCACCCAAATTTGGTAGCATTCTGACTGGTGGGTCCGGAGAAGAAGATTGTTGAAGGAATTTACACGATTCTCCCAAAAATTGATGATGTCGGCCATTTTGACACTTCCGTTCATGTGATTGGAATGACCGGAAATTTAACATCCCTACCCTGGCCTAATGTTGAAACCCAAATTTGGTAGCATTCTGACATGTGGGTAGAGAGAAGATGATTTTGGAAGAAATTTGCACGATGGCCATTTTGACACACTTCTGGTCACATCATTAGCATGTCCTCTGCAATTTAACATGAGGACCCTATCCTAATGTTGTAACCCAAATTTGGTAGCATTCTGACTGGCGGGTCTGGAGAAGAAGGTTGTTGAAGTAATTTACACGATTTTCCCAAAAAGTGATGATGTCGGACATGTTGACACTTCCGTTCATGTGATCGTAATGACCGGTAATTTAATATCCCTACCCTATCCAAATGTTGTTACCCAAATTCGGTTGTATTCTGACTGGCAGGTCTGGAGAAGAAGATTGTTGAAGAAATTTACACGATTTTCCCCAAAAAATGACGATGTCAACCATTTTGACACTTCTGTTCATGTGATCAGAATGACTTTGGCAATTTAACATCCCTGCCCTGGCCTAATGTTGTAACCCAAATTTGGTTGCTTTCTGAGTGGCGGGTCTGGAGAACAAGATTATTGAATGAATTTACACGATTTTCCCCAAAATTGACGATGTCGGCCATTTTGTCGCTTTCGGTCATGTGATCAGAATGACTTCGGCAATTTAACATCCCTACCTTGGCCTAATGTTGTAACCAAAATTTGGTAGCATTCTGACTGGTAGATCAGGGGGAAGAAGATTTTGTAAGGAATTTGCAAGACCACCATCTTTACACACTTCCGGTATTGTGAGTGTCGTGGCCTCCGCAATTTAACATCAGGACCCTATCCTAATGTTGTAACCCAAATATGGTAGCATTCTGACAGGTAGGTCTGGAGAAGATCTGTGTAGAAATTTACGAAGTCAGCCATTTTGACAAACTTTAAGTCATGTGACCGGAATGAGCTTTGCAATTCCTGTTATGAGTCAGGAGAGGAACATTGCTGCAAATTTCATCCGGATTGGCCCAGCAGTTTGGCCGGAGAAGTCGAAAAAGGAGATGGACGGATGGCGCGTGAAGACAATACCTTCTCTGGAATGTAAATTCCAGATAAGCTAAAAAAAATAGAGATCTGAGACCTGACCAGTACCATCCCCTTGACAGGGCATTGTTGCTGCCAAAGCTATTTTTGGTATGGATTATGCTAGGTGCTTTGCTTTTACCTTCCCAGCAATTGTCAGGTCAGGAATTTGTAATTTCTTCATGGTGCTGACGATAGCTCACCTACTCTTCGTGAAGGCATCATGGATTTTTACCATCCACCAAATAATGGTGGAAAACAGCACAACGAGTTTAACATCCATCCGAGGGATGGCGCACACATATTGATGAATTGCCCTGCGTGCAAACCACTGAGATGACAGTTTATAGCTGGGTCAGGATTGAAACCCAGGTTAGACAACTCAAAGGTGAGTGCGCGTACCTCGAGGCTACCTTGCCACCCCAAATAGAAATACAGATGATAAAAATGAGCAATGAATTCTAAAGTAATGCAAAGTAATGTGAAATGTTGGAGAAAATAAGCAGGCAACTACAATATGAGATAAAACGCTTGGTATGAAAAAAAATCTAATACCTCTGGAACAAAAGCTATGGCTGTTCAAAAAGTTATGAAATTCAGGTTTCATTTATTCATACACATTAATCTTGACTTTTATTGTAGCTCAACAAACAGATCATATATTTTTTTCCCTAGGAGTACAATTCATACTTTCTGGCATGATTTTCTATTATCTCTGCTATTAACGGCCAACTTGGTGTTACGCATGCAGGGCGAGGCATCAATGTGTATGCCGTCCATCACTGGATGGACGTAAAGCTGGAGGATCCGTCAGCCACCACTGGCTGTAAGTGAACATTAAATATCTCACTGTGTCTTTCACCAAGAGTTGGTGAGTTATCGCCGGCACCCTGAACAAATTCAAAATTCCTGCCCTGACTACAGCTGGGAAGGCAAAAGCAAACCATCATGGTGTCATCCTTGCCATGGGGCTGCTTTAGCAGCACTGAACCAACTTTCAGGCAGAGCACTAGAAATAAAGAAATTTGAGTTCATATTGTGTTTATAGTTTTGCAACTTCAATTTAACTTATTTTAAATACTGTGTTAATGGTTTTGGGACATTTATTGACTTACATTTATCGTCTAACAGCAGATATTTGTAGACAATGATGCTCTGTGGTAACTCACCTTAGTTTTAATAGATTGGTTGGAAATCACTTGCCTTTCCCTTGTACCAATAGAGGGAAGTGTACAAATTTTGAGAATGTTTGTTTGTTTGTTTTCATGTGGTCCAAATGTGGTGTACTGAAAAATCATTTCTCTTATTGACATTTTCATTAACTCAAAGCAGCTTTTTGGGGATACTTTGTGATAGTCACATGATGCAAGAAATGGTACTTTTGAAAATTTGCTTTCAGGGTATGCTTACACATTGTAAGCAACAACAGACTGTGCTTCCCCCATTGTCTCAGGTCGCTCACTTGCATTTTTTTTTCTTGTTTTCCATTTATTTATTTTAATTTATTTATATTTTCATTCACGGATGCTTTCCAATGGATCTGTGATATTTCCCGGTGCATCAGCTTCGATGCCCATCGGCACACAAAATTTCAGCTTTCTACATCACCCGGAAGGTACCGATCTTTAATATCAGTCAATGAGTCAGTGGTTTGAAAGAGCTCTATATATATATATTAGGCTCGGGGTGATCGGTCATCCCATCAACGAACATAACAACATTATCAAAAAGATATTCGTTTCTATTGAAGGTTTATATGTTTGTTTGTTTTATTCTGTGTGATCTTCTTACAATAACTTGCAACTTTATATAATGAACAATAATCTTTATTTAATTTATTATACTTCTATGTTAAGCCACTGACTTGATGATGAACCCTTATGTATTTAGTAACTGCCAATAAAAGTCATTTTGTTTTTACATAGCGATTATAAAACACAAATCAAGTTTAGGTGGAATGTATCAGTTTCTTCATCGACGTTCAATGTGCACTTTGCAGTGTCATTCACCAACTTTGGAAGGGGGAAAGGTGATCTTTCCTGGAATCCGGGAACCAGAAACCAATCGGCTGGACAAGATCGCTTCTCCAAACCATGCTTCTCTACCCTCAAGGGCGACTTCCATTGGCTCAGTGTCACCCGTGCCAACTACAGCCCCTCCTACCAACAACACTCCCTCAAGCAATGGAAATGTGTCGTTTTTCACCAGGTCAGAGGGCATTCGTGGTGTCACTTCACTTGTAGTTGGATGTCTTCATGGGTAAAGAAAGTGTCTCAGAGTGAGAAATTGGAAATATTGAACTTGAACAACTCACAATATCAAATTGTGTTATAAATAGTAACTTATTTTATAGGTTTCGTTTTTCTACCCAAATTTTATTTTTTACAAACATGTTATATTCAGCGGATTATCTGTGTCTCCTTTATTTGTCACCATATCGTGTTGTTAATATCGATTAGCACAAATAAATTGTTTTGTGAATAACAAAGAAATTGGAGTCGATGTCCATAAAGTACAGAATGTGCTTAAGTGGTCTGGTACACATCTCATCTCATCAAATTGTTTTTGTTTGATTGTTGTTATTTGTTCTATTATTGAACATTTCTTTGATATAAATCACTGTGATTCATCCATTGTTCTGGTAGTGCCTGTCAGCAGTTATTCTTTAGTTCTGGAGTTGTGCTTGTTAGTGGATGTTTTCCCTCTTTTTATTTCCCCTCTTGTTATCGACCTGAAAGGCTGACGTCATATACACGTTTCTAAGATGAACCACCCGGTTGAGATGTAGCTGAGTGATACAGGCTTCCACATTCATACAGTCTGCATCCTTATCCTCACCCGTATTATGAAGTTAATAATGTTCACCGGGTCCATTTCATAGTTATCTACATGGTGATATGGAAAGTTCTGTGGTCCATTGTAACTAGTAAACCTCAATAGGATCAGTTTCCCTGATTTATTTTGGTTATAACTACATAGTGGACAAAAAATAAATCGACAAGATATAAGGGATTTGAACCTTGTGTAATGTGTAATGTGGCAAGTGATCAGATTTAGAACACCAAACTAATTAATGACATTGCAACGTGTGAGCTTGGGATGATTTTCACTGGATGGTCGATTGTTGTATTTTGCCAGGTTTTTTTTTTAACTATTGGCCTCCATTTATGATTGGAGCCCATAATTACAATGATGTGTTTCATCACCTTTGGAGATGCAGCCTTCACTGACCTTTCTTCCATCTTACATACCAGCATCTTTGCAAATAGTACTCTGTGCCTAAAATCAATATGAAGAGATTATTGTAAGAGCCACTCTTCCCAAATTCCTTTTTATACCTTCTCTCCCATTCCCATACTTCCCTTATGAGGATACATTGCAGTTCTCGATGAAGGCCAAAACATCTAAGCTGAACCTTTGTCCTCAGCCATAATCTCCATTTGGATTTGGTTCTGTAGTTTTGTGATTTAATGATCCTTTCCTGTTTGTTTACATATTTTCCGATCAAGGGTGCTGGAAGTAGGTGGGGGGGGGGCAAATGCTCCCTAAAATGTTTGTGGGGGTAAAATAGTATATTTTTTAATTGGTATTTTGCCCACCTCCCCCCAAAAAATGCCCCTCCCAACAAAAAAGAGAGAGACAGACAGACAGACAGACAGGAAGAAGAATGAAAGAAAGATAAAAAGGAGATATAAATTTTAAAATTCTCAAAGAAGTTGCTAGAGTGGAGAAAGGCACTAATCATACCAGGTAAAATAGTTATTACCTCCACCACCGAAGGTGAAGGAGGTTATGTTTTCACCCCTGTCTGTTAGGTCGCCGAAATAGGTGACCCTTATTGTCAGTAATTCTGTCTGTTTGTTTGGATGTTTGTTCGTTTGTCATCAGCATAATTGGTAGTAAACGTGGGCGGATTTTGACCAAACACGGGTGGTAGGTACATCTTATGACCTAGTGCTTTTGGAAATTGTGATGGTTGCTTGGGACGCTTCGGTTCCCTCGCAACAACCGAAAAACCTTCAAAATCGGTCATGAAAATTCACACTAATCGTCCGGAATACATTGTGCACAAACGATCGAGCCGGATTTTCGATTTAGATCTTTCTTCACCCACAGCGCCCCCTCGAACTTTGGGGATTTCCGATTTCAAACCACATTTTCGGTACTTTTCATTCAAATGGATACCAAGTAGTTATCAGTCGATGGAACTGGATGAGATTTGATATGCATAATCTTAAAGCGATTCCCTATCCCCAATATGACATCCATTTTGCTCTATATCTTATAGTTTCCATGCTCGGCAACCCATCGCCACCTACCGGCTTGTCTTTGTTTGTTTGTTTGTTTGTTTGTCTGTTTGTTTCTTTGTTTCTTTATGTACAGGATATGTCAAAAAGTTTTGGATGGATTCAGATGAAATTTGGTGGACAGGTTGGGTGTGTTACAAGGACAAAATTGTCAGATTTTGGTGAAGATCCCAATCCGGATCCGGCTATTAGAACTTTTTAAGTGATTCTTCACTTTTGAGAGATCGGGCCAAAAATTATACATAGGATGATATTTCAAAAAATTGTGGATGGATTCAGATGAAACTTGGTGGACGGGTTGGGTGTGTGACCACAACAAATTAATTCGATTTTGGTGAAGATCCGAATCCGGATCCGACAACTAGAATTTTAAAAGTGATTCTTCATCATTGAGAGATCGGACCAAAAACGATATATAGCACACACTACAGGGCAGAGGTATGCTCTCTTCCGAGTGCCCTTCTAGTTTTAATAATATAATTGATGGGTCATGGTGAAAAGTGACCATTTTTTCGGGAAGGGTGAGGCACCGTTATTTTACAGGGAAAAGGCACTGGAATTAAAAAAATGCTCTTTTCATGGGTTTTTTTTTTCCTTTAATTTTGCCACTCTCCCCCCATCAAATCCTGAAATCCTTCCGCCGAGCTGTTCCAGACACAAATAATCAATAATTTTTAATGCCATTAATGAATGTCTTTACTGTCACTATAATCATCTATTGCTCCTCATTTTTCCAACTTACCAATGATAAATTTTCATGAATGACTACCATGAGAAAAGAGTCTGTGGAAAAACAGAGTACACATTTTAATTTGTCTTTGACCAGACAACTACCGGTAATTCCATCGTATTGCCACAATAAATTATTGTGTTTACTGCTATGACCAACATTACATGGCCCCAATAAACTGCACACTGACAGAGAACCAACAGGGGGATGTTGACAATGAGAAGACATCCGATGGTAAATAAATACACATCGCCTTCATTCTGTTTCTGCTCAGTTTAATTGTCAAATTGCGATGGTGTTTCTTCATTATTAATATTATGCACCGCAATTCGTTTTCACGAAAGGTTTTAACATAGACATAAACAGAGACATTTTGAAGGACATTATCATGAAAAGAAAACCACAAAGCTTTTCGTTGTGCTTTCTTCAGGTGAAATTCGCACAAAGTGAGTGAGTAACGATGAAGAACAGTCAAATGGACACCGATCAACAAAGTCAATTCTGATTGGACGTTCTCTAGTGATGCGTCATCACCTCCCAATGCTCTAGGTGGGCGGAGCCTGTTCTGTGTTCAGCTCTCCAATTGGAGGTTGCAGAGTCTGAGGCGGAGCCGCGAAGGCTGTTGTAGAATCTTCTTCATAACCATCCGTGATCATGAGACGAGTTTGTGTTCCTCTTCTTCTTTTCACAAATAAGCAAAATTTTGCATCACGTGCAACAACAACAACAACAACAACAACGGTATTATCGAATGGTGGTACCTCATCACGTGCAAATTTGAAAGAACAACTAGAAGAACATGACGGAGCAATTAGGCTTGGAAAAGTGACCCAGTCAGCCATAGCACGTCAGTGCCTGCAATCTGGCCATGAAGTTGACTTTGATGGAAACCGTGTCCTCGACATTACTTCTAACGAACGATGCAGGTTGATTTTGGAAGCACGGCACCCAAAGAGCCGGGAGGATGGTCTAACTGGTGAGACGGTGGACATACCCACACACACCTCTGATGCAAATGGCGAAAACTGGATTGTGCAAATGTCTGGATAAGTTGAGCAACAAACACCCAATCCCATACACCACATCCACATGTGTCCAACACCCAACGAGAACCCCAACACTTCATGCCCCAGAAACACAAAAACAACAACAAGCACACACACACACACACACACACACACACACACACACACACACTCACACACACACACACACACACACACACACACACACACACACACACACACACACACACACGCGTGCACACACACACACACACACACTCACACACACACACACTCACACACACACACACACACACACACACACACACACACACATATATATATATATATATATATATATATATATATATATATATATATATATATATATATATATATATATATATATATATATATATATATATATGTATATGTATATATATGTATATGTACATATATATATATATATATATATATATATATATATATATATATATATATATATATATCTTCTTCTTTCAGCTGCTCCCGTTAGGGGTCGCCACAGCGGATCATCCGTATGATCCGCATAGTGATTTGGCACATGTTTTACGCCGGATGCCCTTCCTGACGCAACCCTGGTCGTCTCTTACGACACAGGGATATGGTACACCTATTTTAACCGGGGTATACACCGGCCCAGTATACTGGTACTCATTTTGCTGACCTCGGAAGGATGACAGGCTGAGTCAACCCCTCTTCTTCTTCCTCTTTCGGCTTGCTCCCGTTAGGGGTCGCCACAGCAGATCAACCGTCTCCATTTCGCTCTATCCTCCACATCTTCCATTGACACTCCAACCACCCGCATGTCCGCCCTCACCGCATCCATGAACCTCTTCTTTGGCCTTCCTCTTCTCCTCCTGCCTGGCGGCTCCATCTTCAACATCCTTCTCCTGATATACTCCGTTTCCCTCCTGTGCACATGTCAAAACCATCTCAATCTCGCCTCTCTCACTTTGTCTCCAAACCGTCCTACCTGCGCTGTCCCTCTAATATACTCATTTCTTATCCTATCCATCCTCGTCACTCCCAACGAGAATCGCAGCATCTTTAACTCTGCCACCTCCAGCTCCGCTTCCTGTCTTTTTGTTAGTGCCACCGCCTCCAAACCATACAACATAGCTGGTCTCACTACCGTCTTGTATACTTTCCCCTTCACTCTTGCAGCTACCCTTCTGTCACAAATCACTCCTGCAACTCTTCTCCACCCACTCCATCCTGCCTGCACTCTCTTTTTCACTTCTCTCCCACACTCTCCGTTACTTTGGACAGTTGATCCCAAGTATTTAAACCAATCCACCTTCCCCACCTCAAAGTCACCAGGCTGAGTCAACCCCCTGGTGTATTAATTCAATGGCCCAACGGGGCTTGAACTCAGGACCTTTTGGATCCCAAGCCGCTGCCCTAACCACTGCGCCAAAACCAGGCTATATATATATATATATATATATATATATTTGAATTTTATATTCATGGCTGCAAATGAATTAATGCAGAACTAATGATCAGCAGGGAACAGATAATGTGCTTGAGTGGCAGGTCATGCAGCAAGCTCTGTGATGGGACTCAACCTGTGCCCTACTACCTTCTTAAGTAAGTGGGTTCGATTTGGTTTACTAATGAGTCTAATATTGTCACGAATAAACGATCAGCAGTATGTTGTCCTCCATTCCATCCATTGGGACCATACTCTGAGCAGAGTGTTTGTGCTGCCTTAGCATTCTTCTTGGCTATTGGGCACAATCCTGGATGGGTCGCCACTCCGATGCAGGACACCAGCACGCTGGCACTCTTTTTGCTGACCTCAGAAGGATGACAGGCAGAGTCAACCCCACTTGGTATTAATTCAACAGCCAAGTGGGATTTGAATTCAGGATCCTAGGATCCCAAGCCCACCACTCAAAACATTAAGCCATCACAAGGCATAGGTTGTCCTCATGGGCTGCCAACAATGATGGAATCGAGATGGACATCTCTTTTTTGTCTACTTGTGACCATAAGCTTTAATCTCAGTCTGAAATGGCATGAGTGCCATAAGGATTTTTTTTTTAATGCAATGTTGAGGCTCGTATGAGAGCTAACATACAGAACGTACAACAAGGGGAGCAGGAGATGAGAGGGGTAAGAGAGGGAAGGCCAAAACATTGGGGAATAGAGACACGAGGAGATCTGTGGAATGCAGAGGAATAGGGTGAGGTACACAGAAAAACAAGATGGACACTACAGGGACTTTCAGGTCCTTACACGACAGGGACTTTCAGGTGTTTACATGACAGGGACTTTCAGAAAGGAAAGCAGGGAATTTGAAGGAGGTGGGTTTGGGTTGGATTAGTGGAGGTAGAAAAGATCATGGTTTTGGATGGGGGAAGATAAGAGATGGTGATGAACAGCTGTTTTGAAGACCTGGAGGGAAGAGTGGGATTGAAAGGAGTGTAGGAGTTTGTTCCAAAGGTGGGAAAAAAAGTAGAATAAAAGAGTGAAGGTCAGCAGTGATTATTGATCTTGGTCGATTTACCAGAAGGGGGTTGCTGGCAGACCATGGGTGTCCTACAGAAATATGGGAGGGGACCCATCACAGACAGAGTTTTGGAGGGAGGGGCGAGGCCGGAGAGGAGACGGTAGAAGACAGAAAGACCACCGACCTGCCTGCAATGAGAGAGTGAGAAAACCAAAGACTCAGCCTACAAGGATGTCTCCTAGTTTGGAGGAGATGTGTTGGCATAATTCATGTTCATGACATCAGCATCATGTCATCAAGTCAGTGTGCTCCTTTAGTTGAATATATATATATATATATATATATATATATATATATACATATATATATTTATATATATATATATTTATATATATAGCTTTTTCGAACGATTGACTGATATTAAGATCGGCACCTTCCGGGTGACATAGAAAGCTGAGATTTGGCATGACAATGGACATTGAAGCCAGTACACAGGAGAAAATGACAATCATCGGACAACATCCATCAATGAAAATATAAATAAATGAAAAAAATAAATGCAGGTGAGTGACCCAAGACAATGGGGAAGCACACTAATTTTGCATGTCTACGGACATCGACGCTGATGCACCAGGAAAATTCACAGAACCATTGGAAGGCATCCATAAATGAAAAAAAAATGAAAATAAATAAATAAAAAATCAAATGCAGGTAAGCGACCTGAGACAATGGGGAAGCACACTTCATTGTTGCTTCAATGTGTAAGCATACCCCACTCGTATGTGTGTGTGTGTGTGTGTGTGTGTGTGTGTATATATATGTATGTATGTATGTATATATGTTTGTATGTATATATATATATATATATATATATATATATATATATGTATCATTACGGTCTATATATGTTATTATAGTTGGTTTGTGTGACTTGCTCGAAACTAATGACATATTCCAGGTGATTGGCTCGATTCTTATGCCTGCCTGAGGCAATAACTCTCTTGGAATGGCATAAAGGCCTCCTGCCTTCCACAAGAAACTCTGCCTGCATCTATGATAGCGAATACCTTCCTAAGTCTCTCTCTGTTGAATGCCTTACTAAGTCATCCCTTGAAGTGAAACGGTTTGTTGGCACAGTAACATCATCACATTCCCAGCCCTTTGTCATCATGCCCCAGCCTCCTGCATCATTGAGGATGAAAAAGGGTGGAAGCAACAAAGGCCTTTCTCGGTACTTTTTTGAGATATAACAGTTGATGTTGCTTTTGGCAGGAGAAAACACACAGGCTGAACTCAGGCATGATGCACAAGGAACAAAAATGTGTTCAGTCATGTTTCATTGCAGCTGTGATCCAATGGTGTGCACGTTCCATGAAGCAATGTCAGAAATGAATGTGAAAGTTAAAATTTGCATGCAAACAAAAGAAGTACCAACACAGTAAAAGCAGGTTCGTGGTACTACAATAAACTAGATGTCATCCTTGTGATGAACCTTGCAACAGATTGCTACGTGTACATATGCTTATGCAATCACAATGCCCACAGACCTGTGACAAAGCATAAACAGTCAGCACTGATTCCCTCAATGTAGATTATTAACCAGCATCTTATTTTCTCTGGATTGAGAGACTGCAGGAGTTTGGCTGTCCCATTTTGTCTCCATGTCGCTGAATAGGCTTTTGGGTTGAACTTGATTGATTAGAGAATTGTCACAATTACACAGGCATACTTTGCTCTCCTCTGTCTGATATGAGAACACCTACAAGGTTTTTGACATGCTTCAACACATGCCACAAAGGGTTACCATGCATTGTAATCCTGTCTATCCCCAGGTTTCTTTTCAATGCTGGAAGAACCTGAATTCTGTTCTTACAAAATAATGTCCTTTGGGAAATGAGACAGGCTGATAGGGTATTGGTGCATGACAGCGTGGAATCCATTATCTCGTCTCTGCATAATCAACTCTCAACTATGTGCCTGGTGCTTGTGTTGGTGGATATATATATATATATTTTTTAATAGCTTTGCTGTTGAATTACCTCTCAAATTTTTCATTGTTATTTTAATGCTTAATGAATAAATAAACCTCACCACACTTTTATCTGAATGCACAGTGGAATATGCGTATTGCACAAAAACATTATTTTGAATCCATCACATTGAAAAATACCGATTTGATACTTCAAAGTGGCACAATTAAAACGAGAAGGGCACTCGGTAGAGCGCATACCTCTGCCACGTAATGCCTGATCCACATGAACATATCGGGCCCAATACAATTTTGAAATATCATGCTATACAGTACTATATAGTTTTTGGCCCTATCTCTCAATGGTGAAGAATCACTTTAAAAAAATTAAACAATTCTCGTATCTTCACCAAAATCGAATCAATTTGTCCTTGAGACACACCCAAATTGTCCACAAAGTTTCGTCTGAATCCATCCACAACTTTTTGAGATATCATCCTATATATTGGTTTAGTACTGTCTCTCAATGGTGAAGAATCACTTAAAAAAAAACTTATCATATCTGGATCCGGATTCGGATCTTCACCAAAATTGAATAATTTCTTCCTTGTCACATACCCAAAATGTCCGCTAAGTTTCGTCCAAATCCGTCCAAAACGTTTTGAGATATTGTGCTCTATATCATTTTTGGCCCTGTCTCTCAATGGTGAAGAATCACTTTAAAAACTCTAGTAGCCGCATCCGGATCTGGATCTTCACCAAAATCTAATCAGCTCAACCTTGCCACACACCTGTCCACAAAATTTCATTCAAATCCATCCACAACTTTTTGAGATATCCTGCACACAAACACACAAAGTGAATGAAATGTCACTCATTGAGTGACTTGGCAAAACAGCGCAAGGTAGAATGGCACTCCATAAAGCGCATACCTCTGCCGGGTGGAACAGTTTACGCTTTGTATCCCACTGATGGGCTGGATCCAAACCAAATCCATTCCGCTTGTTCTTGTCACCTATTCAACTCATCCACCTTGTTTTGTCATAACTCGTCCACAATTTTTGAGATATAGTGATATACTGTATTTAGTTTTTGGTCCTATCTACCAATTATAGAAATTAGGCCTGTGTTGGCCTTTTGACCTTAAAAGTAATTGGTAGTTGAATTCAATGACCTAACATGAAAATGCTCTTCAAATTTCAAGTCAATCGGATGAAAATTGAGGATTTTAGAAAATTTGGCTCAAATTGGCCTTTTGGCCTATTTTGACCTTTTGGCCCATGTTTACGTCAAAATAAGTAGGTGGTTAAATTCAGTGACGAGACATGCAAATGCTCTTCAAATTTCAAGTAAATTGGATTAAAATTGAGAATTTTCGAAATTTGGCCGATGTTGACGTTTTGGTCTTTGTTGATCTTTTGGCCTATGTTTACCTCAAAGTTAATATGTGGTTGAATTCAGTGACCTGATGTGTAAATCCTTTTCATATTTCAACTCAATTAGAGTAAAATTGAGGATTTAGAAAATTTGGCCCAAATTGGCCTTTTGGCCTATTTTTACCTTTTGGCCTATGTTTACCTCAAAATTAGTAGGTGGTTGAATTCAGTGACCTGATATGCAAATGCTCTTCAAATTTCAAGTTAATTAGATGAAAAATTGAGGATTTTAGAAATTTGGCCTATGTTGACCTTTTGGCCTGTTTACCTCAAAATTAATCGGTGGTTGAATGCAGTGACCTGATGTGTAAATTCTTTTCATATTTCAACTCAATTAGAGTAAAATTGAGGATTTAGAAAATTTGGCCCAAATTGGCCTTTTGGCCTATTTTTACCTTTTGGCCTATGTTTACCTCAAAATTAGTAGGTGGTTGAATTCAGTGACCTGATATGCAAATGCTCTTCAAATTTCAAGTTAATTAGATGAAAAATTGAGGATTTTAGAAATTTGGCCTATGTTGACCTTTTGGCCTGTTTACCTCAAAATTAATCGGTGGTTGAATGCAGTGACCTGATGTGTAAATTCTTTTCATATTTCAACTCAATCGGATAAAAATTGAGGATTTTCGAAATTTGGCCCATGTTGACCTTTTGGTCTATGTTGACCTCAAAATTAATAGGTGGTTGAATTTGGTGACCTGATTTGCAAATGCTTTTCAAATTCCAAGTCAATCGGATGAAAATTGACAATTTTATAAACAATTTTAAAATTTGCCCTATTTTGGGTTGACCTTGTGGCCTATGTTGACCTTTTTGACCTATGATAACCTCAAAACTAATAAGTGGTTGAATTGATTGACCTGATATGCAAATTCTGTTCAAATTTCAAGTCGATCTATTTCAATGCGGGACCGTCGCAGGATCGGTGACATTAATCTCTGGAAATTTCAGAACGATCGGTTGAGCGGTTTGGACTAGAGGCGAGCGGACAGACAAACAAACACACAAACACAAACGGAGGCGATCAACATACATGTCAAAAAACAACGGTTTTTTTTGCCAAGTGACAAACACACAAACAGACAGAAAGGAGTGAAAACATCACCTCCTTCACCTTTGGTGGCGGAGGTAATAATAGCAAATATCAAATGAAACGTACACATTTGTGCATACATGATTCAGTTAGCAGACTGGTACCTTTTTATTTTTTGCATTCATCCATTGCTCATGTTGGAGCTGCTGTTCATCTACAACCGAAGAACCAGAGCATTAGTCGACATCATTGTATGTTTGCAGGGATTACAAGGATAGTACAAGTAAAAGTAGGACTCGACGTCGTGAGATGCCTGCAGTTAATACAAGTCAGTGTGAAATAAGGCACACCAGTGAATACTCCTTGTAGTTCACTGTTCACAGCATGGAGAATAGATGTTGCAGGCAAACTAAAGCATTGAGCATGAGCTGATAGGCAGCTGAAGGTAGAATTATATTTGTTGTTGTGACGGAAATGACAGCGTAGCAAACACTTTTAAATTATATAAACTTCTCTTATAGTTTCCAGAGTAGAAAGTAATTCTGTCCATACCTTCACAGGGAAATTTTGAAGTTGGATCGTTAAGTTGGGAAGTAACTTTTGTAACGTTCTTAAGTTGTCATTTCTCTGTTTAATTCATCGACGTTCCACAAGAGACGACTGGCCACATGTTTTATCAAATAGCTGTTACAAGGAAATCTCGACACAGGAGGATGCCAGGAGATCCATCATGCCCCTACCGCATCTACATCCCGCATCCCACCCTCCCACCAAGCCCAACTCCACCACCTAATTCCCGAGCACGCTCACCCTTCATGACACCAAACACCGCTGGCACTACACACCAACTTCAACCCAACATGCACTAAAAGGGAAAGGAGAAAACAAACAGCAAGGGCTTTTTTTTGTACATGAAGTCGAGGCTTTCGGAAGAGGTAGAGCATATCCAATCTATGGCTGCCTTTGGAGGCCAGCTTTGCTGCAGTATATGGTTGGCCCAGGAGAGATGATGGATGATAGTGAGGTCCAAAAGTTCAGGAAGTTTTAATGAAGCAGAGGTCATGATGAAATGGCAAAAGGAAGTAATCCAGAGTCAACATGGCAAGCACAGACTCATCTGATAACTTGTTCACCAATTAACTCTATAGTCTGTGTTAACTTTTATAATGGTCAAATTAGCGATATCTGTTACCTCAACTACCGCTTTGCTCATCGTCCTTCAACTATCCAGTCTGTGAGCAGCACTCTTATTCGTCGCGCCTACATTATCAGTGACAAGTATAACATGGATCATGAACTATGGCACATCATGACTGCTCTTAAATTCAACAGTTATCCCAACCACAAGATCATCACTAAACCACCAAAATCTCATGATCCAACACCAGAAGCTAGAGCATGTGTTATTCTCCCCTTCATTGGAGGTACTGGACATCGCATCACATTCAGCGCGTTCTCAAGACTGTCGACATGGGAGTACGCCATCGTTCGACACACAAACTCGAATATCTTCTTCACACATAAAGACAGAGGACCTTCCAACCACTATCCAGGTGTTTACATTCGTGAAACTGTCAGAACTTTCACCAGTAGACTGAAAGAACATCAAGCACATTATAGATGAGGCAAACCAGAAAATCAGCAAGAGTCAATCATGCATAGACCAATAATCATCACATCACACAGACCCCCCCCCTTATCCCCCCTCCTAAAAGGCTACCTATTAGTGACATCTGGCTCTCCCTCATCAACAAGCAGACGCCTACAATCATAACTATCAACACACCGAGGACAATGGATTATGATGAGCAAGACCACACTGGCCAATTCGCAACCCAAAATAACCAGCCAATGGGGCGTGAAGTTCTTATAGAATCTGCATCCCATTCGGTCCAGTGACTTCCACCAGTCGATGGACAGACCATGCTGCCTGAAACGTCAAGGCTTACTTCTGCTTTTCTTTAGAGTTATTGGTAAAATATAAAGGATATAAAGAGCTTTTAAGACCCAACACTTGTGTAAACCGTAAACCTTTGACTCTGAAACTCTTACATTATTTTCCTTCTCTTCATTTCTGGATTTCTTCAGTTATTTTGTATTTCATTTGAGGCACGGCCTCGATGAGGACTACACAGTCCGTGACTGGAGCCTTTAATATAAAACAAACAAACAAATGAAGAAAAAAAAACCCACGGACAAATTCCAAGATCCCGCTTTAACATTACCCAAAGAGAAGATGACCACAAACAGGTCCATTGCCGATAGAAATGTCAACATTGCATCTCAAGGATCCTCAAGCTCAAAGGAGAGATCAGATGGACAGCCTACTAAGATCTTGTTCCAAGCTGCAACACGTTCTTCTGACGTATACCTTTATTTGGTGGTGTGTAGGCAACTGACAGCTCCATGTGGGCAAAAAACATAATAACCCATGAAGTTATGTGCATGAAGTACAAACATACCGACTACTTATAATTCAAAACACCTCACCACACTGGAAAACATGGGGACGGGACAGGAAATAATACCCCACCTGGAGGCGGCGCAACACGATACACATTTACATGGAGAATTTGTGTCCCTCCTCCTCCCCCTCCAAGACCATCAGCAAAGATAAAAACACCCCTAAACACTAATTCGGGTCATGCTGATCCGATGTAGCAAGCCTGGAAGGAATCAGCCCAGAATTGCAGAAGTAGTAGCGCAACAAACACACAAACACTGGTTCGTGAATTATCGTGAGGATAAGGGAAAGAAGGGGGGAGGTCAGGTCAGGTATGGGAGCATGTGCCAGAACAGCACGTCGCTGCGTCCACTTTCCGCCGGTACTCCAGGGGCCTCCGTCTGGCCATCCCCCAGGCAGATGCCAGGCCCATCCCCATCTCCTTGAGATGATGGTCAACCTGCTGCAACCATGAGGCACGTGGTCGACCCACTGGCCTCCTCCACTCATGAGACTCCCTCGCTGAGAGAATCTGGTGAGCAGGATCAGAGTCAGGAAAACGAGCCACATGTCCATACAGCCGCAACTGACGCTCACGGACTATGCAGGTAACAAATCTCATCCGAGTCTCTCTCAGCAACCGCTCGTTGGACACAAAATCCGACCAGCGATAGCCAAGGATTCTCCGAAGAGACCTGGTACCAAAGGAATTAAGTCTCCGTCTCAGATCCTTGGTCAGAGTCCAAGTCTCGCACCCATAGAGCAAGACTGGAAGTACCAAGGACCTGAAGACTCGGACTTTCGTCCTCCCGCACAGGTACCGGCAGCGCCACACCCCATGATCCAGTGAATCCATGACTCCCCAGGCCCGACCCAGACGTCTATTGACCTCCGGCTCACAACCTGCGGAGACATGAATATCACTGCCAAGGTAAGTGAATCTATCCACGACCTCAACATCCTCACCACAAACAGACACAGACAGGACAGCAGCATCCAAGATGTCACCGAAAGCCTGGATCTTAGTTTTGACCCAAGAAACCCGTAATCCCAACGGCTCTGACTCCTCATTCAGCACCTCGAGGGCCCCCAAGAGGATGTCTAAAGTCTCCGCAAAGATGACTGCATCATCTGCAAAGTCAAGGTCCGAGATCTTGACATTCCCAAATGACGCACCGCAACTTGATCTCTCCGACATCCTCCCTAAAATCCAGTCCATACAAGTGCTGAAAAGTGTGGGGGCAAGTACACATCCCTGACGAACTCCAGTAACAACTGGAAATAAGTCAGAGATGGTACCACCACACTTCACAGCACTCTCAGTACCAGAGTAGAGTTCAGACATCAGATCGATCAGTTTTGGTGGCACCCCACGAAGACCAAGAATCCTCCAGAGGACATCCCGATTCACTGAATCGAACGCTTTACAGAGATCAACATAGGCTGCAAGCAGCCCCTGCCGAAACTCTCATCTGCGTTTGGTGAGGACACGAAGTACAAGGATACGGTCAATCGTTGACCTCTTTGGTGTAAAGCCTGACTGCTCTGGATGCTGGTGCTCAAGCAGATGGTGGCGAACCCTATCGAGAATTATCCGAGCAAAGACCTTGCCCGGCACTGAGAGCAGCGTCACTCCTCGGTAGTTGTTGCAGTCTTGGCGATCACCCTTCCCTTTCCAGAGAGGGACAACAAGGCCCCTCTTCCATTCAGTTGGGATGATGCCTGTGTTCCAGGCAGAGCACAAAACTGCATGCAACGACACGAGTGCAGCATTTCCCCCAGCCTTGAGAAGTTCGGCATGGATGCCACAGATCCCTGGAGCTTTGCCCCGTTTCAACTGGTTCACCGCAGCCCGTGTTTCCACAAGTGTAGGTGGACCACAGTTGATTCGAGGGTCAGCAACAGGGATTGTAACACTCTTGATGTCCAACTCGACAGTTGGGGGATCAGCCTGGTACAACCGCTCAAAGTAACCGGCCCAGCGGGCCTTCACTTCACACTCCTCTGTCAAGAGCCTACCACTCTCTGCTCGAACTGTAGTGCTCCGAGGGATGGGTTTGGATGAACGTAATGCGCGAATTCCCCTGTAAGCGGGACGAGAATCACCTGTCCACAGGTGATGCTCTACCCCCTCACAGATTCCTCGCACATAGGCCTCCTTGTCCACCCTCAGTGCACGTACAGTTTTACGCCTCAGCTCCCTGAACAGCTCAGCTCTGCCATTCAGCCTGGCCCTGCGACTGTGGTCAATGGTATCCAGTGTCCCTTGAGAGACAAAATTATTCTTTGCCCTGCGGTGAGCTCCAAGGCATCCACCGGCAACATCAAGGACGGTGGTCTTGAAGGCACTCCACAACTCTTCAGGACCCCCCAAAGCACCCAGACCCCCCAAGTGTCCACTCAGCCTGTTCGCAAACTCCTCAGCTACTCTCTCATCCCTGAGCTTGGTAACATCCAGCCTCGGCTGGGATGGTACCATTCTCCAGGATTTAAGGTGCAGCTTCAGAGTTGCTACAACAAGCCTGTGGTCAGTATTGAGGAACTGAGCACTCCGGTAGATCCTGCAGTTCTGGATCATCCTCCAACGACCGTCAATGAGGACATGGTCAATCTCCTTTGCCACACCGCCAGTGTTGGAATACCAAGTCCAGCGATGAGATTGTGGACGCTGAAACCATGAATCAGCCACCCTAAGTCCATGACTTCTTGCAAAGTCAAGGAACTTAGTGCTATTCTGGTTCATAGTTCCTGACCCATGGGGACCAACACACACCTCATAACCATCCCTATCAGTTCCAGTCGATGCATTGAAATCCCCCAAGACTAGAAGTGTATCTTGTCTGGGGCACTGATCAACCAGACTCGAGTGTGGCGTAGAATGCATCCTTCACGGTGAGATCACTCGCCTCAGTCGGAGCATAAACAGAGACCAGGGAAATGACACCTAAGGAGTGACGAATCCTTAATCTCATAATACGCTCATTGACCGGTGTTACCTCAATTATCATTGGGGTCAGCTTATTGGACACAGCTACAGCAACTCCTTGGGTATGGTAACCATCAGAGCGACCAGACCAATAGTAGGTGTAACCACCCACCATTATCTCGCCGCAATCCGGTCTCCGAACCTCAGAGAGAGCTGCAATCCCGATGTCCAAACGCTTGAGCTCAGATGATAACAGAGACAGGTGATCATCCTCTCTTAGGGATAGGACATTCCAGGCACCCACCCGAAGGGACCGCCTCAGGTTAACCCAAGGAGACCGCCGTCTGGTGGACGACACCTCAGCACCACTCCGACACACTCTCCCGCAATCTGACCCAGGGATGTTACCCCGTGGTTTCCCTCCTATCAAAGATTGGGGGTCCCGAAGGCTTTGCCCCAATCCCGTCATCCGGTGAGCTGCCCTGCGAAGGGAAGCTGCACAGGACGTACTCCCACGGAGTGGGTTTTCAGATTTTTTTGCGTTTTTGCGTTTTGCGGAATGAAGGGTTTTACGGTGGCCGGAGTGCAAATCCTGCCACCAACCTCCTAATAAGAAGTGACCCAACTGCAGGAGGACGTCTGCAGACACAGTTGGGCACTAGATATGGATGGCCGTTGGCTCACAAGGAGCTCCTCCGCCCTTTGACAGGTTTTGTTTTTAATCCTGCTGGGTGTCCATATCCAAACACCCCCTCACCAGAAAACCAGTTGGGGAGACGGTTTAGTCGCCAACAACCCGACCATGGAACAGGTTAGTACAGGTTTACATGGTACCTGTCGCAGGTCACAGGGGAAGTGATTGTGAATTTAACATTCCATCTTTATTTACTTTTAACATTGTTCTGGCTCGTTCCTTCTTGTTCGATTCTTGTTTTTTGTTCTCCATTTATGTGGATATGCCTGGTGTTGGCTTAATGGTTAGGGTGCTGGGCTTGGGATCCTAGCGTCCTGAAATCAAATCCTGCATACATTTAATTGATACCAGGTGGGGTTGACTCAGTCTGTCATCCTCCTGAGGTTGGCAAAATGAGGACCAGCTTGCTGGGATGATTGAGCCATTTGAGTGTCCTGTGTTGGAGTGGTGACCTGTCCAGGTTTGTGCCCAATAGCCCATTGGGTCTTTATAGGTCCTTGGGGTCATTTTGGGCTGTTTGGGTCCTCAGGGTCGTTTGGGTCTTTTGGGTACACAGGGGAGCGGGCAGGGGTCTTTTTGGTTCTCTGGGTACTTCAGGTTAAGTATTTCAGGTTACAATTGTGGGTGACGTCAAGTCAGCTGTCCAATGGGTGAAGAGTGAATATACTTACATACATGCATAATCACATACACTTGCTCCAATACATATATATATATATATATATATATATATATATATATATATATATATATATATATATATATATATATATATGTAGATACATATATATATATATATATATATGTAGATACATATATATATATATATATATATGTAGATACATTTATATATATATATATATGTAGATACATTTATTTATATATATATATATATATGTAGATACATTTATATACATGTAGATACATTTATATATATGTAGATACATTTATATATATATATATGTAGATACATTTATTTATATATATATATATATATATATATATATATATATGTAGATACATTTATATACATGTAGATACATTTATATATATGTAGATACATTTATATATATATATGTAGATACATTTATTTATATATATATATATATATATATATATATATATATATATATATATATATATATGTAGATACATTTATATACATGTACATACATTTATATATATGAAGATACATTTATATATATATATATATATATATATATATATATATATATATATATATATATATATATGTAGATACATTTATTTATATATATATATATATATATATATATATATATATATATATATATATATATATATATATATATATATATATATATATATGTGTAGATAATTATGTATATATATCTTGTCAAAGTATCTTGGCTGTGGGAATCTACGAGGGCACTAGCTTATCTGATGATTGATCAGAGAAAGAAGAGAACAGATCATTAGTGCTTTTATCTTTGAGGTACTCCTTCATGAGCAATCTTTCAAGACATTCCAACATAATCTTGTGACAATGTCGGGCTCTGTTGTAGTGCCTCCCCGACATCACACCACCCAGAGATCCTCCACTGATTAGTCCTGCTTCTAGGAGACCATCTGCTAACCCAGACCCAGCCATCTTTTTGGCAATCATCTTCATATAGGCACATACGAGGTGGAATGTGCCAATTAGAATTTTGTGGCTCTCATACTTGCCTGGTGAGTTCCACACTAATGGGTAGGCCTTCATGCAAACTCCCAAGTCAAATGTAGTAATGACAAAAGGCTGTCCAACTTCTCTGGTGGCCTCTTCAGCAGCACACAAGCATTCTTGTACAGTTTTGTACTCCGTTATGGGATGGTTAATGACTGGAATGTGGATATGGCTAACTTACCACCTTGTAAGCGAGCTCTTACCCAGCACATTCGGAGAGTAAACCACCAAGTACGGATTTGGAAGACCGCGCATATTCCACAACCACAGATTCTGAAGGCCAGTCAGGGACATGGTTGGGAGGAAAAGGATGGTAACCTTGATCCTCTGTGGTATGAAGGAGATGTCCTCCCACGGCAACTGGCTGACATTGCTGAAGTCACACCTGATGACACTGACTCTGATGACGATTCAGATATGGATGCATTTGATGATAGAGAGCAGGCATTGGAGAGTGATGACGACAGCGATAATGAATATTATGCGTAATCCATGCACAATGACATTTTGTGGACATGACATAATAAATTTCAATTGTTTTTCTGAAATAAACTTATAATTTATATTCTTTATGTGAAGTCAGGAATATTTTCTCAGTCTTACTGGTGACTACATGTTGGGTGTTGCAACAGTGATGTACTTATGTTTAAGACGTAATACCTGGTACATCTTTAGTTAGTGTGGGACAATTTTGGTATCAACAGAAAGGTAGTAAAATTTGTGATATCATAGAAATATTTATTTTTTTGTGTCAGGTAAAATGAGCATGAATATACGTTATTATTTCAGATATCTGAGTTGTCAAAAGGAAAGGCGAGGAACTCCTCTTCATCACTTCTTGGGACAAACATAACGCTATTAAATTTGACAGATGACTCTATTTTGAAAATCTGCATGTGATAATCTTTCATTTGATATATAATTTGTTAATATTAATGCTTATTGGGCAACTGCAGAGATCTTATCAGTCAGGGGATTTTTTACGTGCGAAACTGAGGAAAAGTAGACATTTTGAGGGTACCGTCAGATATGGTTGGAAAATGGATAGTGAATCCCAGTTTATTCACTGTTACCAGTTGCATTCATGCTCAGGGGACCCTAACGCTTCAGAAAAATATGGGGTCGAAGGGTCGTGGGGGTGGGGGGTGCACGTGGACCATATCTGGCCCATGGCCTATCAAGTGGATGGTGCTTCTTTGCTCCCTTGCACCAGTGCACGACCTTACACCCTCCTGTTGGACACTTAATGATGCGCACAAAAGCCACTCTACAATACGAGACTCAAATTTTCCTTCATGCCTACTTGGCTATCTTCGATTGAAAGATATTTACCAGGATCAAGTGGTTTAACCCTATAATAAAGTGGGGGAGGTGAGGGAAGGGGGCTGGAGAGTGAATATTTATTTTGACATAATGATAAAATCTTTCCTTAAACCATTTTAAAGTATAGGGTCAAAACCACTCACTGATCTGGAACATCAAAAGACAAAAAGCAAACCTTACACCAGGAACACCACTAAACTAATTAATATCCTAATCAGCTTTGTGGGTGAGTGGAGATTAAAGCTGTTTGTATAGAGTGGGGATGTTGCTGTCTAATGTCAACAGTGAAATGGTGTTGTTGGACAGTGAAAAATTGTTGTTGGATACTGCAAAGCTCTTGTCTGTTATGCATGAAATCTTTAAGAATCATAACTATTTTCACTAGTTACGTCAAACACAAGCTTACAAACTAGAAAGCATCTGAAAATACAAAGCCCATCTGTGTCTGCTTTATATTCAGACTTGCTCTTCCATATACAAAACATGACGAAGACAGCTAAAAATAATAATAATCGCACCCGTGTCCGAAGGAAGTGGTTTGGTTTGGCATATTTAATATGAAAATAGGCAAGCCCGAGAAACCAACGAAACCCATTCGAAGTATCCTTTCGAACCATTTAGAATTACTCTTTGGAACCCATTTAGAACAGTGGTTCTTAACATTTTTACCACCACGCCCCCTCTAGTAGTTGGTCTCCATGCCCCCCCCCCCACCTCACATCTTCAACCAAATGATTAAAAAATCCCTCCTGAATTAAAAGGAAAAACTGAAAAAATTCGTGTTCTTAGTCTTTTTATTGAACAAAGAATTCTGTTTAAGCAACCCTCATATACACAGCATATGTAATGATGGCATTTAATGAGATACTTGACATTGCTTCTTAGCTACCAGATCTTGAATGCGTGGTCGAATGCCAGAGAGAGCACAACGAAAGTCCCCTTCAACGTTCAGCTTGTTTCTTTACTTGGTCTCGACAGCAACTAGCATGGAAAATGCAGCTTCACAAAGATACTCTACCAGTCTAAAGTTTTAGAACACCCCCATTTTTCCAGTTTTTACTGAAATTTAATCTGTTCAAGTCCAGTGAATAACCTGAAATGGTACAAAGCTAAGCGGTAAACTGCCAGAGGTTAAAAAAAAAAGTTGAGGTTACCAAAAACTTAAAAAGAATTTCAATTTTAGAGTTGTTAAAAAAGGCTCTTTTCAGGGAACAAGTAATGGGTTAGCAACTGCAGCTGTTCTGCAACAATGGAAATAAATTAAGCCTTGAAAGTTGATGCAAACAATTCCTTCAGGTGTCCCAACTTTTGTTGATTAGTTACAAACCCTCTGTCTGTATAAAAGCAGTGTTGGAACAGACTGTGTTGTTACACCCTCTGAAGCATTATTTGGACAATATTTCACTGCAGGAAGTAGTATATTGCTATCACAATGGCGAGAAAAAGACAATCAACAAAGGAAGACAGACAGACCATTACAACTGTTAAAAGTGTAGGTCTTTCCTTGAGAGAAATTACAAACAAGCCAAGGTGTCAGTGAGTACACTTTCCTATGCCATCAAAAGGCACTTGGAAACTGGAGGAAACTCTGACAGGCAGAGGTCTGGCAGAGCCAAAGTCACAACACAATCAGAAGACAAGTTTCTGAGTCAACAACTTGCGTGATAGGTGGCTCTCAGGCCAGCAGCTTCAAGCACAGCTTAACACTGGTCGAAGTAAGGAAGTCTCAGTTTCAACTGTGAAGAGAAGACTTCGAGCTGCAGGTTTAACAGGTCGAGTGGCAGGAAGAAAGCCATTGCTAAGAAGGCAAAATAAGAAAAAGAGGCTTGCCTGGCCCATGAAGCACTGCCAGTGGACTACTGAAAACTTGAAGAAGGTCTGATGGACCGATGAATCAAAATTTGAAATCTTAGGTTCATCACGCAGGGTTTTTGTACGCCGTCCAGTAGGTGAAAGGATGGTTCCTCAGTGTGTGACACCAACTGCCAAACATGGAGGAAGAAGCATGATGATCTGGGACTCTTTTGCTGGATCCAGAGTCAGCGACTTGCACAGAGTAACTGGCACCCTGAACCAAAAGGGTGACCACAGCATTTTGCAGCACCATGCAATACCCTCTGGTCTATGCCTAGTTGGTCAGGGGTTCATCCTACAGCAAGATAACGACCCAAAACATGCCTCCATGTGATGTCAGAACTACCTTAGAAGAAAAGAATAAGACGGTAGGCTTCAAATCATGGAATGGCCAGCACAGTCTCCAGACTTAAGCCCCATAGTGCTGGTTTTGGAGGAACTTGACAGAAGGGTGAAAGCAAAGCAACCTACAAGTGCAACACATTTGTGGGAACTTCTGTAACAGTGTTGGGAAGAACTTTCTGAACAATATTTGATTTCCATTGGAGAAAGAATCCCACGAGAATGTTCAGCTGTTATATCTGCAAAAGGTGGTTACTTCGATGAGTCAAAAATTTAGATTAAATTTTGTTCAACAAAACGATTCCATGATTTCTTTTTTATCTGCAATTATTTATTTGTGCTGTGCTTTAATTTCAGAGTACATTGAAACATTGAACTGCTTAAATATCAGTTAAGACTGCAAAAATGGGGGTGTTCTAAAACTCCTGAACTAGAGTACGTTGATCCAAACATTGTCAGAATCTGAAGAGCTAGATGTGAGATCAAAGGGTAAACAGGAAGGTACGTGACCCAGAATGTCTCCAGAACCAGTTTTTTGAAGTCTTCTTCAGCCGAGGAGTTGAACTTTAACTCAAGAAACTCCTCTTGCACTTCGGCTGAAATATCAGCTCCTTTACATTGAAATGGGTTCCTGATGAATTTCCAGGCTTCGCGCTTCTCATCAATATCCGGAAAGTATCTGATGAATTCTGCTTTCAATTCAGTCAGATGAGTAATTATTTGTTTCTTTAACTCAGAATCAAGGTGACTGTGCATGAGAGCAGAATCCAAGTTACCACAACTGGCTGTATTTCCATCCTGAATTCGACATTTCCAGGGGTCGAGTTTGGCCATGAAGGCTCGAATGACGTCATGGTGCGTGATTATGTTGATGTTTTTCCCTTGGAGTTTGAGATTGATGGCATTCAGCGCTTCAAAGATGTCCACCAGGTAAGCTAGAGATAACAAAAATCCTTCAGACTGGAACTTGTCATGGAGATCTGCTTTTTGCTGCGAATCTAGAAATGTTGCGTCTTCTTGTCGTAGTTCATAAAGCCATCCAAGCATGTTTCCCTTCGAAAGCCATTGTACGTTTGTGTGGAAAAGCAAGGCTTGATGTTCATAATCCATATCCACACACAGCTGTTTGAAAAGATGACTGATAAAGGCTCCAGCTTTGATGAAGTTGACTACCTTGATAGCCAGGTTCATGACATCCCTCATTTCAGCAGGTAGAGGTCTGGATGATAAGGCTTCACGATGAAGGATGCAGTGCGTACCTATAGCAGATGGACTTTTTTCTTTAACTTTTGTAATGAAACCAGATTGCAAAACCAAGCATGGCCAGAGCTCCATCAGTGCACACCCCGACCAGCGAGTCCCACGATAGTTGATTTTGCTGGAAGAGGTTTGATACCACTTGAAAAATATCTGTTGCTGTTGTATAACTTTCCATGAGATGGCAGAAGAGCATTTCCTCTTTTACACTATTTCCTGACACGAAACGAGCATACATCAGAAGCTGAGAACACTGAGCAACATCAGTGGTTTCGTCCAACTGGATGGCAAATACAGGAGAAGCTCTTACTTGGTCGAGAGCTTGATCTTTGATGTCTTGAGACAATTCATCGATCCTTCCCTTGATGGTATCATTTGATGGAGAGATTTGGGAAAGCTTGTTTGCACTATCCTTCCCCAGAACGAGCTCTGCTGCACGCAGTACACTTGGTTTTATGAGAGTCTCTCCGATGGTATAGCTCTTTTTGCTCTTTGCAATCAGCATGGCGATCTCATAGGAAGCCTCAACAACCTTTGAAGTCTGTTGCCAAAATGCTCCACTGCTGTCCATCTTCGCTTGCTTCAAGGACTGCCTTTTTGTTTCAAAGAATACCTTGGGTTTGGCAGCTAGAGCAGGATGCATTGTCTTCAAGTGGTGTTCCAAGCATGTGGGCCGCATGCCATCATTGCTCAATCTTGTAGCATATTACACACTGGAGTACCTCTGTGTCACCCTTTTGGAGGGACACAAATCCAAATCGAATATATTCATCAAGATACTTCCACTTTTTTGCACTCATTGCGAATGATTTAGTTCAAAATGGGTACTGCAAATCTGTGCAAAAAAGTAAATTTTAATATTAAAAATTAAAATTAAATATATATTATAACATTAAATTTAAATAAATGTCGAATTACAAAATTAATTTTAATACAGAAAATGGTAGGCCTCGTAGCGAATAGAAAACGGAATTTATTAAAGGCGATACTTTTGTTTTTTTTCGCCCACATTGCTCTCTCTGCGATTTGTCCCCACCATATTTCCGCAGGGCGCTCAAGTTCCGCCAACAACCCCCTCCTGGTAAAATCATGAATAACTGCTCACCTTCACTCTTTCATTCCTCTTTTTCCCTGCCTTTGGAATGAACTCCCTCACTCTGTTCAATCCCATTCTTCCCTCCAGGTCTTCAAAACAGCTGTTCACTACCACCTCTTATCGTCCCCCATCCAAATCCTCGATCTTTTCTACCCCGTTAATCCACCCCAAATCCACCTCCTTCAAATTCCCTGCTTTCCTTCCTGAAAGTCCCTGTAATGTCCATCTTGTATTCCCCGTGTTCCCTGCCCCATCCCTCTCCCTTCCACAGATCTCCTAATGTCTCTGTTCCCCATGTTTTGTCCTTCCCACTTCTGCCCCTCTTGTCTCATGCCCCCCTTGCTGTGCATTGTGTGTTAGCTCTCATATGAGCCTCGACAAGGAATACAAAAAAGAGCAGCTGGTCACTAAATTATTTAGGAACCATGAAGACCCCACACTACCTTTCACAAAGACTTGAATATTCTTGGCAATTGGACTTTTACTAAGGCCATATTATTAGCATTGGATGAGTGTCGGGGGACATAATGTCGCCTTTCTGGACCGTTTCTGGTTTAGGACTACCTTCGCAACCCTATTGGGTGACATTGGATAAGCTGCCAGGAGGATTTTCAGATTATATTTCCTTAATGGATATATCAATCAATTAAATGTAAATGTGTGCACATGCTCTTTCATTCATACACCTGTCTTTCAATAGCACCATG
This sequence comes from Eptatretus burgeri, assembly GCF_056783735.1. Lineage (NCBI taxonomy): Eukaryota > Metazoa > Chordata > Myxini > Myxiniformes > Myxinidae > Eptatretus > Eptatretus burgeri. Next base: position 65,388,972 of record NC_140962.1, read on the forward strand.
TACGATGTGGAACATCCTTGATGTCACTATATTGGTATTTTGAGGGTGGAAAAGTGTATTGTGCATCACAAGCTGAAATCCAAGAATCATACATTAATGATGCATTTTATGTGGGACATAAACATATTACGTACTTTATTCTGATTACCACCCAACCATATTTCCACCACCTCACAAGCTTTCCTGTTTTTCCTTTTGTTCACCTGTCCTTCTCTTCCCACCCTTTATAGGTCCCATACATTCCCCTCCTCCCTGCACTCCTCTCTCCCACACCCTCATTTCCCCAATCCATTTCATATCCTTTTTTCCCCTTCCTCCCAACCCCACTACACTCCAACTCCTCCATATAAAATGCTAATACCACCCTTAAATCTAAATCGCATTACTTTCTTCATGAAAGATACAACATTTTGCCCATAAATAATTGTTCGAGTATTCAACCAACCACCACCATTGAGAAATAATTTCATCGCTTTGTAGTCCGTGTCTCTTAAATCTTAAATGATGTGCTGGGGTAATGTAGGTGGAACTATAAAGATCACTCAATTTTTAAAACTTTTTGCATCACCAACAAACATCAAAACCAGAAGGAAATGCGAATGCGAACATGTTCGTTCACTCCCATGTAAAATCACTTTGTGAGTCGATTGTAGTTTATTCTGATTCTGAATTCCTTTTGTTTAAACATGGTGATCATTCCAGATCATTTATGTTTTGTGTTCATTTCTGTACAATTAAGTTCCCATTGCTATTCTACTGCAAACGAGTTTAAATAAAGTAGGTGCAATCTGTTCAAGTGGAACATCAAAAGGGTATGAAATTCACCGACAGACGGGAATGGACGTCCTGAGGCATTTTGAGCCAAAGGTGGAGATTTAACTTTGAACCATTGTCTACAAACAACACAAAGCTGCCATTCCAAGCCGTAAAATGTGCCGTTACCATCAGCTTTTGCCACCGATGCACCGTATTGCTCGTATCTGTGTCTGGTTTGGTTTCGCGTGATGAATTGTTTCTGCAGAAAGACCTACATCTTTCAGCAACAGACTTCAGTATTCCAACCACTTCATGCTGAGGAATTCCAGGCCCCTGGAAACAATACTGTGCTCCTTTTCTCAAAGCCCCTCTCTGTCATGCTTTCTCGACATCCTGGCAGGTGGAAGAGCTCCCATAAACAAATGGGGATGTTTATAGTCACTAAAGCTAACGCCCTCTATTATCTCGACTCTCGAGTGCCGGTCGGCGAAGCTGTGGTGTTTGTGACACCTATTTTTTTTTTTTTTGCTCTAAGGAAGTGTATTATGTAGTATTGAGATGGAATTATATTTGTTTTGAGATTTTCTTTCACATTCTAAGATTGATCTCTGCTTTCTCAGCGAAGTACACGAGTAAGTATGCAAAGCTTACAACATATTTTTAGAAATACAAATGTCTCGGCCATGTTGAAGGAACAAATACATCCAATGGAAAACTAGAAAGCATCTGAAAATGCGAAGCCTGTCCGCATCCGCTTTGTATTTAGACTTCTTTTTCTTCGTCCGCATGCTAAACATGATGAAAACAGCTTTTTTTTTAAAAAAAACCCCCAAAAATTGACGATTTAAGGTGACCTTGACCTTTTGTCCTCAAAACCAGTTGGCTTCAGTGACCCATTATATGCAAACCAAGCTCAAATTTGAAGTCAATCAAATGAAAATTGCCAATGTTATGCAACCTTGACCTTTAACCTTTTTATCTAAAAAAAAAATTAAATAAACAATTTGCTTCTAGCTTTTCATTCAGTGACCCAATATGCAAATTCTTAAAATTCCAGGTCAATTGGATGAAAATTGACGACTTTATGTGATGCTGACCTTTAACCTTTTGACCAAATTATTAATTTGTCTTCTCCCTATTTTCATAATAAAGCTTTGTTGAAAATTTGATGACAAAAGCTCAAATGATAAAAAACGTTTTGGCCTGGACACACGCACGCACACACACACACACACACACACACACACACACACACACACACACACACACACACGTGATTGCAAAACCCCATCTGCCTCTTCGTAAGAGACAAGCTAAAAATAAAAAAATAAAATCAGAAAGGTTGTAGAATTTGATAAAGAATGGATCAGTTTACATCTGACTGTATTTACTCAACAAGTATTCAGTGATTGGTGGAAAGCAATAAGCTGTCCAATAATTAACAATGGGAAATCATTTTCATCCTCCACCCGTTGGATGCAGCACTCAGAACTAGCTGTTGTCCGATTTCATTATTTGATCTTCCCAAGAAGTACTCGTCCATGAAATGATAACACTGATGTGATATGATTTGGAGTAGACCAATTATTATTTCTCATCTTTTATGGGCAAGTTATTTTTATATTCCATTTATTATGAGCAGTGTGTCAAGTGTTTACAGATATACTAAAACTAATATTTAATATCAAGTATATAAGGAAAGAGCTAATTGGGAAGCATACTCATATAAATAAATAAAACTCATGGGAGAGCTTGTGGGTTTTTTTTGGGGGGGGGGGTTTGGTATGCATCGTCAAGGCTCGTGGAAGAGTTAGTACTAGTACACTTGACGGATCAGGACGTAACAGGACAAAAGGAACAGTATAGAGAGCGGGTGGGAGATTAACAGCAGACTTGAAGGCCAAGATCGAGGCAAAGTTGGACAAACAATGGGTGTGGGGAGGACTGGGGGACAGGAGAGGATGCATGGGGTGGACAAGATTGATACAGAAGGACTCTCAGGAGGGAAACCTGGAAATTTGTAAGGAGTAGGGCTTGGCTTGTGGTGGGGTGGTGGGGTGGGGTTAACGAGGGTAGAAAATATCATGGTTTGGGATTGGGGATGAAATGAGATGGTGGTGGAAAGCTGTTTTGAAGACCTGGAGGGAAGAATTAAATTGAAGAGAATGTAGAGCTTGGTTCCACGGGCAGGAAAAAAAGAACAAATGAGTGGAGGTGAGCAGTGATCCTGCATTTGGGTAGTTTCACCAGAAGGGGGATGATGGTAGACCATGTGTGCTCTGCAGAAACCTGGGGGACAACACATGGAAAGAGCAGAGGGTGCAATACCAGAAAGGAGGCGGTTGAAGACAGAGCGATCACTGACCTGTCTGCGATGGCGAAATGAAATGCCCATAGACTGAGCTTCATTGTGGGAGATTCAAATAATCTCGAAGGCTTTGGTTTCCAATAATCAAGCTGAACTAGAACATAGAATCCATCAGGATTAATTAGAACAAAATGAACAGTTGAAAGAGAGGAGGGACACAAAATAGAGGGAGACATGGAGAAATAAGATTTTTTCCTTTCTGTATCCACAAGATGCATCCAGAAGGAAACTCTCAGGAAGGGAAACTTGGAAAGAGGTGGGCTTAGGGAGGTTTAATGGGGGTAGAAAAGATCATGGTTGTGGAAGGGGGGGGGGGTGATCTGAGGTAGTAGTGAAGGACTGTCTTGAATCATTCAAGGGGAAAAAGGGAAGAATGACATTGAAAGCTTAAACAGTAAATCAAATAGAGAACAAAAAAAACCTGAGAAATCACAAATACTGAAAGATCACTAACACGCTTGAGGTGTGTCCTAAGTTGGTGATGAGATAGAAATGTGTTTCACAAGTGTTAGAACACACAGAAGAGTGGAAATAAGCAAATAATTCAAATTTTAGAAGAGCCAACATTGAGGGTCATGGCTCACTTTGATATGATGGAGCTGTTTCCAAAGCTGTTGATAGATGGATAGAATATAGGGCAATTTGAAAATGAGTGGGAATAATGACAGAAAAGCAAAATGCAGCCTGCGCTGAGTTTATGTCACGAGGAACCTTGTGTGCCTTGACATCATTATGAGAGACGCCTCTCACATGCCATCCAACTTAGAACCAGCTCCAAGCTGATGAGGATCAAAGGGTGAAACAGCTGCCCTCGGATGTCCTTTTTAAGCTAACCTATGTACTGTATTTATCTGCATAGAGTATAAGTAATATGGCTTTTCTCTATTTGTAGTTGCGCTTGTAAAACTGCAGAGTTCATAATTTGAAACTCCCTTGAAATGACTCTGTGGTATTGTGGTTGCAACGTCTCTTCTGAGTCTGGGAGGTTGGCGGTTCGATTATGACCCTGACTTGATCATACGAAGGACTTTAAAAATGGAACGTGCTACTTCATCAGTTGATGCTCAGTATTTTGAGGGCTTCGTTTGGATAAATCGCATTGATTGACATTCCTTGGGGGAGAGATGGGAAGAGGAGGTGGGGAGATTTTCCCCTAAAATTGCCTCGCTGACTGCAGAAGTAAATAGCACCTCCATTATATGGTTCCACGAGTTTTCAGGGAGATTACTTTCCCCGAGGTCAACGGGAAGTTAATTTCTCCAAGGTCATCAGGAAGTTGATAACCCCCAAAGTTTGCCTGAATTCAAATCCTGTGTTGTCTAATGTCTCTGTCCACACTTGTATATGTGATTAGTGTCTGTGACAGCTCTTCTGTGAGCATGAGAAACTAAAATAATGAATGTTCTTCCTCACAATTTTGCTGAGAACATTGTTCATCTTTGTAACGTGAATGCTGTTATTTACAGTATATATACTTCCTCTCTATACTTCCACCTTCTAGTGGGTCATCTTGGGGAGGTTGTTTTTTTTTGGCCTGAGTCTTCAACGGACTGGCTGGCATGGCCTGAAATTTGACGTGACTCCTCATTTACTCTTTACAAAAGACACCATTGGATATTTAATCTTTACCAATTATTGTTAGTAGACAACTCCCCAGTTTAATGTCCATCTGAGGAACAGTGCACTTTTTTGATGCGACATCCTGCCTGTGAAGCACCGATCGGATAGTTCAGACAGGTTGGGAAGTAAACCCAGACAATACCTTTGCACCATTCTGTCAGGTACACATTAGTAAACTACAACAAGAAATATCCTACATTTAAATTTTTTCCTTAAATCAGTGATTTTTCTCACATCAGTGACTGGAATGTTGTCGTGCCTCAGCAAATACAAACTGCTGTTAAACATGCATTGATTTGGACCTTCATTGTTGGAAAAATCTTTGGATCAGTGATTACACCTTTACGTTACTGTCACAACAAAGACATACTAAAACTAGAGCGGCACTCGGCAGAGCGCATTCCACCGCCAAGCTGAGTGGTTTACGTTTTGTATCCCACTGATAGGCTGGATCTGTTGACCTGAACCAAAATCTAATTGGCTTCGTTTTGTCACCCAACCAACTTGTCCGCCAAGTTGTGTCATAATCCATCAACAACTTTTTGAGATATCATGCTATGTATCATTTTGGTCCCATTTCTCAATGGTGAAGAATCACTAATTATAAGAATTAAAAAATTGTCATGTCTGGATCCGGATTTAGATCTTCATCAAAATTGAATCAATTCATCCTTGTCAACCTGTCCACTAACTTTCATCTGAATCTGTCCATACCTTTTTGAGATATTGTGTTCGGGAGGTTACTTCCCCCAAGGCCAACAGGAAGTTTATTTCTCCAAGATCAACAAGAAGTTAATAAAAAATAATTTTGGAAAAGATCCGGATTTGGATCTTCACCAAAATCGAATCAATTCTTCCTTTTCACATCCCCAACGTGTCTACCAAGTTTCGTCCAAATCCGTACACAACTTTTTTAGATATCATGCTCTTTATCATTTTTAGCCGTGCCTCTCAATGGTGAAGAATCACTTTAAAAATTATAGTCTCTGGATCTTCACCAAAATCTGATCATTTTGTCACACAGCCAACCAGCCCACCAAAACTCGTCCACAACTTTATGAAATATCCGGTTCACAGACAAGTCATTCAGCGTGTGTGTATCTCCCCCATAACTCCGAAACCTCGAGGCGTGAAACTTTAAATGCATGCTAATGGAAGCCCAAAGGAGTACAGGAGTGAAATTGAGTGTTTGGGTTAATTTAAACATCCCTTTTGAAGATAATTAACGGCCTGATTTAATAATCTTTTATCAAGGTTCATCCTTGGTCATCTCACTATTCCTCGCTGGGGTCTTAATCTTTAAGACTTTAAGGGTTTTAAAAGAAACATTTTTTTTTACCTGATCCACAATGCCTTGACTTGGAACAGGCCACAACAGTTTCTTAACAATAAAGTTATTTTTTTTCGCTTTCCTCACTGATATCATCGAATGCCTGATCATCACACTTATAAATCACTGGATACCAAGCTGTTAGGGTTAGTCAGTCTCTCTCTCCCTCTCCCTCTCCCTCTCCCTCTCTCTCTCTCTTCCCCCCCCCCCTCTCTCTCTCTCTTTCCCCCCTCTCCCTCTCTCTCCCACCCCTCTCCCTCTCCCACCCCTCTCCCTCTCTCTCTCTCCCACCCCTCTCCCTCTCTCTCTCCCACTCCTTTCCACCACTTCCTTCCCACCTTACTTCCTCTACCTCTCTCTCCCAACCCTCCCCTCTCCCCCCCCCCATTGCTTCCCCTCTGTTAAGGGGACTGACGGTTTGGTTTTTAATTTAACAGCTTCTCCAGAGCGTAGCATATACAAATCAGGTTTAGAGTGAGCTGACCGTTGAGGTGGAAAGGTCGCTACATGTGCAGGAATGCATGCTTGCAGGCAGCCCTTTGCCAGGTAGATAACATGGGTTTTGAATGCTCCTGCCTGATTTTATAGAGAACCCAGTGGTTAAAATGTAAATTTTGCTGTTTGGGCACATTTTATTGCCTGTCCCTTCCCCCTCCCATCACGCCACCTTCCCTTCCCCTCATGCTACCTTCCCTTCCCCTCATGCTGCCTTCCCTTGTAAACACAGTGCCTTCCCTCACCCTCCCCTCACACTTACTTCCTCCCAAACCTCCTCCCCTCTCCACCCCCCCTCCCCACATGTACATCTCTGGACTGTCTCCGCATGCTGTATTAACATGTTGTGTTAATGTACCCCACATTTTGTTTAATCCTGTAATACCACCCCCCCCCTTTCTCCACAAGTCCCACTACCAAATGCAAGTCAATAACCATTCCCCCATTTCCCCATCAAGTCCCCCTACCAAACACAATCCCAGAACTGACTTCTCCCCTCAGGCTTTCCTCCTCCCAAACCCCTCCCCTTCCCCACTTCCCCCTCCTCTCTCCCCCATCCTCCTCACTCCCACCCACCTGCCAGACTGTTTAGCAATGTTTGTTGAGGCATCACTCTACCCCACCCCCTTCATCACTTTAAGCCCCTTTCTTGCTCTCCCTCCCCCACCCCTCATCACTCCCCCAACCATTCTTGCTTCCCCCCTCCTTCTCCTCTCTCCCTCTCTTCACTCCTCTCCCTCCCCTCTCTTCTCTCCCTCTCTGCCCTCCTTCGTCTCTCTCCCTCCCTTTCCTCTTCTCTTTCCCTTTCACTTTCTCGCCCCCACCCCCCTTAATACCCCCATCAGCGAAGCAACGGGTTGTATTTTCTAGTTAAGTGCGCTGTTGACTTGAATGCACAACAACACATTATTCACTATTCACTTGAAGGCACAGTACAACACAAATGCAAAAGTTATTACGAAATATAATAACTAGAAGCACCCACTCCCTACGGGAGCCATCAAGGGGGCCATATATATATATATATATATATATATATATATATATATATATATATATATATATATATATATATATATATATATATATATATATATATATATATATATATATATATATATATATATATATATATATATATTTATATATATATATATATATTGTTACGGCTGTGGAAATTCGCATTACACCATAAAGGACCCTCAGGTGAGATATCTTCATAGGTACATGTGTAGTTAGCCCAAACCCCTTACATAGAGAGAATTTATGTGATTCATCCGGGCTGCGGTGCTTTGAGTTAGCCATTTTTCTCTTCTATCTTTTATTTCAAACACACAACATTTCTACAACCACGCCATCCCCATCACAGCGCCAATCACACTGCAACCACACCACCTCCACCATCTACGCTACTACATCTTTGCCACTACGTCTGCTTCCGAACGGCAAACAAAGGCGCAAAGGAGGGAACTGCGAGGACGCGCGTGTTTTCCCGCCTGTTTTTCCCGCCATTTTTCCCCACGCTTGGTGTGAAGGAAGGGGGGAAGGCGGCTCGCCTCCGATTGGTGGATGACCAGCGTGAGGCGGTCGGGGAGAGGGAACACCCCTCTTCGAGAACCCTCTCGAAGGAGGGTGGAACCGAAAACGGGGGCGGAGTGAAGGGCAGAACCCCCGGCTATAAAAATCGGACACGGGCGGAGCGCTCGCTCTCTGGCTGATCTCTCTGGCTGATCTCTCTCTCTCTCTCTCTCTGGCTGATCTCTCTCTCTCTGGCTGATCTCTCTCTCTCTCTCTCTCTCTCTCTGGCTGATCTCTCTCTCTCTCTCTCTCTCTCTCTCTCTCTCTCTCTCTCTCTCTCTCTCTCTCTCTCTCTCTCTCTCTCTCTCTCTCTCTCTCTCTCTCTCTCTCTCTCTCTCTCTCTCTGGCTGATCTCTCTCTCTCTCTCTCTCTCTGGCTGATCTCTCTCTCTCTGGCTGATCTCTCTCTCTCTCTCTCTCTCTCTCTGGCTGATCTCTCTCTCTCTCTCTCTCTCTCTCTCTCTCTCTCTCTCTCTCTCTCTCTCTCTCTCTCTCTCTCTCTCTCTCTCTCTCTCTCTCTCTCTCTCTCTCTCTCTCTCTCTCTCTCTCTCTCTCTCCGTGGTGGCCACTGGTCTTCTGTGGTGCGGTCCCGAGACCCCGCTGGCGGGACGGAGCATCTGCCATTCCCCACACCACGACCTCGAGCAACCACGTTTCCCCCCCCCCTGTCTATCTACACTGAGATTGCGCCGGAAACCCCGTCACTGGCGTCGAGCGGCCAACACGTGCCGGCGTGAGGCATGCCAGAGAGGACTCGCCTACCATGCCAGGGATCGGAGTCACGGCCAGGCGCGACCACGCCGATGTACGTGGGAGAGGGACTCGACGGCCCAAAGGGAAGTCACCATTTTCTTTTGGGGTTTTTTTGTATGGATCTTGTGGCGCCGTGTCTCGTAAAGTAGAACTGTTTAAGTGTTGCTGTGTGTGCGCGTATCCGGTTGTAGCTCTGCATTGTTTCTTTTGTTTTAATTGCTATATGTGCATTTTGATTATTGTATGGCTGTAAATACGTGCCTTCCATGCTGGTCTGTGTGTGCATGTGAATAAAATGCTTGCATGTTGAACTGTGCCCGTTTCGCTTTGTCTTTTATCTATTAACCCTCCATCTTGCTTCACGTAAGGGGTTCGTAGTGGGTGCAACATCCCGGTAATTAATCTGAATCGTCCAGGTCGACGATAACACCGCTCGGTTATCCCGATAGGACGGAATGGGCCGCCCAAGCGGCTCGTGTCCGGAGTCGACCTGTGGCGAGGTACGATCGCCCGGTTTACCATCCGCGTGGGTACTTAGGTAGGCCGAGTTTGGCGAACAACCCTATCCTACGCGAGTGGCCGATTGGCACGATTGTGGTGAGGTCGAAACCCCCACCCGTGACTGGCTCCGGGCGATAGTTCCCGGAGGGTCACGACTGAATTGTCCATCCGATGGGCGACGTGCCGTGATCCGAGTTACGTGGCTGTCCGCACGCCGGCGGGCGCGAATTCGCAACAATATATAAAGTTGAAAGTGTGTCTGTCTGTGTGTCTGTGTGTGTGTTTCTCTGTGACCTATGCACGCGAAAAGTACTGGACTGATCCTCACCAAACTTCACATGCTGACAGAACATGTACCCGGGAGTGTCCCGATGTCATAGAATTGTACTTACGACTTCCGGTTTCCGAATTATGACGTCATCACCTGATTTCGTAACGTTAATTTTTCAAGTTCAGCTGATTGACATGGGGCCAACGCCATTTGCAATAGAATGAAAAAATAATGCTGCAGTCAATTGAAGACAATGACTTCCGACTTCCCGGTTTCCGAATTATGACGTCATCACCTGATTGCGTAACCTTAATTTTTCAAGTTCAGCCGATTGACATGGGACCAACGGAATTTTCTCGAGAATGAGAATTAATTAAGTCACAAATGATGACATGAAACCAGCTTCACATTGTTGAGGCATTATTGTTTTTTTATCTGATGCGGCAATAAATCTTAACATTTCTGAACTCGAGTCTTCTGCATATAAAACATGGCAGGGAAAATATAATATTATAGTGGTGATGAAAAAAAAATAATAATGGTGGCAGCCTCTACAATTTTACAACTAACTGTGACATATACTCCTTCAGACCCTCCGTCATCCACGGGATTCCTGTGCGGAGCACGGGTATCCCTGCTAGTGTTATTATATTTATGCCTATTTTACCCCAAGGGGTCCCTGGATTACACACCCACAAAATGGTTGTGATTGGTTCAGCCGTTTTTGCGGTACCTGGGAACAGACAGACGGACAGACGGTGAATTATAGTAAGATTATGTCATAATATTCTGAGTGATTATAAATAGCTACTGTATATCTTATTCTTATAAATAACTACTGTATATGAGGGCTTTCATCATATTTTTGACATTGACCTATTTCTATGGTCATGACCTAATTGTGGACATTTTAACATTTTCCACCATAACTTGACAAACGGTTGTCCAATCAGAATGAACTTGTCATCACTAGATAGCCAAGAGCAAGGCACATGTATGTTTAATTTACATCATAACACCACGGGTTAAAGGTCAAGGGCTTAGACCCCCTAGGAGGACTGAACCAACATATAGGTTTTTCCCACTTTTTCTGTTAATGTCCGAGCTATATCTCACATCTGGCTGGGACTTTCAGATTGAAATTTTGCAACAATAATGCAAATAAAAAATTTTCGGCTATGACGTTTTTTGACCTTGACCTAATTTTAAGATCATAACCCAATTATAGACATTTTAACAGTTTTCACCATAACTTGTCTACGGTTTCTCTGATTGTAATGACATTTCCCTCCTTAGAAAACCTCGAGTAAGGTGCATTTATGCTTTTTATTTTATTATTATTATTTTTTTTTACATCATACCCATCAAGTTAAAGGTAAAGGTCAAATGGCGGTCAGGCAAAAATTATTTTTTGTCATCGCTAAATTTTGCCATTGCGGAATCTCAAAGACCGTTTCCAAGATGAGCTTGCATCATAATGGTGTACCTGCACTGAACTTGTGCACCTGATGTATTTGATTAGTGTCCTTGACTTAATTTTTTTCAGATTGTGACAAAATTAACAAAAATCACTTTTGGGATCAAAACTTGAATGGTTTTTTTGGATAGATTTTAATCGGGGTTTCATTTTCTTACTTTACACTCTATCCATAAATGTTGAAAGTCAAGGTCATATGGTGGTCCGAACAAAATATGCCATCGTTGGATTGTGGGCCAAGGGGTAAGCCAGGTGAGACGTACCATTGGTGATTTCTTTGTGATTGCAGACATCTCGTTCTTGTGATATTATTATTATTATTATTATTATTATTATTATTATTATAGCATAGTTGGAACTGAAGTTCATATGGAGACAAGGCTAATTTTATATTGACAGTGAATATCACACATGGTAATTAAAGCAAAGAAAATGGCCACTTGATCCATTTTAACTGTGCCATATTCACATTCAAGAGTTTCCACATTCTGCATAAAGTTCGAATGAAACGGCTAACCATGAGCATGGACTTCACATCACGTAATGACACACAATGGCATTTTCAATGATATCATGTAATTTTTAATATCCACAACCTAAAGGCAGACAGGACATTCAGCTTTGTCTCCATTTGAAGAACATTGTGGTTGGAAATGCAAACCCAACATCAGGCAGTGTCTCAGAACAAGTTAATTTATCTCTTTGTTTGCTTCTGAACAATTTCATTGTGATTCCAAGTCAGTCTATTTGCACTCACTGGCAAACATTCTAACAAGTGACTTCGCCTGCAATGCTCAACGGTACAATAGGTTCAATATTTGAATAATAAAGTGGCCTTCAATGAAGGATTCAACACTCATGACCGACTTCTTTTGATTGATTCTTTACTTTAATTGTTTCCTTTTATTGCTTCTCTTTTCCAAAGTCGTCTTTTCTCAGAAACAGAAGAAGAAATTCAATACCAGTATAATATACTTTTGGGAATTCAGTAGGGAATGCTCATAATACAGTGAGGCTGGCCATGGCGTTTACGATGAAACAGCATTGAGACCGCAACGTGATAAGCTCTCTTCCTTCATTCCTGTTTCATTTGTGATTGCTTGTCTGGTTGTCTAGTGTTCATATAATTGGCTGATTACCTATTTGTATAATCAGTGTACAGTTATGTTGCTGAGGTTTATTTATATTGGTTTATATATTCTCCATCCTTTGTAGATTTGTTGTACTTTTCGTTTTTTTTTTGTCCTTCGTTTCATTCTTTGCATTCATGATCTAAGGCTGCTGGTGGTGGTGGTAGTTGTTGCATATAAATCACATGCAGGACAAAGACATTAGTTGACTCAGTGGTGCTTTTACGTTTATTCCAAGGACAGGAGCAAACAATGGACAGATCAACATAGTACTTGGAATTTCAACCTGAGATCTCAATATCATGAGTCATGGGTGTGGATGGAAATGCTAAACAACGTTAATGGTACAGGACTTTCCTTGCTTCTCCCATCCCTGGACTTGCCTTCCAGAAGCCGTTCGTTACCACTCTTCCCTCCAGGGATTCAAGCGGGCAGAGCACTGCCACCTCGTGTCATCCCCTTTCCTGACCCATTATCTTTATTACCTCCATTAACCCTTCCGTACCCAACCCTCTTACTTGCCGATTGCAGTGTTTCCTTCCCTTGACTTTCTTCCTTTCTTGCTTGTTTATTCTTTTGCTGGTTCTGCCCAATTATTATCCTGCTACCCTTCTATCAATTTAACCTTGCTCTTCCATGAGCCTCACTTCCATGAGAGAAAAAAGACCAATCTGCAGCACTTTCAAAGTTTTCTTTCATAAACATACTATTAGAACCCTTTTGGATGTTGTCGTTTGTTTTTTTTTCTTCCTTTTTTTGTTTGTTTGTTTTTTATCCCTTTTTGTTCAACAATGTTTTGTCTATGATTTTTTTTGGTCGAGGAATTGAAAGGGTGGGAAAATAGGGTAAAGGAGGAATAATAGGAGGAGGAAGTAGAGTCAAGTACATTGGGGGGAAAGGGTGGGCCCAACAAAAGAGCAAAAACTGGTGTTGCTCTTTATGAATTCGTAATATGTCAATGGAATTTTAGACAATATATCTCATATTTTGACTGAGTGCATTATTTGGATCTGCTGGATTGTTTTGCAATGACGCTGACGTGCAGGGCTAGTTTTCTCACTTCACAGACAGGTCGGTGACCTCTCCTCCAGTCTAGCTCTCTCTGCTCTCCCAGGTCCAACCCTCCCAATCTGTTCCAGGGTGCACATGTTCTTTCAGTAGCTTCCTCTTGGTTAAACTCCAAAAATAAGTACAGGCTTGCTGCACATCTCATCAATTTTGTTCCTCTTTTCCTCCATTTGTAGAGCCACATTTGGCAACATCAATCGCACTCTTCCTACCAGAGCTTCGAACAAGTGGTGCGCCACCATCTCATGTCACTCCCCCACCCGCATCCATACTCGTGATCTTTTCTACCCACATTAAATCTACCTAATCTAACTCTCTGACTTGCAGGTTACTGTGTATCCCTCCCTCCCCTCTGCCCTCCTTTCCTTTTCTTTCATTCCCTCACTTGTTTTGTCCAACAGTGGCCCCACTGCCCCCACTCTCAATACACTACGTTTTTACCTTTAGGTTTTGCATGCAAAAAAAGGCCATTATCGAAATGTAAGTACTGTATATTTATTTTAAAAGTTTAAAAATCTGTTCAGCCTTCTTAGAGGAATTAATTGAAACTCTATTATGGCCAAGTCGTTCAGCACTCTTATACCTAAATGGGAACTGAATATCAAACTCTATAAGTTGAAATGTAAACATTTTGTAGGAGGGTGGAGAGAGGGAGGGCAGTACCACATTGCTATATCGTGTTCATCCACCCTTACAAAAAAAAAAATGCAAAGAAAAAAAAAAAAGGCCAAAAATATTTTCTTCCTCAATCACATACCCCTTCTACTTCATCTTCTCAAGTGGTTGTTTGTCATACTGCCCTGTGAAAATCTCTCTAGCCCCTTGCCCTTGTATAAAACAAACACTATAATTGGTGTGGCCTGGTCCTTTCCTCTCCCCCACCACACCCCTCACTACCCATACCATCAACCTTCTCTGACACAATCTCACCCCTACAGGGCAGCACAAAAGCTGAACCTGACAAACAGGATACGAAAAAAACGAGCTTCGCCATCAAGGGCGTTGCACGATCCACCACGTTTTCCGACCGATTTTGCTGGAGCTTTACGTTGCTCTCCTCCGCCGGCTCCACCTTGCTTATTGCGGTCTGCTGGAAAAGCTCGTGATAATCCTGGAACTGGGAAGGTGAGTTTGGTTTGCAGCTGACAAAAGGCAACTCATCTGTCACGTGTGCCAGTAATTCAGCACACGATGGGTGTCTTGACACCATTTCGTTTCACCAAATCGACATTTAGTACTGATATAGTTGTTAATACAAAGTATGAGAAAAAGTCACAATAAATGATCACTTACAACAACATTTGCAAAATAGCAGCTTCAACATTGATATTGGAAAGAAGAGCAGCATTTAGTGGAAATTACTGCTTTAACGAACAATTTTCAGTTTGATGGAATCGACATTGAAATGTGTGTTTATTTTTTTAATTTTCAAAAATCTGTTGAGCCTTCTTCGAGTAATTTATTGAAACTCTGTTATAGCCAAGTCGTTCAGCATTCTTATGCCTAAATGGGAACTGCATATCAAACTGTATAAAGTGAAATGTAAACATTTTGGAGGGAGGAGGGAGGACACATTGCTATATCATGCTCATGCACCCTGAATGCTAAGGAGCACCCTTGATGTTACACCTGGTGTGAGATAATCAAAACTTGCATAAGATTTGTTGATGATATTCCCTCTAGTCAGGCATGTGCTGGAAATTAAGGAAGCGTGTGCTGTCTCTTTCTGAAAAATGACCTCTTGAGCCCAGGTGTCCTGCGAAGGATACTCCATTTCAAATTCCTATGCTCGGTTTCATGAACTGATGTTATAGCTAACCTGATCATCCTTAACATTATTTTTGCACATTTCTATAAAAATGTATGCATTTTCAATGCATGTTCCTCCTGAAAAGGGAACATGAATTAAAACGTGCAAAAGAGCAAAATGTGTAGCCTATATCCTGGCACTGTTCGTGACCTTAAAGCTCAAAGCTGCTTGTTGCATTATGAGAACGATATATTAAGGGAAATTGCTGCATAGCCATGATTTAATGTGAGACCTCAGGCATTAACCATTTCCTTTCCTATGGTGAATAAGAGAGACTCAAATGTAAAAAAAACTGATGTGATGTCTGAAATATTCCTTGTGTCGTCATCAGTCTTTTTGACGGGAATGAAAAAAAAAATTAAATATAACATGAATGCAATATATATTTCATGTAGTCGATTATGAAGTGTACTTTCTGCATTTTTCATTCAGTTTGCTTGGTTTGCAATAAGGATTGTCTTCCATTTATTTATTTTGCGATGAGAATGGGAATCGATATCACAAATATCCTTCGACTTGTGAAAATGAATACGAGCTCACAACACAAATCTGATCAGGAAAATGCCATTTTTATATACCACTCTTGTGTAAGTCCAATTTAATAAGACCAAGATGAAAAAGCATAAATTAATGAAAACGGGGATTTTAAAATCCGAACAGTTTAATACAGCTTTCACCACACAGCCAATCATATCGTATCCCACGAGACCTTGACATGTATCTATCTGTTCAACATTGCTTTGAACACAGCACTCCTTGAAGATTTACTACTCAGAGCATAATCCTGCCATACCACGTACGTTCTCCTTTGTTTCCAAAAGTGGAGATTCTTCTTCTCGTTCTCCACCTCACATTTTGATAAAAGCAAAATGTTCAATATAATCAATGACCATCTTCATGAAATTTTGCACATTTTTGAGATTGTGCAGGACTTATGAACACAAAAGCTTCATAATATTGGACTGAAATAGACATTTTGCAAAAAAGTTATGTTCATGATGTTTGATGAAAATTTAAATATACATGTCCTCTTATAGACGAGTCAACCCAAAAGTTACTGTATGTAACCACAACTACGTAACACACATAGTACCACATGAAAGGGCATGGTATCATATGTGTGGTGTATCTTAAAAAGAAAAATGAGACAACATTGTCAATTGTCTGAAAATGTCAGAGTACAAGGGGTGGAGTTCAGCTTGGTGTAAGTTCAAGAGACAGATAAATCAATGCTACATCTACAAATGTGTTGTATGGGAGTGATCACAAAAGTTTTGTCATCTCCATCCATGTAATAGGCATAATTCCGCTCACAACTTCTATTCAAATACATTTATTTAAAAATAATCTCAATCCTCAATGCTTTCAAAGTGTCCTTCATGCTTTAGGAATGGCTGTGTTAACCTGTTTTGTGGATGCAAAAAGACCTTTCCCCAAGCTTGCTGAAGTTTTTTTTCGTTTTCTTTCGAAAATGTATTGGTGGATTTCTCATGTCTTTTTATTTTTGCAATACCATGAATTGTAATCATGAATTCGGATTGATGTCTTTTTTTCCTGAAACTTTCTGCCATGGGCTTGGAATGAGGTGCCATGATCTTTATTCTTGAAACAAAATAGATATTTTGGAAAACTTTATATTCCCCAAACATATCAGTAAATAATGAGAGAGTTCCTGTGGAATTTTGCTCCCACCTCCAGTCAGGCATGCTATCACCACTGAAAGTCCGAGACCGTTTACTTATTTTAAAAGCGAGATTCAAACTTTTTGGCTGACCTTCATAATACTCCAAACGTTTTTGAAATCTGTTTCCCCACTATAATTGTGATTAAGATGGTGTCTCAAATGCAAAAAGTTGAAACAAAACATTTTATATAATATTTTAACAAAGCTTTAAAGTGTGTGTGTGTGTGTGTGTGTGTGTGTGTGTGTGTGTGTGTGTGTGTGTGTGTGTGTGTGTGTGTGTGTGTGTGTGTGTGTGTGTGTGTGTGTGTGTGTGTGTGTGTGTGTGTGTGTCATTGATTGGTATCTACATATGCGGGTTTCATAATGTCGAATGAAGTACTTCCATGGATGGGCTCAAAGTATCCACCTTCCTTTCAGTAAGAGTTCATGATTCATGGACCAAGCTGTGAAGTTTTCTGTTCTCAAAGTTTTGTGCCGAGGGCTCTCTTCACGATTGTCGTTGAGTCCCGGACAGCTCCCAGCTGTAGTTCGTTTGTAATAATATTCCAGCGATGGTTTCTTGCTCACCTCTAAAGTAGTTCTGGGGAGCTTATGTGATGGTGTGTCGTCTGTCCGTCCGTCCACAAATACTTACAACTTCTTCTCAGAAACTACACATACGATTTCTATGAAATTTGACCACAATCTTCATCACCGGTGATGGCAAAAAACAACGGGGTCTGAAGCTTCATGACAACCTTCATCACCCATGACAAACCAAAGTTTTTTCATCACATTTAAAAATCTGGTTTAAGAGGGGTTGCCCCCAAAATATATATTTGCTTTCTTCTCCAAAACTACACACACAATTCCAATAAATCATAACCACCATCTTCACCATCCGTGATGTAAAGTTTGTTCACGACATTAAAAAAAAACTTGGGGTCTAGGAGAGTCTGTGGGGAGAGGGGGGTTGCCCCCCAAAATATGTCTTTGCTTTCTTTTCTGAAGCTGCACACACAATTCCAATGAAATTTGACCACAACCTTCATCACCCATGATGTATCAAGGCTTGTTCATGGTACTAACAAGCTCAAATGAGCTAAGATCTTCATCCTCTTAATGATGACGTCATAAAAACGAATATGACGTCATTGTGATGCATCAGGTTTGTGATAAATTATCTGTGCTAATGCCCGGCTTGATTCCCGCAAACAAAATTCAAATAGCTTGCCGAGTTTCGGAGATAATGGTATAGGCAATTTCCATTAGCAGCGATATTATGACGTCAACTTTTTTTCTCGGAAGAATTTCCAAAATCGGAGATGGTTACTGTCTGCGCAGAGTATTTTTACATATACATGCCAAGTTTCAGGAAGTTTCAATGAAAACTGTAGGTTGTGAAACAAAAAAGTCCATAAGAAGAAGATGAAGAACAACAATGTGAGTAAGAGTAAGAGATCCTCCATGAGGATGTAAAAAAATTAATCCATCGGTATTTACTTTCTTCTCCATTTTATATTTTGTGGGTCATCCATTCCTACCAGTGGTTGCCTGATTACACTGAACAACAAAAAATTTTTACTGGAGATGTGTAAAGTGATTTAGACTAATTTGGGTACGCTGATTTCAAAAATCATAACCGTTTTGCTGTATCACGTCAGGATTTTCAGTAACAGAAATATTCCCATTGCCTAGAAGTCAGGATTTCAATGAAATTTACAAAAATTCATTTATTCATTTATTTCATCATGAATGCTTCAAAATTATAGAAATTACAGAAAAACTCCACTAGAATGTAATTAAAAATGCTTTAGGCATTTGGCTTTGCGTTTGTGCTGCTCTGTGTCAGTTTCACGATGCAGGAACCAGCAGAAATCGCCCATCATGTTCGGGTTGTGCCGCCCTTGGTAACGCGTCTCCATGAGTGAAATCTCTTGGTGGAATCGCTCGCCGTGCTCGTCCGAGACTGCTCCCAAGTTGTCAGGGAAGAAGTTCAGGTGCTGGTGTAGGAAATGGATTTTCAGGGACATCCTGGAGCCAAGTTTCCTGAAGGACTCCAGCAGCTGCTGCACTATTTCTTCATAGTTGTCCGCGCGCTCGTTCCCAAAGAAGTTGTCCGTCACAGCTTTGAAGCTCCTCCACGCTGCCAGCTCTTTGGGGTTTAGAGTTGTCGGAAAAGTTTCGTCCTTCATAATCTGTCGGATTTGCGGTCCAACAAAGACACCAGCCTTGATCTTGGCCTCCGACAAGGTGTTGCCAAACTTTTCCTTGAGGTATAAAAACCCACGCCCATTCAGATCCATTGCCCGTACAAAACTTTTCATCAAGCTGAGCTTTATGTGGAGTGGTGGAAGGAAAACCTTGGCTGGGTCGACAAGGGCGACATGCTTCACGTTGTGTCGACCAGGTACATGCTCTTTTCGCTCTTCCCAATCTTTCTTCGTCCAGTGATTCTTGTTGTCTCTGCTATCCCAGAGACAAAGGAAGCACATGTATTTCGTGTAGCCTGACTGCAGCCCTAACAACAGCGCCACCACTTTCAAGTCTCCGCAGATGTGCCAGTTGAAGTCATTGTACTTGATGGAATCAAGCAGCTGCCGCATAGTCTCATAGGTCTCTGTCATGCCGAACGCGTGAGCCAGTGGGACTGATGGTTTCTCGTTGCCATTGTGGAGCAAAACAGCCTTCAAGCTGTTCTTCCCCGAGTCGATGAAGAGGCGCCAGTCTGCAGGATCGTGATCACACCCAAGTTCTTTCAACAGACCGTTGATGTCACTGCAGAATGTCATCGTGTCTTCCATCTCAAAGAACTCAGCCATGTCTCTGTGACGTGCTCTGAACAAGGATATCTTGGTGTTAGGTTCAAGTAGATTCCACTGCTGCAGCCTTGATCCAAGCCGCTCTGCCTTCGCCTTTGACAGCGAGAGATCTCTTACAAGATCATTTAAGTCTCCCTGGTTCAGAAGGTGTGATTCTTGAGTGTCGGGTTCAAAAGGTTCATCATCACCATCCTCTTCACCACTGCTTACAGCTATGTTCTGATCAGCTGGAGGTGTTGGAACGGGGTTCTCGTCATCATGAGGCACAGGTTTACGAGCAGAGACGCAGTCAGCGTACTTGATGTGACCTTTATTCTTCTTGTTGAAGCCGGCGATGCTTGTGCAGCAGAAATAACAATCATCATGATGATTCTGCAGCTCACGCCATATCATGGGCACCGCAAATGGCATGCTCGCGCGCTTGCCCACCAACCACTGAGTCAAGGTTGTGTGACAGCTTGTGCAGCAGATGTGTGGTGCCCAGCTCTGTTCTTGGTCCCCCACCTTACACCCGAAGTAGTGAAAGTAGGCGGCCTTCATTTTCACTGCTGTAGATATACTTCGCTGTTGATCTTTTTTGGTATACCGACCACAGACATAACAGAAGTTGTCAGGATGATTGGTACAGGAACGCCTACTCATCTTTATCTGAAAGAAAGAAATATAACACAAGTTAACAACAATTGTACGAAATAGACATGTTAAAGACATATGTAAATTTCATTGAAATCCTGACTTCTAGGCAATGGGAATATTTCTGTTCCTGAAAATCCTGACGTGATACAGCAAAACGGTTATGATTTTTGAAATCAGCGTACCCAAATTAGTCTTAATCACTTTACACATCTCCAGTAAAAAAAAAAATTTGAAATTTGTTGTTCAGTGTTATCTTATCCAGCCACTACCAGGTGAGTGCCCAGGGGTATTGCCCCTGTATTTAATATCTCTGTGAGGTTCTTTGTCATCATTTCCGTTGGTGCAGCTATTACTGGTACAACTTTGGCATTCTTCAGCTTCCAGGATCTTCTCACTTAATTCTTGAGGTCTTGGTGTTTGGTCATTTTCTTGATTTCTGCATCTTTTAGTCCAAAATCACAGGTATTAACATCTGAATCAAAGCCTTCTTCTCGTTTTTTTTGTACCGAAGTATGATATCTGGTCGCAATGCTTTGTTTTCGATATTCATGCTCGATGGGATCATTAGGTCATACGTGAGCGGTAGGTACTTCCATGTTTTCAGTGATTACTTTTGGTTCATGTTCCCACAAATTTTCTGGAACTGGGACATCAAAGTTTTTTGCAGATGTTCCCGCAGATTACTTTACAAACTCTTGTGTCGTTGTGTGTACAGCTGTTCTGACATGAGTTTGTTTGTGTGTGTGTGTGTGTGTGTGTGTGTGTGTGTGTGTGTGTGTGTGTGTGTGTGTGTGTGTGTGTGTGTGTGTTCAATCATTAAGCATAACCTGTCATTCTCTTTACAAACCACACCGGCACCCCTCACCTTTCTCTCTTCTTTTTTTTTCATTCTCTCTCTCTCACCCTCTCCTCGTATCCCTCCCTCCCATGGTATTGCAACATTTGGTAAGGCTTAGCTATCCCCACCACCCCTCCTCCCACCACCATCAACAAACTCTGTTGTGTCATTGTGAGTACAGCTGTTCTGACATGAGTTTGTTTTTTATGTGTGTGTGTTCAATCATTAAGCATAACCTATCATTCTCTTCACAAACTGCACCGGCACCCCTCACCTTTCTCTCTTCTTTTTTTTTTCATTCTCTCTCTCACCCTCTCCTCGCATCCCTCCCTCCCATGGTATTTCAACGTTTGGTAAGGCTTAGCTATCCCCACCACCCTTCCTCCAACCCCCTTCCTTGCTCTTCCCCCCTTCTTAGCTTCCCCTCACTCCTGCTCCTCTCTCTCCCCTCCCTCTCTCCTATCTTCCTCTCTCCCTCCCCTCCCTCTTTTCTAAACCCCCCTCCTTAATTCCCCCGTCAGCAAAGCGACAGATTGTATTTCCTCATATATATATATATATATATATATATATATATATATATATATATATATATATATATATATATATATATATATGCACATGTATATGTGTAGATATATGTATGTATAGATATATATGGATGTGGCATTTTTATTTTACTTTATCCACAACCTCTATGTAGACTGTACAGAAGCTGGCTTGGTGCACTCCATCTGATGCACTGCATATTCCAAGATATAGTACCCTATACTGACACCAGATCAGAATATAATACTAGTCCCTCATTATCAAGAACATAATTGTTGGTGATATCTTCACTAAATACGACATGTAAGCTCTTGTTAAATTTGTGGTGATACAAAAGAAGAATGCACATGAAAGCCATCAAAAATGTTCTTTTTACAATTCTACCTTATACTTGTCTGCATATGAAACCTGTTCAGTGATGGGTGTCATCCTTTCTTGGAGGCAAAATAGATGTGCACAATGGATCTTGTTCAGGTTATGCCTTCCACCAAATGATGATAACAGTGTCACTGTTAACAAACTGTTCAAGATCAGCAAATAATAATTCAAGAATGTGTGATCCAACTCTGTGGGGAATATTCAACTCTGGGAAAAATAAAGGTGATGTCAAAGTGAGTTCTGCATGTTCTCAATGAGGATCATCATTGAACTGGCTTACTCTGTGTCAGTGGCATCTTTGGGACGTTCATTAGGACAGAAACATTTTATTGGAACTCATCATTGCTGGAGACTAAATCTGGTGCGACAACTATGACTTAGAATTGAAGTTTCATTAACAGAGTGGGAAAGGCCGACTTCTCCGAGTCCAAAAAGGCCAAACATTAACAAGAAAGAACAAAGATACTTCACTTTTTGTATGATCAGTTTGGATCTTACTAAAGTGGGCAGTTCCACATGGTATAGCAGTGAACTGAAACACAGTGCACACTAAGCCTCCTGCTCTTCTGAAGGATGCCATCCTCCTCCATGACATGGTTGTAATGCATACAGAACACAATGTGTGCAGTGCTTTCGAGTCCTGAGAGTGAGAAATATCGCTTCCCCCCTCTATGTTCTCCAAATTTGAGTCCATGCAACTTCCACTTATTTTTCCAAATAAAAATGAGCTTACGAGAAGACTTTTTGCGTCTGTTGAAGACGGCCGTGCCCCTGCATTAAGGAAACTTCAGAAGGAAGACCTCTGTGATGTCATGAAAAGGTTGGTTGACTGCTGGATTAAGTGCATTCAAGAGGATGGAGATTACATGGAACAATTTGACAAAAATGAGGTTAATCAGGGTATGATGGTATTGGTGAATCACTGGATCATTTTCCCTCTTGTTCAATTGACTTGGTTGCTTTTTTTGCCTGTTGAGATTTTCTGCTGTTATTTGTGAGAACGGAGTTCTCTCTCTTGCTTTGAAGAAGAGCTCATATCAGAAACGTCGTTTCACCTTCTTTCCCATGGTAGTTATCATTTGGTTGAAAAAAATTAGTGATCACTGCTTACCTCCACTTCTTTGTTCCTCTTTCATCGCACTTGTGAAAACTTAATCCTCAATCTGTTCAATCTCACTCTTTCCTGCAGGGCTTCATGTTGGCAACTACACCACCACTTCTCCTCCATCCCTACCGGTGATATTTTCGACTATCATTAACTCTACGTCCACTTGAAGTTGGATATGTTCTCGTTCTCTCTCTCTCTCTCTCTCTCTCTCTCTCTCTCTCTCTCTCTCTCTCTCTCTCTCTCTCTCTCTCTCTCTCTCTCTCTCTCTCTCTCTCTCTCTCTCTCTCTCTGTGTGTCCTTGTCCTTGTCCATTCATCCCTTTGTTTGTTGTGTCCACTTGTTGTCCTACTGCTCCACTCTCAGTGCATTGCCTTCTACCCTCTGTCATCTTGCTCTTCCATGAGCCTAGATTTTGTATGCAAAATAAATCAAGTAAAACTTCATATTGCATTCTACATCAATAAGCTTTGAGTGTGAAATCCATATCTGTAAGAGGCATGTATGTGGACAAAAAGCAAAACAAATATAGCAGAAGAAAAGATTCAGACACCAGTTTGCTTGAATAATACTGAAGCCCATCTGTGTTTCATGAAGGATACTTAGCTTTGTACCCCCGATGTGGGTACACAAAGAAAGGTTTGTCAGTATTCTGCTGTTCAGGTTTCATTTTAGGTGGACAACTGGGAATGATTTGTGATTTTTTTTTTCTTCTGAAAGTCTCGACATGGAAATGGGAATTAAAAGCAACTGCCATAAATTGTGGTAGACCTTTTGCAAGGAGAACTTCACCAGCTTCTATTTATTATATACACTGGATGTGCTGGAGGTGGGTGTTGTGGGAGGTGATTGTTCATTGCTGTAGCCCAAATTTCTTAACATGTGCAAGTTTTATTCTTTATCCTTTGCAGTCTGATCATTGAAAACAAAGGGTAAGAATAGTAATTATATGCTATCATTAATAACCTAATAAGCAGACTCTGCTTACAGTACTTCTTCTTCTTCTTCCTTCGGCTGCTCCCGTTAGGGGTCGCCACAGCGGATCATCCGTATGATCCGCATCGTGATTTGGCACATGTTTTACGCCGGATGCCCTTCCTGACGCAACCCTGGTCGCCTCTTACGACACAGGGATATGGTACACCTATTTAACCGGGATATACACCAGCCCAGTATACTGGTACTCATTTTGCCGACCTCAGAAGGATGACAGGCTGAGTCAACCCCCTGGTGTATTAATTCAGTGGCCCAACGGGGCTTGAACTCAGGACCTCTTGGGTCCCAAGCCACTGACCTGACCACTGCGCCAACACCAGGCTTACTCTGCTTACAGTACCTACATTCCTAAATACTATCTTTTATTGCTTTTAACAGCCCTGATTACTATGACCTTATTGTTGGTTTGGTCAGGTAATGTTTTGGCTCAAGTCTTTCATGTACTGGCTAGCCAGGCATTATGTTTGATGAAATGTGACAAAAATTAGGATTTCTTTCATGGTTCTGGCGATAACCCGCCCACTATTTGCAAATGACACTGTGGGATATTTAACATCCACCAACTAATGCCAGCAGATGGGACAAGCATCTTAAAGTGCATCGGAGGGGATGGCACACTTTGTGATGCAAGCCCAGCCTGTGAAGCATCCAACTATAACACCCTAATAACCTAATAGTTACACGGCTCCAAGACAAATGCACTACCTTTGCACCATACCAATGGACACGATACCTATATTGTGTGGATTTCCTTTCTGCAGTTGGGGAAGGGTTGGGGGAGGTAGTTGGAAGTTTGTTACCATTCTACAGCTGCACCGAGTTTGAGAATGCACCGAGGGAGCGCTATTAACAGCCATTTGAGTGTTTAACACGTTCTGTTGAACACAGAGAAGGAACATTTGAATAAAGTATCTGCTTTAGGCAAGCATTTTGTGAGAAAAAGTATGATTTTAATGTTCTTGGTTGGCCAATTCATTTGAATTTTCTGCCCTGAAGGAACCTGGGGGGGAGGAGGGGGAAGAGGGGAGGGAATTCCCATTTGATGTTGAGAATTGCACCATGAAGTGTTATGGAGAAGGCACTCACTGCAAGGTATATACTGTGAGTCCTTGTGACAATTAAACAGCTGGGATTACATAATTAAAGCTTACATTATTTTAGTGCATAATGATTAATATTGCAGAAATTTTTCCCATCCATGTAAAGAAGATCCTAATAACTAGAATTTAATTATTGTCAGAGAAAAGTTAATTGTTGAGCAATATCTATAACAATAAATGTCAATGTGTGTCCGTCTGTCAGTCCATCCGTCCCTCTGTCAGTCCATCCATCTCCTTCATAATTCCAAAACCATGAAACTTAGTGGCCCCAAACTTTGCAGGCACACTAAGGGAATTCCAAGGTGGTGCCTGAATGAAAACTGGGTGTCTGGGTTAATTTAAGCATCCCTTTTGAAGATAATTTAGGGGGTGCTCATCATGAAAAAAACAAAATAAGCCTTACAAAGATGTCAGCACGCCATCTTGGTCAGCCTTGGTCATGTTTTTTTTGGCTTGGTCAACAATGCCTTGGCTTGGAACAGACTGCCACAATTTATTAATGATAAAGTTGTTTTTTTTCAGTTTCCTTGCTTATATCATCAAATGCCTGCTCATCAGAGCTACGAATCGCTGGATGCATTGCAGTGCTTGTGAACGCCCAGAGACACCACCATTCGTGGCTTTATTTAATTTCCGCATATGCCATAAGCTCTGGAATCTCCTAATCTCAGCCAAATTGCAAAATTTATACTTCATCATTGACTTCAGTAGTAGTTCCGACTCCTAAAGAAAAATGTGTTCATTTGTCCAATTTGGACATTGCTTGGGCATTTTTGGGTGCATGGGTTTATATGACCAATCAGCAATCGGTATTCGCTTGCCAAGCCAGCCGTGACATTGGAGTGCTTGCTTGATTGCTTAAGCCACTTAGCGAGTGCTCACCAAGCTGCATGGTTGTTCATTTCAAAGCCACCAGAAGTAAGACCCATCGCTTCGTTGATGGAACTAATTATGTTTCAGAATTGTAAGAAAAAAACACGGAATAAAAGTTAACTTTCACCCTTTAAAAGTCGTGCAAATAAATTATTGAAATATCACTTGCTTTTTCATGTCCTTTTCTCACCTGTGCTGCAAGTAGAGCGACCTGCTTTGTGATGCTTCAAAAGGCAGTGTATAATCGGCGTTTTG
Organism: Eptatretus burgeri; assembly: GCF_056783735.1. Taxonomy (NCBI): domain Eukaryota; kingdom Metazoa; phylum Chordata; class Myxini; order Myxiniformes; family Myxinidae; genus Eptatretus; species Eptatretus burgeri. The sequence goes on from NC_140962.1 coordinate 65,415,343, forward strand.
TGAATCTAATGATATGAGAAACGGATTGAATGCGACTGACCGTATTATAAGTGAAGAAGATGAAGGGGGAGGAGATTTTCTGCCCAGTTATATATGGAGCACTGCGGTTAAAAAGAAAACGTTACTATTTGGGAACGTTTTATGGCCCCGGTATGCTGTCTACTCTCTCCTCACACTTCCTTGCCTTTCCCTTATGCTGCCTTCTTCCCTCCCCTCATACTGCCTTCTCCACCTCCTCTCATGCTGCCTTCTTCCCTCCCCTCATACTGCCTTCTCCCCCTCCTCTCATGCTGCCTTCTTCCCCTCCCCTCATACTGCCTCCCCCCCCTCCTCTCGCACTGCCTTCTCGCCCTCCTCTCACGCTGTCTTCTTCCCCTCCCCTCATACTGCCTTCTTCCCCTCCCCTCATATTGCCTTCTTCCCCTCCCCTCATGCTGTGTTCTTCAACTCCCCTCACACTTCCTTCCCATTCCCATCCTCTTATGCTGCCTTCTTCCCCCCCAAATCCCTCACACTGCCCCCATCTCCTCAGACTGCCTTCTTTCCCTCCCTCTCACGCTGCCTCCACATTCCCTGACGCTTCCTCTCCCCCCACTCCATCACGCTGCCTTCTTCCCCCCTCATGCTGCCTTCTTCCCCTCCCCCCATGCTGCCTCCCCCCTCCCCTCACGCTGCCTTCTTCCCCTCCTCTCATGCTGCCTTCCCCCTCCTCTCACGCTGCCTTCTTCCCCTCCCCTCATGCTGCCTTCTTCCCCTCCCCTCATACTGCCTTCTCTCCTCTCATGCTGCCTTCTTCCCCTCCCCTCATACTGCCTTCCCCCTCCTCTCACGCTGCCTTCTCCTCTCATGCTGTCTTCTTCCCCTCCCCTCATACTGCCTTCTTCCCCTCCCCTCATATTGCCTTCTTCCCCTCCCCTCATGCTGTGTTCTTCAACTCCCCTCACACTTCCTTCCCATTCCCATCCCTTATGCTGCCCCCCCCCCAAATCCCTCACACTGCCCCCATCTCCTAAAGTTTCCCTCCCCTCACGCTGCCTCCACATTCCCTGACGCTTCCTCTCCCCCCACTCCATCACGCTGCCACCCCATAATGTTGCCTCCCCCCCACGCCACCTCCCCACCCCCAACACTGCCTCCCCTCCCCATGCTGCCTCCCATCCCCTCGCGCTGCCTCTCTCCTCCCCTCGCACTGGCTTCCCATTCCCTCCCCTCACGCTGCCTTTCCCACCACCCTCACACAGCCTTCCCCACCCCCTCGCACATCCTTCCCCTCATGCTGCCTTCCCATTCCCTCCCCTCGTGCTGCCTTCCCATTCCCTCCCCTCATGCTGCCTTCCCATTCCCAACCCTTGTACTGCCTTCCCATTCCTTCCCCCCATGCTGCCTTCCCATTATCCCTCCCCTTGTGCTGCCTTCCCATTCCCTTCCCTCATGCTGCCTTCCCATTCCCAACCCTTGTGCTGCCTTCCCATTCCCTCCCCTCGTTCTGCCTTCCCATTGCCTCCCCTCGTGCTGCCTTCCCATTACCCCTCCCCTTGTGCTGCCTTCCCATTCCCTTCCCTCGTGCTGCCTTCCCATTCCCTCCCCTCATTCTGCCTTCCCATTCCCTCCCCTCGTGCTGCCTACCCAATCCCTGCCCTCATGCTGCCTTCCCATTCCCTCCCCTCGTGCTGCCTTCCCATGTCCAACCCTCACGCTGCCTTCCCATTCCCTCCCCTCATGCTGCCTTCCCATTCCCTCCCCTCATGCTGCCTTCCCATTTCCTCCCTCGTGCTGCCTTCCCATTCCCCCTCCTGAATGATTCCTCATTTAAGAGCTCTTGGATTCAGACAGTGGATGGATGGGAGACTCAGAAATATCGATATTCATGCAATTTCAAGTTATATTAACTTTTGTTGCAAATGTGGTGTATAAACTCAGTCAGTGGTTCATACACCTACCGGAAGTAAAAAAACAAACAAAATAACTTTTGCCAAGAAGAAAACCCGAACCTATTCAGTTAATTCTGTCAGTGTATCATTACCTTTCTATCGATTTCCTTTCCTGAGAACCCTTATTAGTCTTAACAGTTCGTGACTCTTTCGCTGTTAAAGAGATAGCATCACAAAAAACCAATTCGAATTCACTTACCAACCAATTCTCTTACAAATGGAAACTGGGATTCCATGACTAATGTTTCCACTATATTTTCATAAATATGTGAGGAGTACAAAAGCATACTTTGCCCATGCCTTGTGTGAGTAAAATCATGAAGTTTCACGGGTTGTGTATAATAATCTCAGTGTGGCTGTTTCGCTCACACACCAGAAGAAAAAAATTCTATCAATGTCTAATTACCTTTCTGTCGATTTACTTCATCGAGAAACCTTAGCAGTCTTAACAATTCATTCCTACTCGAAGGGTGCCCGTCGCTGACGGACTCGTCGATGTCTCACCTCAAATGAGTGCGTATTGGTAGAAATGGGAATTCAGTGTAAATATTCAGTGTGCAGATGGTAACCTTGGCAACCTCGTTCCATTCCACCAGCGAAGATTTCATGCTTGTTCTACCTCCGAAGTACTACTTGGGAGTGAGGGTGACATTATGAGAGCTTGACTGGGAAACTAATTTCGGCACGTTTTGGGCCTACTGCCTGATGAAAGATCACCAAAGTTCTTTCCATGCCAACCGACCACCTGCAGGCACCTATCCCTCTCCACATCGCTTCGGCAGTCCCCAACTTGCCGCCTCTCTCCGTACTCCCCATAGCTTTGCTTTCAGCAATTTCCATTTCGTATTCCTCACAGCATTTCATTCTGGTTTCCCATTCGATGATCCATAGATCAGTAGTTTCAGTTTCACTTTGGGATATCAGTTTCGATTTGTCGTCGCATCTTGTGACGCAACGCGAATGGTGCACGAAAAATTATTTTTGTGGGAATCTTTTTGGATTTTCTGAAAGGTATAGAGTAGTCTAAATTGGCTTAAGGATCTTAAGGGTCATAAAAGGGTCTAAAGTGTTTAAAGGGTCTAATGGTCATAAATGGGTTTAAATGGGTCTAATGGCGAAAGAGCAAAAGTGGTGTGAAGTGTCCAAATTATCTGAAATTGTCAAAAGGGTCTTTAAAGGTCTGTAGAACTGAAAAGTGTCGAAAGGGTCGAAGACAGTCGATACGTCTCAAAAGGGTATCAGTGGGTATTAAAGGGTCCAAAGGGTGTAAAGGGTCTAAATGGGGTCTATAGGTCATGCAGGGTGTAAAGGAGTGAAGCTGTAGTAAAGAAATTACCTAATGTTAGTAAATAAATAAATTCTGAAGTGCAACACGAAAATAATGGGCCAAATTCCCTCCTCATGACTATTTAAACGACCTATTTAGGTTCATTGTGGTTAAAAATCTGATTGTAGAAAGTTTCGTCATGAATTAACTTTGGGAACTCAAAGCAGTAAGGTCACAACCAAAAAAACATTTCAGTTTTAAATATAGAGATGGACAACCTATTTTTCTGTTGCACCCTCTTCTTCCTCTTCTCAGGGAGGTGGCATCACTTCGGGAGGTGGCATCTCCCCCCCCCCCACCCCTCCCCCCAATAGACCAGCTTTCAGTGAGATCTCTGGAAACACCCCCAACCCCCTGTAAGTGTAAAACTCAACAACGTTCGGACACATCCACCACCACCACCAAACTCCAAACCCCAACCGTGATGCATTACGTACATCATTTTTGAATGGCCCCTCAGATAAGACATTGTTCAGAGGTCGGAAATATCGATAATATTGTAAGAAATGAAATATATCTCACCTGTGATTTAATATTTCTGTGATAGTGAACAAAAACCATTTGAAAATCAAAAAAATAAATGGTTGCCAAGGTCAACCCACGATAATATGTCCTCTGAACTTTTACACTGAATTCCCATTTGTACCAGTAGTACACACTCCAAAAAATTGCTCATTTTTGGTGAGACAACTATGATGAAATTAATCAAACATCTACGATCAATTTACGATCAAAAAATCAAATCATGATGTTAACTTGGTTCTTTTAAACTATACAATGCATGCATATTTGTGTTGTATATTTGGTGAAGTTAGCAAAGATGGCAACCTTTTGTACAGGTGAGGTGTGCAGAACAATGCTCTGCCAATGCCTTATGTGAGTAGAAGCACGAAATTTCACGGGTGGCAGAAATCTCAGTGTCACTGGTTTGCACACCTACCAGAAGTAAAAAAAAACAAATAATATAACCACAAATTATTCCGTCAATTTAATCCAATGAATAATTGCCTTTTCATCCATTTATTTCACTGAGAAAACTTCATTCTTTTGGAAAGGAACAAATTCTCCGACAAATAGAACCTCAGATTCCTTACTAATGCTTCTACTTTATAGTTAAGGGTTTGCACAATTTTTTTATTTTATTTTATTCTCCAATGAGTATGAACAGAAATAGTTTGGTACTCATGAAAAGAAAAATGTCAGCTTCGAGCATGCTCGTCTGCTTTCCCAAGCGCCTCTCAGCTTCGTGCATGCTCGTCTGCTTTCCCAATCGCCTCTCAGCTTCGAGCATGCTCGTCTGCTTTCCCAATCGCCTCTCAGCTTCGTGCATGCTCGTCTGCTTTCCCAAGCGCCTCTCAGCTTCGAGCATGCTCGTCTGCTTTCCCAAGTGCCTCTCAGCTTCGAGCATGCTCGTCTGCTGTCCCAATCGCTCTCAGCTTCGAGCATGCTCGTCTGCTTTCCCAAGCGCCTCTCAGCTTCGTGCATGCTCGTCTGCTTTCCCAAGCGCCTCTCAGCTTCGAGCATGCTCGTCTGCTGTCACAAGCGCCTCTCAGCTTCGAGCATGCTCGTCTGCTTTCCCAATCGCCTCTCAGCTTCGAGCATGCTCGTCTGCTTTCCCAAGCGCCTCTCAGCTTCGAGCATGCTCGTCTGCTTTCCCAAGCGCCTCTCAGCTTCGAGCATGCTCGTCTGCTTTCCCAAGCGCCTCTCAGCTTCGAGCATGCTCATCTGCTTTCCCAATCGCCTCTCAGCTTCGAGCATGCTCGTCTGCTTTCCCAAGTGCCTCTCAGCTTCGAGCATGCTCGTCTGCTGTCCCAATCGCTCTCAGCTTCGAGCATGCTCGTCTGCTTTCCCAATCGCCTCTCAGCTTCGAGCATGCTCGTCTGCTGTCCCAAGCGCATCTCAGCTTCGAGCATGCTCGTCTGCTTTCCCAAGCGCCTCTCAGCTTCGAGCATGCTCATCTGCTTTCCCAAGCTCCTCTCAGCTTCGAGCATGCTCGTCTGCTTTCCCAAGCGCCTCTCAGCTTCGAGCATGCTCGTCTGCTTTCCCAAGCGCCTCTCAGCTTCGAGCATGCTCATCTGCTTTCCCAATCGCCTCTCAGCTTCGAGCATGCTCGTCTGCTTTCCCAAGTGCCTCTCAGCTTCGAGCATGCTCGTCTGCTGTCCCAATCGCCTCTCAGCTTCGAGCATGCTCGTCTGCTGTCCCAAGCGCCTCTCAGCTTCGAGCATGCTCGTCTGCTTTCCCAATCGCCTCTCAGCTTCGAGCATGCTCGTCTGCTGTCCCAAGCGCATCTCAGCTTCGAGCATGCTCGTCTGCTTTCCCAAGCACCTCTCAGCTTCGAGCATGCTCATCTGCTTTCCCAAGCTCCTCTCAGCTTCGAGCATGCTCGTCTGCTTTCCCAAGCGCCTCTCAGCTTCGAGCATGCTCGTCTGCTTTCCCAAGCGCCTCTCAGCTTCGAGCATGCTCATCTGCTTTCCCAATCGCCTCTCAGCTTCGAGCATGCTCGTCTGCTTTCCCAAGTGCCTCTCAGCTTCGAGCATGCTCGTCTGCTGTCCCAATCGCCTCTCAGCTTCGAGCATGCTCGTCTGCTGTCCCAAGCGCCTCTCAGCTTCGAGCATGCTCGTCTGCTTTCCCAATCGCCTCTCAGCTTCGAGCATGCTCATCTGCTTTCCCAAGCGCCTCTCAGCTTCGAGCATGCTCGTCTGCTTTCCCAAGCGCCTCTCAGCTTCGAGCATGCTCGTCTGCTTTCCCAAGCGCCTCTCAGCTTCGAGCATGCTCGTCTGCTTTCCCAAGCGCCTCTCAGCTTCGAGCATGCTCGTCTGCTTTCCCAAGCGCCTCTCAGCTTTGAGCATGCTCATCTGCTTTCCCAAGCGCCTCTCAGCTTCGAGCATGCTCATCTGCTTTCCCAAGCCCCTCTCAGCTTCGAGCATGCTCGTCTGCTTTCCCAAGCACCTCTCAGCTTCGTATGCATCTTACTCCTCCATAAGGCCAAATTAATGAATTAATTAAAACACCATTTCATCGTCCCTGCCCGCTTCCTTTTTTGAAGCCGTATCCTTTTTTTGTTATTTGTTATTTTGGCAAACATCACGAGAAAAAAAGAAATCACACTCCTTGCTAAGCCTGGTGTTGGCTTAGTGGTTAGGGTGGTGACTTGGGATCCCAGGGTCCTGAGTTCAAGGCCCGTTCGCTGCTGAATTAACACCAGGGGGTTGACTCAGCCTGTCATCCTTCCGAGGTCGGCGAAATGAGCACCAGTGTACTGGTCCCGATGTATGCCCCGGTTAGAATAGGTGTACCATATCCCTGTGTGTCGTAAGAGGCGACCAGGGTTGGCGTCAGGAAGGGCATCCGGCCATAAAACATTGCCTCACAAAAAGCCCAACCCCTGCACAGCAGGGAAAAATGGCTGTAAAAACGGTCACACTCCTGGCTGAAGGAAGCTGTGCAGTGAAACTGCTGCACTGCTTTAAAAGTAGCCCCGTGGGGGACTGATGGTTATTTTCCCAAAGGGCTAAACAATAAACCCCAAACTAAACAATACCACAAATACTAAACAACAATACAAGAAAATCTAAACAACAACAAACTACAAACAAATGAAACACGTTGGGTTAGAAAGTTTCTTCCTTCTCTTCATTTTGACGGACGGATGGAATGAAGGACGTACCGAATATTGAAAACGAAACAACAACAAACTATAAACGAATGAAACATGTCGGGTTTGAAAAGTTCTTCTTCCTCCTTTTGACAACAGATGGAAGTAAAGACGTATGGTATATTGAAGCGGTTTGCACCAATTTAAAATCCATATCTCCGTGTACGACTCTTACATCATTCATTGAATCGATCATTTTCCCCATGTCAATGCTGAGTTTTTATAACTTCCTCAAAGCTTTTACCGAGTTGGACCAGGGAGCGCAGATGAGTATACATCCCACAAATGTGAATCTGTGTATAAAATGTTTACTGTTGACCGATAGAGAAAGATGGCATAGCCAATCATTTTAATATGCATGAAGTGTGAGGGTTTTTTTGTGTTTCAGCATACATTTATTATATACTCGCAAATACAGCCAGTCACTTCGCTGATGGGGGTATTAAGGGGGGGTTGAAATAGGAGGGAGGGGAGGATGAGAGAGGAAGAGATGAGAGAGGAAGAGATGAGAGAGGAAGAGATGAGAGAGAGGAAGCTTGGAAGTGGGGGGGGGGAGAGAGTGAGGGAAGGGGGGAGGGAGGTGGGGACAGCTATGCCTCACCAAATGTTGCTACATACTGTGGGAGGGGAGGGGTGTGAGGAGGGGGTGAGAGAGAGGAGTATGAAAAAAAGAGAGAAAGATGAAGGGTGCAGGTGGGTTTAGTAAAGAGAATGATATGTTATGCTTAATGACTAAACACAGACACAAAAACAAACTCATGTCAGAACAGCTGTACACACAATGACACAACAGAGTTTGGAAAGTAATCTGCTGGCACATCTACAAAAACTTTGATGTCCCAATTCCAGAAAATTTGTGAGAACATGAACCAAAAGGCAGACAAGACGTCACATCCAGTGAACGCATGGAAGTATGGGATCCCTCGAGCTTTCTCAGGCCCTATTGCAGAAACTACCTCATAGACAGGAATCCATCGCGCCTTGTCTCCTTGGCCAAAGGCAATCCACATGTTCTCAAGACCTAGTTCCTGTAAGGATGGCAGTACAGATATTGCTATGATTAGTACGTCCGTGTCATTAGCCTTAAGGCCCGGTCACACCTTGACGTTTTAGCCAACGTATGCCGATTTTTGAATTTTTTTTTATAAAACGCTGGCACACGTTGAATACGTTATGGGTAAAGGCCCGGTCACACCTTGACGTTTTAGCCAGCGATGACAACGTATTAAAATGTATGTAAAACGCTGGCTTACGTTGAACTTTTGATGTTTTTTTTTTAAGATTCGGACGTATTCATAGCGACTTGGTCTTATGTATAACGCATTGGTAACGGACACAGAACGTTTCGTTGTGTTATAGATAACTTATACCAACGAATGCTGAACCTGTTGTCGGACTACACAACTGATGCCCAACGATAGTCTAACTCAGGCATAGCGCGTTGCACGCATCGCCGACGATGTCGTGACGTAGCCTATTAAAAGGCTGACGCACAACGATTCGAATCATAACTGCCGTAGAAATGGAAGTGACAACATCGCGGTCACACCTTGGCGATCTTGCCAGCGTATGCCGACGTAACAAAAAGTGTGTCTAAAATGTTGGGGCACGTCAAATACGGTATGAGTAAGTTTGGTATACGTGAGTAGAACGCTAAAGTACGCTATCATACGTCGTAGTAAGTAGAGTACGTCAAGAAATTTTAAACATGTTCAAAATTTTACGACGTACTCGGCGTATGACACACGTTCCGCATGCGATGGGGATAAGTTTTACACACGATATGTGGACGCTTACACACGTCCACAAAGGATACTTATAAACTACTCATAAGTCGAAACATGTCGTGGTAATGTCTTTTTTACGCGAAACTTATTTCTAACTTATGTTTGACGTGCTTTGAACCAATTCTTTACGTAGTCCCAACACACATCGACGTATGTAGACGTATTCCAATGACGTCTTCCGGTCGACAAAAAAAAATAAATGAACGTGTTTCTAACTTACAACTGCCATATAAAGACGTGTTCCCAGCGGTTTTGGGAATTGGTATATAAAAATGCTGCTCATAAAAGGGGAACCCAACAGTGTTTTCGAGTCCTTTTTGAGTCGATGTCCATGTCAGCAGTAACAGTGTCAGTATCAGTATCAGTATCAGTATTAGTATTAGTAGTAGTTTGTTCATGTTGGCAGTAGTAGGTGAGTGTGAGGGGGAGGGTGTGGGTTATGATGGATCGTCCTTGCGTCCGCGTGTCCCCGGGTAGGTTTAAATGATAAACTCAACGATTTAAATGGCTGCATCTCCACTATTGAAAGTAGACGCTTGCGCTCAACAATTCGATTTTTTTTACACTCAACGACTTTTAAACGGTACCACTCAGGTATTTTCATTGTTTACAATGAACGATTTAAATTGCTGTCACTCGCCTTTGTTTTTTGACGCTGGGGTTTGGAAATTTGAAGCGTTTCTTCTGAACGTGTTAAAACGCTCAAACTCGACTATTTTAAATAGACGCTGCCGATGGACAATTGGAATCATAGCCAAGCTAGACATCGAAGTGTGAACATCCTCGTCATGCCCAAGAAAAGTTTGAAGAATGCTGCAAATAAGTGTCCTGGCCGTGGCCGTGGACGCTGATGCAAGGACGATCCATTATACCGACGTCTTTCAGCCTATGAGTAACTTAAAAGTAACGTCTGTCGATGTGTGGCAACGATCGCGTAACGTGCCAACAACACATTAATCATAGGTTAGAAATAAGTTTCAGGTACGCTAAACATTACCTCGGCGTGTCTCAACTTATGATTAACTTACAAGTAGCATGTGTTGACGTCTGTCAACGATCGCAGACCGTGCATACAACTTGTGGCCAGCGTAGCGGAACGTGTGAGTCATACGCCAGCATATGTCGTGAAATTTCAAGCATGAAAAAATTTGAGGACAACCAAAAAGTACAACGTTTAAAGCCAACGTACAACGACGTATGGCAACGTACTACGACGTATGGCAGTGTTTTTCAGCGTGCTCTCAATGTTATCAAAACTTACCCATAACGTATTCAACGTGTGCCAGCGTTTTAGACAAAAAATTCAAAAATCGGCATACGTTGGCTAAAACGTCAAGGTGTGACCGGGCCTTAAGTTTTGATAACATTGAGAGCATGCTGAAAAACACTGCCATACGTCGTTGTACGTTGCCATACGTCGTTGTACGTTGGCTTTTAACGTTGTACTTTTTGGTTGTCCTCAAATTTTTTCATGCTTGAAATTTCACGACGTATGCCGACGTATGACTCACACGTTCCGCTACGCTGGCCACAAGTTGTATGCACGGTCTGCGATCGTTGAGAGACGTCAACACATGCTACTTGTAAGTTAATCATAAGTTGAGACACGCCGAGGTAATGTTTAGCGTACCCGAAACTTATTTCTAACCTATGATTAACGTGTTGTTGGCACGTTACGCGATCGTTGCCACACGTCGACAGACGTTACTTTTAAGTTACTCATAGGCTGAAAGACGTCAGTATAATGGATCGTCCTTGCGTCAGCGTCCACGGCCACGGCCAGGACACTTATTTGCAGCATTCTTCAAACTTTTCTTCGGCATGACGAGGATGTTCACACTTCGATGTCTAGCTTGGCTATGATTCCAATTGTCCATCGGCAGCGTCTATTTAAAATAGTCGAGTTTGAGCGTTTTAACACGTTCAGAAGAAACGCTTCAAATTTCCAAACCCCAGCATCAAAAAACAAAGGCGAGTGACAGCAATTTAAATCGTTCATTGTAAACAATGAAAATAGCTGAGTGGTACCGTTTAAAAGTCGTTGAGTGTAAAAAAATCCTTTCAAGCGTCTACTTTCAATAGTGGAGATGCAGCCATTTAAATCGTTGAGCGGCAGCCTATGAATAGCAAACCCCACATCACCGGCAAAGATAAACTGCCGCACGATATGGATAAGTTTGGCTATCGTTGGGCATAGTTTGTGAACGCTGGCTTCACGATAATTATTCGTTGGTATATCGTATCTATAAGTAATCGAAGCGCTCTATGCACATTATTAGCTCATTGTGCATTTGTCCAACCCGTTATGAATAGACCTAAGTCGTAAAAACAAGCTATAGCTCATTGTTGAAAAAGCCCCATAAAAAATTAGCCGCGAAGAACTTCGAACAATGGTGAAAAGATGTCTCCTACCCGTGGACACGCGGACGCAAGGACGATCCATCATAACCCACACCCTCCCCCTCACACTCACGTACTACTGCCAACATGAACAAACTACTACTAATACTAATACTAATACTAATACTGATACTGACACTGTTACTGCTGACATGGACATCGACTCAAAAAGGACTCAAAAACACTGTTGGGTTCCCCTTTTATGAGCAGCATTTTTATATACCAATTCCCAAAACCGCTGGGAACACGTCTTTATATGGCAGTTGTAAGCTAGAAACACGTTAATTTATTTTTTTTGTCGACCGGAAGACGTCATTGGAATACGTCTACATACGTCGATGTGTGTTGGGACTACGTAAAGAATTGGTTCAAAGCACGTCAAACATTAGTTAGAAATAAGTTTCGTGTAAAAAAGACATTACCGCGACGTGTTTCGACTTATGAGTAGCTTATAAGTAGCCTTTGTGGACGTGTGTAAGCGTCCACATATCGTGTGTAAAACTTATCCCCATCGCATGCGGAACGTGTGTCATACGCCGAGTACGTCGTAAAATTTTGAACATGTTTAAAATTTCTTGACGTACTCTACTTACTACGACTTATGATAGCGTACTTTAGCGTTGTACTCACGCATACCAAACTTACTCATACCGTATTCGACGTGCCCCAACGTTTTAGACACACTTTTTGTTACGTCGGCATACGCTGGCAAGATCGCCAAGGTGTGACCCCGATGTTGACACTTCCATTTCTACGGCAGTTATGATTCGAATCGTTGTGCGTCAGCCTTTTAATAGGCTACGTCACGACATCGTGGTCGATGCGTGCAACGCGCTATGCCTAAGTTAGACTATCGTTGGGCATCGGTTGTGTAGGCCGACAACAGGTTCAGCATTCGTTGGTATAAGTTATCTATAACACAACGAAACGTTCTGTGTCCATTACTAATATGTTATACATAAGACCAAGTCACTATGAATACGTCCGAATGTTTAAAAAAAAACATCAAAAGTTCAACGTAAGCCAGCGTTTTACATACATTTTAATACGTTGCCATCGCTGGCTAAAACGTCAAGGTGTGACCGGGCCTTTAATGATAATGGACTTGCTACCATCCGTCGTTGCATCCCTGGCGTGTACAAATATTCGAGTGTCAGCTTCTTCATGACAACATGGAGACACAGCATCCAGTGACTTACTTGTGTTGCTTATGGCATCTTCTCCTTTTGTGACAATGACTGTGCTTGTCGTCTGTGCTTCACACATCTTTTCCACAAGGAAGTGAAACAGCTCAGTCTTGTTGCTGTCATCTCGAAGAAAGCTTCTCCAGTTACTTGGGGTCTTACTGGTTCCTGTCACTCTTCTTCTGATTCCTTGCCTCCTTTTCGACCTTGCCTCGGACTTCAGACTTGACTTCTTGCACACATCAAACACTACGTCCACCCTCTCGTACCTGGCACCATAGGATTCCACCTTTGGGATGATGTCTTCTTTAGCATAGTCATCAAATATCTTTGAAGTGCGTGGAGGTAGGGCAATGATAAGTGCTGAGCAATCAATGATGACTGCATCTCCCCTTGGTTCTCTATCTGGGATGTTCACTTGTGCTTCAATAATTTCAGCCAGCTGTGACTTCAAATTTCTTTGAAATTTCTTCTTTTTTTTTCAAATTTTTCAAAATTTGGATTTTCAAATGGCCAATCAGGCAGATTTGATCAGAAAGCCCCGCAGAATAGAAATGCCAAATTTGATGCTTGTATCATAATTTGCACGATTTTTCTTCTATCTACTACACGACACAGAGATATTAAACATAGGGGCAGTACCCCGAGGTGCTCACCTGATAGTGGCTGGATAAGACAATTAGGCAACCACCGGTAGGCATGGATGACCCACAAAATATATAATGGAGAAGAAAGTAAATACCTCTGGATTTTTTTATGTCATGAACAAACCTTGTTACATCATGGGCGATAAAAGTTGTGGTCAAGTTTCATCGAAATTTTGTGTGTAGTTTCAGAAAAGAAAGCAAATATATATTTTGGGGGGAAACCATCCCATAGAACCCCTAAGACCCAAATTTATTTGATGTCCTGAACAAACTTTGGTACATCATGGGTAGTGAAGATGGCAATCAAGTTTCATCAGAATTGCGTGTGTAGTTTCTGAAAAGAAAGCAAATGTATATTTTGGGGGCAAACCCCCTCTCCCCATCGACCCTACAAGTCCCCATTTCTTGTTTTTGATGCCGTGAACAAACTTTAGTACATCACGGTTGGTGATGATGGTGGTCAAGTTTCATCAGAAATGTTTGTGTAGTTTTGGAGAACAAAGAAAATACATATTTTGGGGGGAAACCCCCCTTAAATCCCCTTCGAGCCAGATTTTTCAAATGTCATGAACAAATTTTGGTACGTCATGGATGATGAAGGTTGTAGTGAAGTTTCATCGGAAGTGTTTGTATCGTTTCTGAGAAGAAAGCAAATACCTCTTTGGGGGGCCAACCCATTCCCCCCCGCTCCCCCCATAAACTCCCTCTGCAGACCCCTGTTGTTTTTAATGCCATTACGGGTGATGAAAGTTGTCGTCAAATTTCATTGAAATCTAATGTGTAGTTTCTGAGAAGAAGTTGCAAGTATTTGTGAATGGACGGATGGACGGACAGATGACGCACCATCCCTTAAGCTCCCTGGAACTACTTTACAGGTGAGCTAAAACCATCCCTGGGAATATTATTACAAATGAACTACAGTTGGAAGCTGTCTGGGGTCAGCAGTGATCCTGAAGAGAGCCCTCGGCACAAAACGTTGAGAACAGAAACCTTCACAGCTTGGTCCATGAATCGTGACCCCTTTACTGAAATGAAGGTGGATGCTTTGAGCCCACACTGGGAGGACTCTATTCCACATTCTGAAACCCGCATATGTAGATACCAATCAAACGCAAACACACACACACACACACACACACACACACACACACACACACTTTGAGACCTGGGGTGGGAGCATTCAAAACCAACAGCTCATACATGCCGTGAACTTTGCATCCCTCTGGTCGGCTCTGATTCCGATTCATACATGCTACAGTCCCCTAAACGGCGGTGAAAGGTGGGGTACCAAGGGAAGGGTTGGGAGAGAGAGATGGAGGAGTGGAGAGAGAGGGGGCTTGAGTGGAGGGTGTGGGAGAGAGAGAGAGAGAGAGAGAGAGAGAGAGAGAGAGAGAGAGAGAGAGAGAGAGAGAGAGAGAGAGAGAGAGAGAGAGAGAGAGCGAGAGAGAGAGAGGGGTTGGGTTGGAAAGAGGGATAGGAGTGGGAGAGAGGGGTATGGTTGGAAGGGAGAGGGGTGAGGGATTCCAGCAGATGTGAAGCCCAGTTTATCATCCATCTAATAGTCTCTATGCACTAAGCGAGTGACGTCACAGCGGAAGGTAAGGCTCCGCCATATTGAGTGGCAAAAAATCATGGCAACCACGCACGTGTCACGTGAACTTCTGGGCTATTTACCATGGATTAGATGATATTTCTAAGAAGAGGTGCTGCGAAAAACTGAAGCTGTGTGGTCTTCGTGAAGATCCTTATATTATTTCAAAGGATAAATGAACAACAGAAAGGAAATTTTGTCCTCAAATCGCTTTCCCCGACATCCATGTTCACCTCGTTGAAACGCCGAGTCCTTACACTCAAGCCAGCCTGAAAGCCTTCACGAGTATGGACACTTACTCATGTTATGTCGCCGGGTTTGTTAGTGACATAATCTCGACGAAAGCTGACAATAACTGTATTATTGTGAGGGCAAAGGTAAGCCTGTTTTATTTCATTCCACTATTATTGTATTATCGTTGTTGCTTGTTTTGTTCAGCAACCAACGTCACTTTTTTAACCTGACTGCTGCCACAAGTTAATTTCAAGTGAACCTCTTGTCTAAATGCTAAGTTTGTAGAAAATCTTCGTTCGTCAGTTTGCTCACAGATATATTATATTTTTTCCATAACAAACATCCAGTGTAATGCCACGCTGCTGTGGATATTCCCAAGTGCTAGTTTTTTATGTATTATACATATCGATGTGACTTTCTGTGGTGAAACAACTCAGAACTGTGCGCGTTAAACAGCTGTTAGAAAGGCGATCTAGCCCATCTCATTCTGTCAATAAAACAAGGGATATAATGCATTTTAATGATACAAATCAGACAACATTTCGTAACCACCGGCTATTTAATACCAACTACTGCAATAACGTATCAGAAACTAGTTACATACCGGAGACAAAATGAAGGCCACACAACCAGTCATGTTCGCCACGTCACCATTTTTCTCTTCTCAGAACCGATATCCAAAGATTTCGTCGGTCTACTTCGGCGGGAAAGCGGTAAAACTGCACTGATGCCTTTAGTATATCGCTGAGTACATCCCGGGGCACAACAACTCTTACCCATTTGCAGAAAAAAAAATGGCTTGCTTGGAAATAACAGTGTAGTTGAAGTGGAGACTATCGGTTGTTATGGACGCGGTGATACTTTCTTGCCACTCAATATGGCGGAGCTGCCACAGTCACGTGACCGGTGACGTCATCTGAATAAGGCCTATAGATGACACACACCGTGAAGAACCTCCCGGCTTGTGAAACACCAGGAGGACAGTTTACAGCTGGGTTGGGATTCAAATCCAGCCAGGCTACACAGAGTGAGCATGCGTACCTCTCTGCTTTCATGCCGTGATGTGGTGATTCTTTACTTCAGAACTGAAAATAAAAATTCTCATTGTGATCATATAATTTATTTTGCCTTCCTACCTGCAGCGTAGAATCACGGTATCATAATTGAAAGTTGAAAAACGCCCAAAGTGACTTTTCCATCCAATGCACGAAACGTTTGAAGAAACTTTAAAAAGTGAAACGTTTAATTACCTCCACCGCCGAAGGTGAAGGGGGTTATGCTTTCACCCCTTTCTTTCTTTGTTTGTTTGTCTGTTTGTTTGTGTGCAGGATATCTCAAAAAGTTGTGGACGGATTCAGACAAATCTTGGTGGGCATGTTGGGTGTGTAACAAGAAAGAATTGTTTCAATCTTAGTGAAGATCTGAATCCGGATCCGGATCTGATAATTTTCTTCTGTCATTTTTTTACCATTGAGTGATAGGGCGAAACCGATATATGACATGATATCTCAAAAAGTTGTGGACGGATGCAGACGAAACTTGGTGGACACGTTGGGTGCGTGGCAAAGACAAAATGATTCGATTTTGGTGAAGATCCGGATCTGGATCCAAGAATTATTTAATTCTCAAAGTGGTTCTTCTCCATTGAGAGATAGGGCCAACAACAATATATAGCATGATATTTCAAAAATGTATTGGGTCCAATGTGTTCTTGTGGATCAGGCATTACATGGCAGATGTTTGCACTCTTCAGAGTTCCCTTCTAGTTCACCATGAATTTATTTTTAAGTTTTTTTTCTCTCTTCCATTAGATAATAATGATAGGTGAGGTCCTGCAGGAAATGATGCCCTGGACAAATGAAGAAAAGGCTTTTTCTGTAGAATCCTATGCAGAAATGCAATCCTTCATTCAAACTCAAAGAAAGTTGAACAGAAAATTTAACTGCTGAGATGCCTCATGCAAAGAAAGAATATTCAAATTGATGAAGACATTTGAGAGCAAGGAACTGTGCACAACTTAAAAACTCAAAATCAATGGGCACCCGCCACACTGCAAATGAGTTTCCGAAGTGGGTGACGAGCTCAGTGAGAGAGTGATTGGCTGATGCTTCAGCGTTGAATGGTCCCACATTCCATTGATCTGAGCCCACTACATTTATTTTTTTATCTTTGGGGATATGTCAAATACAATATGTACAAGGATAACCCCAAAAACATCTTTGTGCTGAAACAAGCAATTACAGAGAAAGTTTGGTCCATCCCACTTGCCGAATGTCAGTGCATAATCAACAACTTTGCCCGTCGTGTTCAAATCTGTAATCGGTGCAGAGGTGGATATTTGGAGCATGTGATCGACTGAGTGCCAAACTAAGGTCTCACAAGTTATGATTCTGATATGTGGTACACCTGTGTCACCAAAAATGTAGCACATATTCCTCAAGCTTTATGTAATTCAAAATAAAAAATTGTGTTGTGGATTTTTTTTAATGGGTTGTTTTTTTTGGCACACCCTGTAATTAACACCAAGAAAATATTTAAAAAAAATAATCATGTGCAAATTGAACAGGAAACAAGACAGTTCTGTCGCAAGTTCCGGAAAAAAAGAAAGTGCGCTGAATCAGTTATATCCAATACATACATTTTTTTTATATCCAATGGATACAATTATATCCAATACAATACATACATACAATACATACACCTTCCTGCTGCATCTCAGATAGCAATTCTAATCAGAGGAAAGTTTGAATACAATTTCTACTCCTGTACTGATATTATCCTTGTTTTAGCCATACGGATATATTTGTCATGATGTAATCTGATCTGGTCTGTCCTATGATTGTAATAATTGTTGCAGAACCATGTTGGCATTGTCTAGTGCCCGATGGTGCCGATATCCTCTCTGGGGGTGAGGTTTATGTATGAATTTAAAATTTCACTCGAAAGGTAGCATGGGATATGCAGCATCCACTTGTGAATGCTCGGAGAAGGGATACCAAGGTTGACACCCCTCTGAAAGATGGCACACTTATTGATGTCTAACAACACTTGATGCACAGGACTTGAAGGACAGCCCTGCCTATGAAGCACCAGGTACCAGTTACAGTTTTTAGTTTGGCTTGGAATCAAAACCAGACGAGACATCTCAGAGGTGAGTGAACTACTTCTGAGCTATATTATCAGCCTCAAGGTTCCTCATTGTGGTTTTGTTTAGAAACTGCATGTTTTATCTTTGCGTGGTAAATAACTTTGTTTCGGGATATACATTCTGTGTTCTGTTGTTGACATCCAAAACCTTCCCTCTTAAATCAAAGTTGCCTTATGCACCATTCTTAAAAGAGAATGTTAAGCCAACTACTGTATCTCATTTGCAAACATGAACGTACGTAAAATATTTCATGGCGTATTTCTCAACATATTAGTTTGTACTGCTATCATGGCCATAAATACTTGGACGATAAATTAAAACAATTTTAGCTCACCTGGAAAGTAGATCATGGGAGGTATTAGCATATCGTGCGGTGTCAGTCAGTCAGTCAATCAGTCCGTATGTAAATGCTCGAATCTTCTTTTCTGAAACTACACACATGATTTTGATGAAACTTGACCACAACCTTCATCACCCGTGATGTACTGAAATTTATTCACAGAATTAAAAAAAAATCAAGGTCTAAAGGGGTCTACGATGAGTCAAAATAGGTACAGGTTTCACCCCACAAAATAGGTATTTCCTTTCTTCTCCGAAACTACAAACACTATTTCAATGAAACTTGACCACAACATTCATCACCCGTGATGCTAAAAGTAATAGTCCTATTTTCACCAAACTTTGTAGAATTTCTGAGGACCAAGGCCGCCTGATGCCTTGCAAATCCCATCAAAAAATTGCATATTACGCAGACCAATTCAAAGGTCAAAGGTCATTACAATTACGGGATTGCTACTTTTTGACTTCTCAAAAAGTATTCACCCGACTTAGATGTAACTTGGTTAGATGAATCATTTCTGCGTGGTGCTTCCGCAAGTTTGTTCAAACTATCACCTAATTTACATATTTTGTGGGTCATCCACGCCTACCAGTGGTTCTCCGGTTCTACCAGGTGAGCCCAAGGGCATTGCCTCTATTTAAAAAAAAAATAATGTAGAGCATCTTTTGGCCTTCAGCTTGTATGCAACTGACCACTTGAATGCATCAAATCATCCTTCATGTTGGGTGAAATCAACAGGACATTGATTGAAGTATACTCACCACCATTGGAAGGAAGAAGTTAACTTTTCGGGTGTTAACCCTTCTTTTGAACAAAAGAGGGTTAATTCCCAAAACGTCAGCTCCTTGCTTCCCATGACGTTTATCATACCTCGGTCAACCTTTTGTTTATTTCATCCATTATTCTGCATGTCTGCCAATGCAGATTGACACTCGTCTTCATCAGCAAGACTATTTATTCATTCTATGTACTGAATTTTGTTTGCTTAGTTGGTGCAGAATGAGAAGTTTGACAGATATTTTCTTAAATGTTCTCAACAAAGTATTACTGACTCACCATTATGCGATGATAGTGTGTCCCTTCCGAAGACACTTTTGACTCTCAATGTGATCCATTGATAAAAGGGTTGTCCAGAAGATGGAATCAAAATAATTACTCATATCGATTTTACATCCAAACGTTAATCACATTTAGTCCTGTTCGCAACTGACCTTTACCTAGTAATTATTTTCCGACACATGATTAAAAAACAAAAAACCTCTTGGACATGAAAGTGAATGAAATAAATCTTCTCATTGAGGCAAAAAAAAATGCCACTGATAACGAGCTGAACACAATAATCATTGTTGGTTTCTTATTATATGCCTGGTGTTGGCTTAATGGTTCGGGTGGTGGGCTTGGGATCTCATGGTCCTGAGTTCAAATCCCGCTCAGCTGTTGAATTAATACCAGGTGGGGTTAACTCGACCTGTCATCCTTCTGAGGTCAGCAAAATGAGTGCCAGCTTGCTGGTATACTGTGTCGGAGTGGTGATCCGTCCAATAGCCAAGGAGACTGCTAAATCAGCACCAACGCTCTGCACAGAGTATGGTCCCAATGGATGGATGGATGGATGGATGGTTTCTTATTGACTTCTTTATGAGTACACTGTGGCATACTTTCTTCAAAAGTATGGCAAATCTGTAATGTTTGTCATGCTTATAGTGGATGAAAGGCCCTCCTATTACCGATGCACAAATATCAAAAATGTTGATGCCTTACCCACATTCATAGTATTTCCCGATAGATCCTTCTCTCCTTCCCCTTTTCCAAAAGCTTCTTTCCCCTTGCTCCTCCATCGCATCCTTCCCTGCCCCCAAATTCAATGCCTTACCCTCTTCTTCTTCTTCTCCTTTCGGCTGCTCCGGTTAGGGGTCGCCACAGCGGATCATCCGTGTGATCCGCATAATGATTTGGCACATGTTTTACGCCGGATGCACTTCCTGACGCAACCCTGGTCGCCTCTTACGACACAGGGATATCAATGCCTTACCCTCCCTTTATTCTTATACTCCCTCGATTTTCCTTCCTCTTCCTCATTATAAGGTTTGTTAATTGGCTGATAACACAGCTACATTTGAATTTTTTTTTTCAGAGGTCTTGGTTTTCTCAACCGTACTTATATGTTTTTTGCATGCGGAATTTAGAAATGTATCTCATTTCGCTCAATCAGGTCAAGTTTTTATGCTATCTCAATTTTAAGGAAAAAAAAAATAATCAAAATTTTTGTTTTTTTAATTAGCATTTTTTTAATTCAAAATCAGACCTACATTGACATAAACTGTACAAACTATATATAAAATGACGCGCAAGTACACTTAATGTGAAAGAAAGTGCCTTCTCAATTACTTTCATTTCAATTTCCGAAAAAATATAGATAAATCGTTGTTTCTGGCAACACCCAACTTCAGTCGCTCCAGCAGTCGCTGTTTTCCTTCGTCTTTTTAATGTTGAATTTCACATTAACGGTACTTGTGCATCATTTTATATATAGTTTGTACATTTTCTGTCAATGTAGGTCTGATTTAAAATTTTAAAAATGCTAATTAAAAAAACAAAAATTGATTAATTTTTTTTTCCTTAAAATTGAGACAGCATAAAAACTTGATCTGATTGAGCGAAATGAGATACATTTCTGAAGTCAGCATGCAAAAAAACATATAAGAACCGTTGAGAAAACCGAGACCGCTGAAATGACGTAGACCAGTGTTATTGTGGATGATATAGTATGGACGGGGCAAGCAAAATGTCTCGAGGTGGACAGTTCAGCGCTGATTCCCAGAAAGAAAATAATTGCATATGGCTTTACCCGTCCAAAATACTTCCTGATGCAGCACTTCATGTTGGCACTGCATCAAGGTGATTGCTTCTTTTTTTAGAATCAGAGTCAAATCTGCCTGAGCAGCAAACATCTCAGTATAATTAATTTGATGCTATCGTTGAGCAATGCAAGAACCAATAGAAATGGGATCAAAAGGCGTCTGGTGTTGACCTTACCGTGTTACAAATTGGATGTTTTATTTGCCCTGAATTGCCGTGATAGACAAATTATAAATCAGAAGGTTTGCTGCAGTTTGTTTTGCCTTTACGGGGTTTGTAATCTTCACCATCGACAGAACCAACGGAATTCTGAAAGTTCATTCGTTGTAGCTGATTGTTCTAAATGTGCTGTTGTTATCTTGTCGGTTATCACAGATATGGTTTTGTTTCATTCAATGAAAGCACGAACACAGGTGAAAGAATTATGTTTTAAGCAATGAATTTCATGGCATTAACGTTAATGTGATTTTCCAGCACCTGAAGTGTAATGTTTGTGTCATTCATTGAGCATTGTGAGCTAAACATATGCTTTTATGGTTTCGATGCACAATTTGTGCATCATTACAATGACATATTCTGCTGTTATTTTCTTTGCGGCATGTAAAACATTTTGGGAAATTTTATTCTCCCACCCTTTCCCTATCTCTCCATGGGTTTTGCTCCTTTCTTTAACTTCAGACCTTCACTGCATACAGATTACTCGTGCTCTTTTTTTTTTCCACCCACGTCTTCTTCGTGACCCTGTTCCCTTGATCACTCATCCCAACATGTCTGATGATGCCCACACATGGTGCTCTCCATGACTCCTGTGTTTCTCTCTCTCTCTCTCTCTCTCTCTCTCTCTCTCTCTCTCTCTCTCTCTCTCTCTCTCTCTCTCTCTCTCTCTCTCTCTCTCTCTCTCTCTCTCTCTCTCTCTCTCTCTCTCTCTCTCTCTCTCTGTCTCTGTCTCTCTGTCTCTCTCTCTGTCTCTCTCTGTCTCTCTCTGTCTCTCTCTGTCTCTCTCTGTCTCTCTCTGTCTCTCTCTGTCTCTCTCTCACTTGCTCTCTCTCTCTCTCTCTCTCTCTCTCTCTCTCTCTCTCTCTCCTAATCTCTCTCTCTCTCTCTCTCTCTCTCTCTCTCTCTCTCTCTCTCTCTCTCTCACCTTATGCTACCCACCCCTCCCCCTTTCACATGATCATTCATCCTCAACCACCCATCTTCCTTCTCTCTTTCCTCTTAGATGCTCATGCACAGATTTGGCTGGTGTAGTGTAATGAACCATTCAGCATAGGATGAGGCACAAAGGAGGCCTGTTTGGTCTCTGAGTGTCTCCCGCTGAAACATCTTGACACATTCTTCCACCAGACTGGCCTTATGCAACCAGTTCTGGCTTTCTCTTCTCCACTCATGCTAAGCGAAAGACAGTGTCATGCATCGAACTATTTGTGTGAGAACTTTTTTTATATATATAAACAAAGATGTTGGAGCATAGAGTATTAATATCAGGCTGTTTCTTTTGCTTTTCACTGTTTTGGCCTACCCAATCCGAAAATGGATTACATCACCAGTCTTATATGCTCTACAAAAGTGGTGAGATTTTAGTCGCAGAATTTTTTTGGATTTGCCGAGCCAGGTCACTGAATTAGAGGATGACCTGCAATGCCTGCCCGTTTTGACTGGCTATGTGAAGGAGAGGTACAGCTATGTATGTGAAATATTCAGGTTAGCAAGGTCACTTTCACGTTCTGCAATGGTTCAGAGGCATCCTCATTCACAGCTGTGTGACTGTCTGTGACAATGGTGGCCAAGGTGCTTCAATAGCTCGACGACTCTTCACGAAAGAAACCTTGAGATCTCTTACATCCACAAACTAATGCTGGCAGACTGGATTCCCAGATTGAAGTCCATCCGAGGGATGGCACCCACATTGGTGAATCACCCTGCATGCGAAACACCAGGATGATCGTTTATAGCTCGATCGAGATCCAAACCCAGCCAAGACTTGACAGCCCAAAGGAGAGTGTGCAAGCCTCAAGGCCATTCTGCTGCCCTTCAATATCATTAGTCAAAATTATCTATTAGAAAATAAACGTATTGGACATCAATGTTAGTGTTTTGCCAAAAGCAACTGAACTGTTCCTTTGAGAGAATACAGCAAATCTTGCGATATTCAAGAGAACGTTTGAATATTTCCTGATGCAAACAAATCTTCCAATCCAACATATTTTACAATTATGCAATGGAAGTGAAAATTGACTCCACCTGCTCTTCATCACAGCAAAATTCTACCAACATGACTGAATGTCCAGCCTTGTGTTAAGGACATGAATGACAGTACACTGGAATTTTAAAGGTTGTGGGTGCACATAAGACCGATGGGCACATCATATATAATTTTGGTAAACACCTGAACATTTGGAAAAAGAAACAGAAAATGAAGTGGAGGGTGGAGTGCCCTCAGGCAATTTCTTTAAGCCCAGTCTTATTCCTCATCTCGAAAAACGATCTCTGATGCTCTGAAAAATCTTTCTTTCCTTTTTTGCAGATGAGCCCACATATCATAAAGTACCCATGGTATACAGACAGCATCTGCATCACTCCCTGCAGATCTAGAATTGATGGGATATTGATCTGATGAATAGAACTGCACATCTTTCAATCCTGGCAAATCTCACACGTTAGTCCAGAATGATCACCAAACTCACTTGTCTTTTCCCATGGTCAGCCACTGAAAAAGGTTTTTTCGACCTCACCATCAGCCATATGACTTCTTCGTAGCTGACCACATTGCAAATTTGGCCTCAAAAGCCAGCCACAAGACTGGACATGTCATTTTCTTGAAAAATCCGAACTACTCATAGCCTCCAAGGTCTTTGGACTTAGCTCAATGGAGTAATGCTCTCCCTTATGGGCTGAAGCCCCAGCATCACATCCATCTCTCCTGAAATCTGTTGAAAGTAAAAGCTCTCATTTTAGTTGCATCTCCCAAAATAAGGCTGATGCACAAGGTCTGTTACTTTC
Organism: Eptatretus burgeri; assembly: GCF_056783735.1. Lineage (NCBI taxonomy): Eukaryota > Metazoa > Chordata > Myxini > Myxiniformes > Myxinidae > Eptatretus > Eptatretus burgeri. The sequence continues at coordinate 65,439,446 of NC_140962.1, forward strand.
ATTTTGAAAACTGGTTGGTGGCCTTTCTGGCTTTCTTTTACAACCTGTGCTCTGATCTAACTCCCTTGCTTTCTTAGCCATTTTACCCTCCCCAGCAACTCCAGGATGCATACATTCTTCCAGTAGCCCCCTCCTGAATAACCTTCCAAAATCCAGGCAGACTGCACACCTCAACTCTTTTGTTCCTCTTTTCTCCCATGTTTTGGAACCGCCTTTCTGAGGCTGTTCCAGCCTATTCTTCCCTCCAGCACAGGCGGTGCATCTATTATCACCACGAGATGGCAATTGAGATTATCATGACAGGGCAATCTCATGTCATCTGCCATCGCTACCTGCAATCCTTTCTTTACCTCCACTAGCCATACCCAACCTAACCCAACCCTCTAAATTGCAGGCTCCTGGTTTCCTCTTGTCCTTTCACTCCTCTTTTCTTATTTCTTTAGCCTCTAGGTTTTCAGTTTTCAATTGTGGCCTTGACGCCCCACTCTCAGCTGGTTGGCATTTTACCCTCTACAACGTAGGTTTTCCATGAGCCTCGATCCTGGATAAAATATATGAACTAATCTCAGGACAATTATTGAAAAATTGTCGAAACATTCCCAACTGGTTCACCAACACCCTTCAGGAATAAGGTAATCTACCTGTCTACATTGGAATGACCTACGGAGAATGCTGGTGCTAACATTTAAAGCAACAGAAGAGGGACACCAAAATTCTACCTATAAAAAAGAGGCAATGCCCCTATATCCTAAAACTGAATTAGGAGAAAGGATTGACTGAAGTGGAACGACCATGATGCCAAGTGTTCAGGTCTAATAATAATGCTTTGCTCTGTTGCGAAAGTTGTGATGCTAATTGAATGTGTTCTCAATACCCATTTTCAAGTATATTTCCTGCAAATCTGTGTGTGGAGGAAGAATTTGGTGTTTAAGTTAATCACGAAAACTATTTTTCTGTGATTGTTCTGTCTTTTTCAGAAACTCAATTAATCACATAACATTGTTATTGAACTTATTTTTTAACATTGTCTGAATATACAGACATACAAATAGTTTTTTTATCCAAAGTTTACAATATATGTGTGTTCCATGAGTTATGATTCCTATAATTTATGCATTCCACTACCAGGTAAAGGTGATGCTGCGTGTATTCGCCGCTCCGTCTGAGGTCTCGGACTCTGGCACCATTTTGAAGGTCGACTCACGGCGTAAGCAAGTGACTTTGTTTGATGCAGCCGGGAGTGGAAGCAATTCACGTCATGCCAGCCTGGCCATGCCTCGAGTTTTCCCCGTCGATGCCGCCTTTCCACATGATGCCTCTCAGGTACCGAAGCTCAAAAGATATAATATAGATGTAAACACTTTGCTAAATGATTCGTACTGAAAACACATGATTCGTACTGGAGCGGCAAGGAAGGGCTACTTTAAGTTGGATGTGGCCATCCCAACTTAATGGACCATTCCTATGCACAACCCAAGTACAACCATCTACGTTTCAACTCATTCCCCCTGCATATATGATGACTATAGTTTTCATTATACTGCACTATAACACAGTTAATTGGCATCTTTTAGAATGATTTATTCAACTTCCATGAGATTGATTCATATTTCTTTAGTGATAACATCCAGTTTTTAGGTTATTCTGTCCAGAGTGCGTTAGGAGTGCGTTAGCAGGTATTATGATTCACCCACTTCTTTTGATAATTTCCCACTTCAATATAAAAGTAGAAACACAAGTTGGAAATACCCATGCTGACTTAGTAGAACATTTCTATGTGCACCCAGAGTACAACCATCACTTTTTACATTATTTAGTTCAACGGTTGAGGAATGCATAAAATACGGAGCACATCTGTAAATCGGTCATATCGTTTTTGATTGTATAAGGTTTTCATACAGAGCTACCATTATAATACTGTAAACTGCTGGGTCTTCCAATACACTCTCCCACTATGTATGGCACTATACGATACACATTTACATCGACATTTGTGTCCTTTAACCATCGCCCACTAAACCCCCACGACCGTGAGTGTCTTTTAATACCTAAAACCTTCCCAGACATACTGCAAGTATCACCACCAAATTTTGACTCATTCTGATTAGTGGTTTAGGAGTGCATACAAGTCAAACACACACACACACACACACACACACACACACACACACACACACACACACACACACACACCAAATTATATATATGATTGATTTGTAGTTTCACAGTTTAAGTGACCAGCAAATGTACTTGTATACCATACAGAAATTGAGATGAAGTTGGAGGAGATAGAGACAAGGGATACTTCCTACAAGTGTTAAAGTATAATTCCTGATATATCTCTTCTTGAAAAACAGGTGCACAAAATAGAGTGTGGTGCCCATTGTATTATTGCTTTAAAACCTTAACTTTGCTCATGTTTTATGAATTGCAAGCTTTCATATTTTGACACTCCAATGACAGCTATTATATCTGTTCGACGTTATTGATTAATCTCCTGGCTACTCGGACAGTTTCTACAGCTGTGCATTATACCCTCATGCCATTCAGTGACAGTGTGAACCTTCATCAGGATGCTGACCCCTTCAGGCACCCCTGGTCTCCCTAATTGTGCATGTCGATTTTGGTCAAGATTGGCCAAAAACTGGAGGATGCATGAGTGAAAAAAAAACAAAAAAACAGACTGCTCTTACTTTACAATCAAAGATTATCATTATAGTGTATGTTTTATCAATAATTGCTAAATGTTGGGAAATGCTATATTGATTTTGTAGTGGCATAACGACATTGTGACAATGGAGACTGAAATAATGATAAGCCTTCAACAAATACAATAAACTATTGCAATATACACAAATATTGCTGCATTATGACCTCATGCTGACTTAGCTGTGGTGCTCTTCTTATTGTTTTGGGTCAGTTCTCGCTGTGGAAAGTCAGTGTGTTTTGCGTATGGGAGCCTATCGAATGAAGAAAAGTAGTATGCTCATGTTGAATGAGTGGGACTTGCCTTTGTGTTTGAGGTCACTAGATTTCACAAGTACCTCCATGTGGGATACTTCATTATTCAGACAGACCATAATCTGCTTGGTCTCCTGAAAGAGGATCAAGTGATGTCACTGGTGTCCAGTGCTCGAATACAACATTGGGCACTCACAGTATCTAACTAGAAGGGTACTCGGTAGAGCGCATACCTCCGCCACGCAATGCCTGATCCATGAGAACATATTGGACCCAATACATTTTGAAATATCATGCTATACAGTACTAAATCGTTTTTAGCCCAATCTCTCAATGGTGAAGAATCACTGAAGAAATTCTAGTAGTCGGATCCAGATACGGATCTTCACCAAAATCTAATCAGTTCGGCCTCATCACACACCAAACCTGTCCATAACATTCCAACTGAATCCGTCCACAACATTTTGAGATATCCTGCACACAGACAAACAAACAGATAAAAAGGGGTGAAAACATCACCTCCTTCACCTTCAGTGGTGGAGGTAATTATTGGTACCATTTGCAGTACAAACCAGGTTGTTAGATTTTGAAAGCAGATGGCTTCAGCAGATTACCACTGTTAGCAGTGACAGCTAAAATAGCTAAGCCTGAGGTCATACTTTCGCTGTCATCAATTAACTATACCAAGGTTAATGCTCGATAGGTCACTGCCTGGACAAGGAAGGATCCAGTTTTATCATGTGTAATACAAATTGGCCTGCAGTGATGGTCAGGAAAGGTGGATGTAGAGTTTGCATCTTCCTTCAAACGTAACAATGCATTCCCAGTACATGAAGGATATCTCCTTTGGGGATCAAAAATAGGAATTTGAGTCAATATGCCATGCTGAAAGTACTGCATGAGAGTCATCCGGAAATTGTTTGCATGAAATCACTTGCGCGCAGTTACTTGTGGTAGCCTTGATTGGATGCAGCGATTGAAGCAGAAGTGCTTGCTTGTGCCAAGTGTCAGCAAAACAGCAACTTGCCGCCAACTTCACAGCTTCACCCATGGGAAAGGCCAGGAAGCACCTGTTTTCATGTTCAGGTGGACAATGCTGGAACCTTCTGAGCAATATAATTGTGGTGGGGATGGACCCTAATGTAAGTATTAAATGCTCACATGGTGTCATATCGAGCACTGTGGTGACCCTAATAAAGTTGTGCCTAAATATTGCTACACATGGACGATCCCATATTCGCATGTAAGGCAATGGGACATAATTCACCAGCTCAGAGCTCCATGTTTTATTTTGTCAGGAAAATGGCATAAAACACATCTGCAGTGTACCCTACCATACAGCCAGTAATTGCTTGGCTGAACGGGCAGTACAAATACTTAAGGAAGGGCGATGGAAAATGAGTGATGATCTGGAGTTCAGGTTGTACAGATTCCTGGCCAGGTACAGGATAACTCCTCAAACGACAACTGGACATCCCCTAGCTGAACTCCTCATGAAAATGAGGGCAAGGTCAAAACTCAAGCTCATGCAAACTGCACTGGAGGCCAATGCATTGCTCAGCGTAGCAAAATGGTGTAGCTACTTCAAAGTAGCAAAGCAGTGCTACCTGAAAACACAATGCACGATCACTGGCCTTGGGAGACACCGTTTGAGCCCCAAATCTTTACCAGAGCTCCAAAATTGAGAATGCTAGGACCAGTGTTATGTACTGTAAGACAAGAGGATGGTCTCTTGTGGAAGCTACTCAAGCACCTCCTCCACTTGGTGTCCCGCGGAGTTGGACAGAGCTTTACCATCCATAACACTTTGTGTTTGCAAAGACATACCATCACCTCAGGGGATATTAGATAAAACTCCTGTACTACCAAGTACACCAACTGAGCCAGTAAACCCTCCAGTTTTGTTTATCCACCTCTTGATGAAACGCCAACAGTGCATGTGAAAGCTATGAATGTGTCTAGTGTTTGAAAAAGTCTGAGTGTCGAAAAGCATAGCCTCCAGTGCAGGAGTTTTGGTGCTTATGCAAGGCACCTGATATATTGGACCTGTGAACCGAGATTTATGGGATGGGATGCGGGTATATCACTTGCCCATGATTAATGAATGGATTTGGCTTTTGGGATTATACACAAAAGTAATTTTGGAACATTAATGGATTTTTGGACGGCACTTTAGAAGTCTGGTCAGAAACCACAATGTTGTTTGTCAAAGAGTGTTGGTGCATTTAATTATTTTGTTTAATGATGAGTCTGCATGTACTAAGAAGGAATCTTACATATCTTACGTGGGTATTTGCAATATGTTGGTACGGTATATGTTTGTAATGTATCGGGGATTTTGCTCACAAATCACTGGTTATAATCTTGTTTTGGTTTGCGAATGAAAGAAGGACCCATTAATATTTATTATTGGCTTATCTGGAATTTACATTCCAGATAAGGTATGGTCATCGTGCCATCCGTCCGTTCATCCGTTTCTCCTTTTTCGACTTCTCTGGCCAAACCTCTGGGCTGATCCAGCTGAAATTTTGTAGCAATGTTCCTCTCCTGACTGGTAACAGGAATTGCAAAGGTCATTCCAGTCACATGACTTTAAGTATGTCAAAATGGCTGACTTAGTAAATTTCTTCTAAAATCTTCTCCAGACCCACCAGTCAGAATGCTACCAAATTTGGGTTACAACATTAAGCCAGGGCAGGGATGTTAAATTGTGAAGGTCATGCCAATCACTTGATCAGAAGTGTGTCAATATGGCCGACGAAGTCAATTTTGGGGAAAATTGCGTAAATTCCTTCAAAATTCTTCTTCTCAAGACCCACCAGTCAGGATGCTACCAAATTTTGGTTACGGTATTAGAACAGGGTCCTGATGTTAAATTGCGGAGGCCATGCCGAACACATGACCGGAAGTGTGTCAAAATGACAGTCCCACAAATTCCTTCCAAAATCTTCTTCTCTCTACCCACCTATCAGAATGCTAACAAATTTGGGTTGCAACATTATGGTAGGGTAGGGATGTTAATTATATTGTGGAAGTCATGTGGATCACTTGACCAAAAAGTGTGTCAAAATGGCCGACTTAGTAAATTTCTTCTAAAATCTTCTCCAGACCCACCAGTCAGAATGCTACTAAATTTTGGTTACAACATTACGACAGGGTAATGACGTTAAATTGTGGAGGTCGATCGGAAATGTGTCAAAATGGCGGACTTAGTCAAATATTTGGAAAATCATGTAAATTCCTTCAAAAATTTTCCTCACCAGACCCACCAGTCAGAATTCTACCAAATTTGGATTAAAACATTAGGCCAGGGCCCAAATAAACTCCAGGTACAGTGGTCATATTGTTTTTTATTTTTCGATTTGAAGTGGTGCCTCTGTTTTGGCTGCCATGCCTTCCTGATGAGTTAACAGTTCCTGATGAAGCCTGATTGTCGAACTTTATTCCAGAAGAAGTCATCTTCGATAACAAATGCTCCAAACTAAGCAGGAGCCTGGATTGCTCAAAATATGTTTAACATACTGTATGTCGGCTTTGAACAGGTTGAGGAAATTCCCTTTATAAACAAGAGGTGACAACTGTCTTGACCTTTCACGTGGCTGGAATTTGACATCAGAACCCTATTCACCAATGTCTCTAATTCAAGATTTTTTTTTTTACCATTTCTCCAAACCGATTTCCAATGTGTAAACAACTGACACATTTTGCTCTCAGTGGTTTATCTCTTTTTAAACTCACACCATAACAGGTCTCCTTTAGCTGAATCTTCTTCTCTCTTTTTTTTTTTTTTTTGGACATCTTACTTTGTCAACATGAAATCATCAGAAACTTATCCACCATCTGAAACATGCATCTGGTTCTAGGAACGAGTAATATTCCTCTTTTGTCTTTCAGAAAGACGGTGTGAGCAAATCATTTTCCTTCCTTTCTTTCCTATTTCCTTGTTGTTATAAGATTCTTCGCTTCTCATGGCATACAATAATTTTGTATTCAAATCGATGTCGGAGACTCGACAGCCATGATCTCATACATGAAATTTATCTTCATGCTCCAAATGCTTTGAAGATTATTTTTGCTGTTGGACTTTGGAAAATTGACGTCTGCTGGAGTTGAACAATTACACTAAGAATCCTAAGAAGTGGATTATGAGATGTTCGGATAAGGAGTGGGGACAGGAGGAGGAGGAGGAGGAGGAGGAAGAGGAGGAGGAGGCGGTTAAAAAAGGGGAATTGGACAATAAGAATACCTAATAGTGAAATACTGGGGATGGAGGAAACAGGTGGAAATGATCATTATAAGCTCTATTCCAGAGTACATGGGGATTTTTTTCCTTCTGGCTCTTACATGCTCATCCAATACCAATACCATGGGATGAGGGAGCTGGAGGGGTCTGTGGTTATACTCAAGCAAGTGTGGGGAGAGGGAGCATTTGGGGTGATCATTGGCACAGTGATGTGAGAGCACAATCCTCAAAACTTATTGGCAGATTAATTAACTCTTTCTAAATGGGTCAAAGAACGGGTGATTGACGAGAGTTCTGCCATTATGTGGATTTTTTGTATATGTGGTCAAGGCTTACATAACAGCTGGAGTAGAATCGGAGGGAACAAAATGGAATCGAGGAAAATACCAACAGCCGAGTAGAAGTGAGAACGAGATATCAAGGGAGGGGGGAAAGGACACATGGGAATGAACAAGCTGCCGACAAGTTGAATGAAATGCAGCAGGAAGAGTGTTTTTTTTTTATTTTTACTGATGCCATTCCACTAGCAGATGTGGTCATTTTGACTCTCCACTTTCCATTTTAAGGCTAATAAGAGTGTTTACATTTGAATAGTAAATTTAACTACTAAATGTTTATTTATTTTATGTTTATTGTTGAATTCTCAAACTTTTTTCTCATTTTCCCCACTGACATCATGAGAGGATGTTCTCACATCTCTCTGTGATAAATCATTGAAATCTTCTGAGCCCAAGCCTTGTACACATTACCCACAGGCAGAGGTTTGTGCTGGGACAGTACCCGAAGTAATACAGTCAGTTGTGAATGGAGCAGACGGGTGCATTTTTCCCTTCGGCAGCTTACACCTCGGTGAGATGATTAAGATATCTGTCTCTTGGCACACCTGCCACCTTTCATTTGTTATCCAATGTTCACACAGTCAGATTTTCAGTCTCATTAACACTGACTTTTAAAGGTTGCCTGCTTTTGAAACTGCACTCAGAAATTTCAGTGCTAATTGCACACAGCACAGCAAAATGTTAGATGCATCTCAACTCTTCTGCTTCACAGAGCCATAAATCACACTTTTTGTAATCATTGGCGTCTCGTCATGTGTTTCAGCTCATGAGAATAAAACAATTAAACACACTTGTGGCTCTGCGAAAAAGATACTCCACACATTTCCTGAAAATAATTATAATTATCAGTTCCATTACCTTCTTGGACATTGCTTTGTTCTTTGAAGTTATTCTTATTCAGGAGTAGTTGTTTTTTGGCTGCTCACAATATTTTTTTTACAGAGAAGTTGTGTGACTATAATAACCAGAGAGTTGGTGTCAAAGCCACCCAATGCTCGCCTGTTTATACATTTATCGTTTTTTTTAAAAGACTAGTCTAATAATATTTTTTTATAAAACATTGCAGTGAAGTCTGATAAATAATTTTAAAGCAATATATGTATTTGTACATTGTAATCAGTAAAAAATAGTGTGGTAGATAAAAACATTAGAAAGGAAATAACTTGCACCAAAAGCTTTAACATTTTCACGCTGACGCTGACACTCACACTCACGCAGGGGGTATCGCTATAGCTCTCTGTTCTTCGAACAGGCTTGCTAAAAATGAGTATTTTTTAATGAGATTTTTTGCCATTCTAGAAAGATGAAAATCAACATATATATATACAAAATGCTTTGAGAATTTAGTTCTAAATTAAAAGTGCTTTCTAAGAATTAATGATTGATTAATTGATTGTCTGGTCATGGTTCTTTTTGTGTAAATTAGTTGTTTTGTTTTTTTCTCTGAATTTGTGTTGCAAAGCCATCTCCAATATTCAATTTCCCAAAAGGAATTAATAACTATTCCTTTGACTATCTCGGTCAGTGCAAAAGAGGATGTAGAAAAACTCTGATGCTTGTTCTATTAAAGCAAAACTAAAGAGAACTAATAATCTTTGTCTCTTGTATTTAGTTTATTTTAAATAATAATAATTCAAACTCAGATTTTCAGAAAAGTCAAAAAGCTCCACCAAAATCTATACATGAAACTAAAACTTTTAAACAAACCCTCCAGCAAATTTCATAATCAAACAATTGTAACGTGGAATAATCACCCCATGTGGCAAGACGATCAACAGATTGGTGGCAAAAGAACAAGAAAAACCCAGACATTTGCATGTTTTGCCTTTTGGAGGTATGGACACAAAGAAAACCATCAGGAGATCAACATAATAGCGGAGGAAGAGCAGACGTCAACAAACATTAATGCTTTTATTATAATGATGGTGATGATGCCACAAGGAGACATACTGGAACGCCTGAAATAAAATCCAACTCAGCAGGGATAGTAAGCAATTTGGTTGCCAAGTCTGCATTTTATGAGTGAACCCCATATTACTTGGAAGAGGCAGTCAGAATTAGCAACGGGGTGGTACTTTATATAATGATTAGTACATTATCAGCAGGTAACACATTGAAATGACTAATTTTCAGCAGTGTTCACTTGAATTGTGAATTAATTTTGGCCTTTGTTCCACAAGGCTTAGGAATGCAAAACTGATGAGGAATCTAACAGTGGTGTTTGAACACAATTTCTGAGGAGATTATGGAAGATACACATTTGCAAGATTAATGTAAACTCGAAAATACTGTGATAAATACAACAGTTATCTTTGATTATGTTATAACTTGGCATGATGATGTCTTTCACTGTTTGTAACCGATTATTGTTGGAGATCGAATGTCAGATCTAAATTTGCTTGTTACTTTACTACTGTGAAATAACCACAACTTTATGGAGACCACATATATACAGCTTTATGTCCAAACCATTTACATACATTAATTTTACATGCAATCTAATTTCCGAGATATTTTTTCACGAATATATTTGTCCAATGTTTGTTTTGTTATGATTGCAATAGAAAGACACTGGCATCAATCCAAGAAAGTTTGAAGCAAGGTTCATACTGGAACTGTGATGAACTCTTGAACATTCCAAGTCACAAATTGATTGTTTGGGTAGAGAAACACGCAAATACAGTAAAACATGACTGCAATAAAACACAGAAACTTTAAGACATGAGCACTTTAAAGCACCGATACGGGAAAACGAAATAAATGCCAATAGAGCCATACAAATCGGACAGGCAGGACTTATTATCTATTCGTACTCGGCACTTTGAATATACAATAAGCACAATACTTGGCTTTATCCCTCAGCATTTGAAAACAACAATATGCTCCAAATACATTATGCTTGATATCTTTGAGGCAGGGAAGTGCCATTAGCTAGGAGAGACATTCTTATTCTACATGGCTTGTGTGATGCCAAAGAAAGATTTTCTTTCAGCCCTGACCTTGCATATAAAAATGATATTAGTAACTATTTGCCTGCTTTGTGAGGAATGCTTTTGTTTTACAGTGTCGTTCACAAGATTCAAATTTCACTGCAACATGAACAGCCTTCCTTGAAAACCTAATATGTAGGAATATATGAATTTATATTTACTCATCATGTTGACAATGCTTTCTCAATTCTAATTTGGAGCAAAAACTCTCTGCCAATTCAGTTGATCATCCAATTTCCTTATAGTCAATGCAAGCTTGCTCCAACTGATTATATTTACTTGGTTTTGAAATGAAACATCATTGAAAGTTGAGCAATCGTTTTTTATTGCCAATTTGATATCTATATATATAAAATTGTATCATGTACGAATGCCCAGGGCATACTTTCAACAAATAACATTTGTTGATTAGTTTTTTTTTTAAATCGAGGCAGAGACTGTTTTCTGGAAACAAATTCTGTAACAAAACCACTGTAGTCCAATCTATTACTGTAAGTTGGAGAAACCATAGAATGATTCTGAAAATATTTTCGAGTTTTTTTGTTAACTTTACTGTTTAAGAACATTTTTCAAATTGCAAGTTAAAATGTTAATGCAACATTCTTTCTGCCTGATTTTAGACATAACACACATTACATGCAGATTTTACAGTCAACAATTAATACTGTTGCAAGTAACTTCATTGAAGGATAATGTTTGTGTGAAAGCAATTACTTTAACAATGAATGACTGAGATGTTGCCGATATATAATTAATGTGATAAGGAACAGAGCATAGGTTGACTCACAATTCTCAATGTTGCCTTGCCTGCTTATGATCATGGAGCAAATTAATTCAGATTCCAAGATTACTGTTTTTAGTGAAATGCAATTAACTCCACTATCAATGTTATCCTTTAAGAAAGAACTATGAAAGCATATGAGTTCATAATGGGATATGAATGTCCTTCTTAACCCAACCACATAATGGTCTACTCCCTGGCCAAATGATCCTGAGGATCTGCATGGGGTATACCTCAAGGTGATTGATTCATGGGGCCATCTATATGTTATCTACAGAAAGCATATTATCCCAAAACATCAGCTTTACTTCGCTTCCACAGTAGTTAGCATACATTTTTCAACCTTCAGTTGATACAAACTGTAATTTCAACAAAAGCCTGGAAAATCACAAAAACTTACAGCTCTGCTTGTTTCTAAAGGTGAATCATACATTATTATATATCAAATAAATGGTTGTGAATTAATAACCTTGCATGTTTCCTCATGCTCCCAATATTTATGGTTTATATAATGTATTAACCAAGCGAGATATAATCAAGTTAACCCTACCAATTTTATTTGGCATTCAGCTGGTTTGAAATTTCCATTTAGTGGTGACGCTAAACAATTTGAATACCCACCAGTTAAAATCTCGTAATTTGAACAAAGTACAAACCACTATATGTCGACCAACCACTCTCACCAATTCTAATATCACAAATTTGAATAAATCATGAGGCTACAGTCTTTCTTATTATTTAAAAAAGTCATAGTTTGAGCTATCACTTATTCTGCAGTATATGGTGTGAGAATTAAAAGCTCTCGTCCATTTGCTTTTGCGATTTAACTGCATATTCAAATTGACGAGAGTGAGCTTCCAACATCACACAGTAATGAGGCAAATATGAACACAAAATTTAGCATAATAATATGAAAACAAAATATTAGTTTACCTGAAAAAAATGATCCCGATGATCTCTGTGGAGATAAAGAACAAACGATAGCTCCAAATTAAAAATATATATGGAGATGAAGAAGTTATTAATTCTCATTAATTCTAGTGTTTTGCCATTTTCAAATGGTCTCCAGATTTCTATTTAAATTGGCAAGAGTCCATTGTTTTATGTAAACTTTTGGAAAATTAAAATATAACAGTTATAAATTCTGAAATATTGTGAAGGTTGCAGAGCAATACATGAATAATGACTTTCCCAAATTAATTGTGGACAATATATTCATAATTCATTTTCAGTACAGTATTTACACACATGATTTCTATAAATGAATCGCTATATCATTAATTGTAAAACTATTTATGAGGCTTTGGATGGATGCATTCATCCATATTTCATTAATTACTTTGACAAAGTGATTACATCTTTATAGAATTATCACTTATACAATTATATAATGAAAATGCAATCGACAAAGGCACAGACTCACATCCTCATGTTTCTCTTCTAAGAAGTCATGTTTCTCTTTTGTAATTTGATGTAACCTACTCTAATAATTTTTTTTGAAGTGTACCAAGTCTCTTCATGCATGTTCCAAGCATGTAGAGATAGCAAATGTTTTCCATTTTGTTCATTCTCTTCTTACATCTTGTAGTTTTAGTTTAAAATGCAGTATTATAATTTGTCATTTTGGGTTTTAATGTTTGATTTTACAATGAAAGGCTTCTGACTTCAAGATCAAAAACTGCTTGGCAAAGTTCCATCAAACTTTTCACACGTGCTCTGGATACTCATGGACAGGTCATGGATGAAAAATAAATTTGGCCCTGTACCGCCCATCCCCCCCCCCCCCAATCACAATATGAAACTCTGTGCAAAATGTGGCGATTGTAGCTGCCCTCATTGTCCCATTACTTTGGTGACAAACAGCCAAACACACAGACAGGATCATCGCAATACTCAAGTGCCCAGCTTACAACCCTGGCGTGAGTCGTGACTCACACACTTGAATGAGATTATAATTTTTTTCTAAGGCCGAAAATACCTAGTTGAAAGCCATGGCATGAGTAATGTCTTGCACACTTGAATGAGATGATTTTTCTAAGGCCTAAAACTATGTGTAAGTTTTTATCCTTGCTTTTAGGTCTTAAATAGGTAATATATGACCAGTATAATAAACATAATCTCCATGACACCTGAAAATTTATCAATCATTTCTGTAAGATCTTTCTTTTACAGGTAAGACCTACACAATGATTGGCCTAGACAGTTCGAGGCAGACATTAGGTGCAGCGCCCTGTGCAATTGCCTGGCTATTCCGTCTGATGGACGAGCGCAAGGAGCGCACTGGAGCACGTTATTCAGTGCGTGTGTCTGCTCTTGAACTATATGGCCGAGATGAGTCCCTCTCAGACCTGCTGTCTGAAGTTGCTTCAGGAAACCTTCCTGATGAAAGCCAATCGCCTGGAGTGTTTCTGCGTGAGGATCCTGTTTGTGGCACGCAGGTGAATAAACTTTCATCCTCAGCTTGTTTTCCCAACTTGGTTGATGATGAAGCAAGTCTCGTTTGAAATTGGTAATTATTTGTGAAAAATCATTTGTTGGCATGTATTCATTATGATGCAAACATTGTGAGATTTCCAATCCCCTGCATCATCCTTAACACATCATTCCATCATCCCATTTGTACCATATGCATGTATCAATTTGAAATCTTCCAACCACCCCCTCCCCCCACCCTCTGCTCCCCCTGGGCCAACCCACTTTCCTGTTATGTTACCAAAGCATTCTCTCCAATTATTAAAAGCTAAAAATGATCCCAATTTACTGAGATCGCAATATTAATGCCTCAGCCAGTCAGATGTATATATTGGGGGGAATATTTCATTGTGACAAACAATTTAATTTATAAAGAGCAAATTTATCATTATATAATGAACTTGTTTAAAATTCACATAAATACAACTTAATTACATAGAAACATAATGGAAATTATACACAGTCTCCCTATAATCTGCAACATTACAGACAATCATGGATATGTGCAAGAACCTGAACAACACTTAAGAAACCCCTCACTCACGCCCACCATCCGCCAGCCCACCATTCAACATTTCATCCTCCCAATCAACCTCCCTCCACCTTATTTGTACTGAGTTGAATCCCTCATTTCTAACTCAGCTCACCTTCTTCCCTCAATCTGCCTCTGTACCTGCCTGATTATTATATATAAATACATTGTTTGATGCCTCATAATGTTACACATATATTTTTATTTTTCAACATCTAGTCTCAGAAGAGCAAGGCAACAGATGATTAAAAAAGACAACATACTACTGACAGTGGGGGCAGTTGGACATGATCAAGAGAATAAACAAACAGGAAAAAGGGAAGAAAGGATGGGAGGAAATACAGGAACAAGCAAGTAAGGGGGTTTGGTTCAGTTGTGTTGATGGGAGGAGAGAAAAACATGGGTACATATGGGGGATAATATGCGATGGTGGTGCACCACCTGCTTTAAGCCCTGGAAATAAGAGTGTGATTGAACTGTCTGTAGAAGACGGTTACAAAAAGGAGACAAAAAGTAACAAAACATGTGGACAATTTGCCTTGATTTTGAGAATTTCACCATGAGGGGGTTTACAGGAAAAACAGGTTCATCCTGGAATAGTTGGGGTTGTCAGGAGTGCTGAAAGAGCAGTTCCCATCATGTGCTGCCTTTTTGGCTGCTGGTTGCATCATTGGTTCGGGGTGCAGCTATGCCACTGATGCAGTGCCCCTATTACCAGTACACTGGTGCTCATTTCGCTGACCTCGGAAGGATGACAGGCTGAGTCAACCCCCTGGTGTTAATTCAGCAGCCAACAGGGCTCAAACTCAGGACCTTAGGATCCCAAGCCACCACCCTAAACGCTAAGCCAACGCCAGACTTGAAAGAGCAGTGAGAGCTAAACTAAAGGAGAGGCAGTAAAAACACCACTGACCTTCATGAAATATGAGATTAACAGGCCATGTGTTTTGGCCTCACCATGGGAGATGCCAATAATGTTGAGAGATTCAGATTCCAGGTAATCCAGGAGAGACATCCCATGCTGGGGCCCTGACCCATAGAGGAGAACGGAACTCCTTTGACCTTTTCCACTGGCTGTCTATGAAAATAGATTGGGTGATAATTTGATGGTCTGTACAGCACGATTTGGAGTTGTATGCAAAAAGGAAGAGTGGGCTTTTCCAGAGCATGTGAGAGGTCATTTATGGAGTATAGGATCAAAACAGGGGCCAAGACCATTTGTGGAATTCCATTCTAAACTGAAAGGAGAGGAGAGAAGAGGGTTCCATTGATAGCAATGCAATGACTGCACAAGTGGAGCAAATCAGAAAGACAAGTATGAAGTTGGTCTTGTTTGTTACAGGCAGTGTGCTTGGCAACACAGCAGGAAGCCAGAATGTGTTGAATGTTTGTGGTATGTCTATGGGAAAAGGTCCTGACCTCTGATTTGTGATTTAGGAGCTCTGAGCATTGCTGAGCAAGAATCAGCAGCATATCCAGCATTTTGGACACAATCCAAACTAATGGTTAGAGATCAAACTATTTGAAAGGGTTAAATATGTGAGGTTAGCAAAAAATGACGTTGTACTGCATGTAATGCAGTCATTTTATTGTGCTGATACAGTAAATATAATAATCACATTAATTACAGTGCATGTCTGTACAAAGCTGTACAAGGACTTAGTTAATTAGAAACTTGCTTTTGCTTTCACATGCTTTACTTCCTTTTGATCACACCTCATTTACCTTGAACTTATTTACATCTTGGCCTCCGACACCTTTTCTTTTCATCCACAACCCTTTAATTGTAGCTTCAGAACCAGTGTGAGATCCGGGCACCCACGGCTGAGCATGCTGCTTGGCTATTGGACGCAGCCCTTGCAGCTCGAAGAGGTGGTGCCCCTGATTGCACTGAAGATGAGCATCGAAATTCCCACATGCTGTTCACACTTCACCTGTACCAGTACCGCATGGAACGCAGTGGTCGTGGAGGGAGTGAGTCACTTACTAGTCATTTTTATTGTGTTGATACAATGTGTGGAGACATATATATCTATATACACATATTTCAGAACTGAGAGCAAAACGAGAGAGAGAGAGAGAGAGAGAGAGAGAGAGAGAGAGAGAGAGAGAGAGAGAGAGAGAGAGAGAGAGAGAGAGAGAGAGAGAGAGAGAGAGAGAGAGAGAGAGAGAGAGAGAGAGAGAGAGAGAGAGAGAGAGAGAGAGAGAGAGAGAGAGAGAGAGAGAGAGAGAGAGAGAGAGAGAGAGAGAGAGAGAGAGAGAGAGAGAGAGAGAGAGAGAGAGAGAGAGAGAGAGAGAGAGAGAGAGAGAGAGAGAGAGAGAGAGAGAGAGAGAGAGAGAGAGAGAGAGAGAGAGAGAGAGAGAGAGAGAGAGAGAGAGAGAGAGAGAGAGAGAGAGAGAGAGAGAGAGAGAGAGAGAGAGAGAGAGAGAGAGAGAGAGAGAGAGAGAGAGAGAGACAGAGAGAGAGAGAGAGAGAGAGAGAGAGAGAGAGAGAGAGAGAGAGATATATATATATGGATGGATTGATGGATAGATAGATACCATAAATAACTCAGTATTTTGGAAGCTTGCAATTGTTCAAACTTCAGTTTTGGGATCTGAATGATGGTGAAACATTGTATTTGTTGGACTGTTCTATTTGAAAACTGACAGCAAGACGTGAGTACGAGTTTAAATAAGGTGAGTAGTTTGTATTTCTCTAAGTCAATGCACTGCTGATCAAACAGGATTTAAGTTAGCAGGTTTCTGGTTCGTGACCAAGAGGATCTGCAGTGCTGAATTTAGAGCAAACACATAGAGTAAACATAGGGGCAATACCCCTGGGTGCTCACCTGTTAGCGGCTGGATAGGGAAACCAGGGAACCACTGGTGGGCATGGATAACCCACAAATACGCAACGGAGAAGAAAGTAAATACCTCCGAAGTTTTTTTTTATGCTGTGAACAAACTTTGGTACATCATGGGTGATGAAGGTTATGGTCAAGTTTCATCGAAATTGTGTGTGTGGTTTCGGAGAAGAGAGCAAATACATATTTGGGGTCAACCACCCGTAGAACCCCTAAGACTGTAACTTTTTTAATGTCGTGAACAACATTTAGTACATCAACTGCCAAAGCAGTCTCCTGAGCTATTGGGCACAATCCTGGATGGGTCCCCACTCCGACACAGGATACCAGCTAGCTGGCACTCATTTTGCTGACCTCGGAAGGATGACAGGTAAAGTCAACCCCACCTGGTATTAATTCAACAGTAGAGTGGGATTTGAACTCAGGATCCTAGGATCCCAAGCCCACTACTCTAACCATTAAGCCCCTCCATATGATATATATTTATTTATTTATATATATATATATATATATATATATATATATATATATATATATATATATATATATATATATATATATATATATATATATATATATATATATATATATATATATATATATATATATATATACATACACATGCACACACACACACACAAACACATACCGGATAATGGTGAAATGGCCGACTGTTAGTTTGGTCGCTCTGATGGTCTGGTTATCATGCTCAAGCAGTTGTTGTAGCCGTGTCCAATAAGTTGACTCTCCCATGATAATTGAGGTAAACACCGGTCAACAAGCACATTATAAGACTGCCAATTAGTCACTCCTTGGGTGTCATTTCCATGGTCTCTGTTGGTTCTCTAACTAAGGCAAGTGATCTCACTATGAAGGATCTCATTCTTTTCCGTGCTCAAGTTTATGGTTGGATCAGTGCCCCAGGAGAGATACTCTCATAGTCTTGGGGGATTTCAATGCATCGATTGGCACAAATAGCGATAGTTATGAGACCTATTGGTCCCCAGGGGTTTGGAACTGTGAACCAGAATAGCACTAAGTTCCTTGACTTTGCAAGAAGTCATGGACTTAGGTTGGCTGGTTCATGGTTTCAGCATTCACAGCCTCATCGCTAGACTTGGTATTCCAGTGTTGGTGGTGTGGCAAAGGAGATTCACCATATGCTTGTTGATGATCACTTGAGGATTCAGAACTGCAGGGTCTCCTAGAGGACTCAGTTCCTCAATACTGACCGCAATGTCATAACTCTGAAGTTGCAGCTCAAATCCAGGAGACTGGTACCATTCCAGCCCCAGCTGGATGTTGGGAAGCTCAAGGATAAGAGGGTAGCTGAGAAGTTTGCCAAGAGGCCAAGTGGGGATTTGGGTGTCTGGGTGTTTCGAAAAATCCTGAAGACTTGTAGTGTGCCTTCAACACTACCATCCTTGATGTTGCCGGTAGATGTCTTGGAACCCACCATCAGGCAAAGATGAGCTTTGTCTCTCATGGGACACTGGATACCATTGACTGGAGTTGCAGGGCCAGGCTTAATGGCATTGCTGAGCTGTTCAGGGAACTGAGGCGTAAAACTGTACATGCACTGAGGGTGGACAAGGAGGCCTATGTGCGAGGAATCTGTGAAGCGGTAGAGCATCACCTGTGGTCTCAAGTGATTCTCATCCTGCTTACAAATAAATTTGTGCATTGCGTTCATCAAAACCCGTCCCTCGGTGTACTGCAGTTAAAGTGGAGGGTGGTGGGCTCTTGCCAGAGGAGTCCGAAGTGAACGCCCGCTGGGCTGGTTACTTTGTGCAGCTGTACCAGCCTTCCCAACCAGCTGTTGAATTGGATGTCAGGGGTGTTACAATCCCTATTGCTGACCCTTCAATCAATTGTGAACCACCTTCGTTTTTGGAAACAGGCTGTAGTGATCAAGTTGAAATGGGATAAAGTTCCTGGGATCTGTAGCATCCATGCTGAACTTCTCAAGGCTGCTGGAAATGCTAGCTTCATGTTGTTTCATGCAGTTCAGTGTTCTGTTTGTAGCACAGACATAATCACAACTGACTGGAAGAGGGGCCTTGTTGTCCCTCTCTGGAAAGGTAAGGGTGATTGCCAGGACTGGTTAATGATTGATTGTATCCTTGCTCTTCGGGTCCTCACCAAATGCAGGGGAGAGTTTCAGCAGGGGCTGCTCACATCCTATGTTGATCTCCGCAAAGTGTTCAATTCAGTGAATCAGCATGCCCTCTGGAGGATTCTCGGTCTTCTTGGGGTGCCACCAAACCCGATCAATCTGATTTCTGAACTACACTCTGGTACTGAGAGTGCTGTGAGGTGTGCGGGTTCCATCTCTGACTTATTTCCAGTTGCTACTGCAGTTTATGAGGGGTGTGTACTGCCCCCCACACTTTTCAGTGCTTGTATGGACTGCATTCCGGGGAGAATGTTGGAGAGATCAAGCTGTGGAACATCGTTTGGGAATGTCAAGATCTCTGACCTTAATTTTGTTGATGATGCTATCATCTTTGCAGACTGGATATCCTTATGGGGGCCCTCGAGGCACCGAATGAGGAGTCGTAGCTGGTGGTATTATGGGTTTCCTCGGTCAAAACTAAGATCCAGGCTTTCATTGACATCTTGGATGCTGCTATCTTGTCTGTACCTATTTGTGGTGAGGTTGTTGAGGTCATGGAGAGATTAACTTACTTTGGCATTGCTAATTATGTCTCTGCATGTTGTGAGCCAAAGTTTGATAGACATCTGGGTCGGGCCTGGGAAGTTATGAATTCATTGGATCATGGGGTGTGGCGCTGTCAGTACCCATGCAGGAGGATGAAAGTCCAAGTCTTCATGTCCTTGGTCCTTCCAGTCTTGCTCTATGGATGTGAGGCTTGGACTCTGACCAAGGATCTGAGATGGAGACTTAACTCCTTTCATACCAGGTATCTTTGGAGAATCCTTGGCTCTCACTGGTCAGACTTTGTGTCCAATGAGCAGTTGCTGAGAGGGACTCAGATGAGATTTGTTACCTGTATAAGCCGTGAGCATCAGTTGGAGCTGTAATAGGACATGTGGCTCGATTTCCCGATGCTGATCCTGCTCACCAGATTCTCAGTGAGTGAGGCTCATGAGTAGAGGAGGCCAATGGGCGAACACATGCCTCGTGGTTGCAGCAGGATCATCAGCATCTCAAGGAGATGGGGATGAGCCAGCATATCTTACTGGGAGATGGCCAGATGGAGGCCCCTGGAGTACCAGCGGAAAGTGGATGCAGCGACGCGCTGCTCTGGTGCATGTTCCCATACCTGACTTGACCTGACTAACCAAAATGAGCAGAACCTGATAAAAATAGGGGAAAATAATTAATTAATCTATTTGCACCCTCTGAGCTTGGTACTGATGTGGTTTACCAATGGGGGGCCTTTTGATTATGACTGGTGACCTTCAAGTGCTATTTGCAGAAGGCCCTCAGACAGAAAGTCTAATGGGGTCTCCTGGGTCTTCGGGTCTAAAAGGGACTTTGGGTTATAAAGGGTCCTCGTGGTCTTATGGGTCCCAGATGTCTTAAGGGACTTAAAGGGTTTTTGGGTTATATAGGGTCTTTAAGGGTCTTAAGGGTATTTCAGGTCTTAGGGGTCGAAAGGGTGTAAAGGTTTAAAGGATATGAATGGCCTTAAAAGGTTTAAAGGGTATAAAAGGTTAAAAATGGTCTAAAGGGGTCTAAAAGATCTCAGGGACCTAAAGGGGGAAAAGCTGCAAATGTCTACATTTGTGAAAAAGTATGTTCAATACTCTGTAATTAATAGAGGCAATTAATAGATGTAGTCAAGGTCCAATAATAAGTAATTAATAGATATACCCACGGCCCAACTCATGTCCAAACAGTACGTAATTAATAGCCATACTCACAGGGGTTGACCAAGACTTCAACTTGAGGAGGATTCACCGACCACCCATGTTTTCAGTTTTATATACAGTATATACATAGATATCAAGTGAATCGGTTTAACCTTGATGATGTATGACCTTGACCTTTGACTTTTTGACCTCGTGACCTCAAAAACAATAGGTTTCCAGCTTGTCACTACCTTTACTAGGTGGTAATAAACAAACAAACATTTTGCAAATAATAAACAGATAAACAGGAGTGAATACATAACCTCCATCCACCTTCGGTGGCAAAGAAAACTATTGTTTGTAAAATCCTTTGTTGTTTCCTCTTTGCATTCTATCTCTTGTGAATCAACGTGAGAGATTTCCATCAATTTGCTACTTTCTGCATTTTTGCTGCAAAATTTTGATTTTAAAATAAGTGGTCAAATTATTTTCTTCGCACTGAAATGAGGCCTCGACCCTTCACCTTCAGGTATTATTTCATATAAATATGGGGAATTGATTTGTTGTTATTATTGTCATTATTAATAGAATAGTGTACTCATCCTACAGGTGATCCGATTCCAAGTGTGCAACGCATTCTTCTGACATATCCCTTTATTTGGATGGTGTATACTGTATAGGCAACAAGCCTGGTGTTGGCTTAGTGGTTAGGGTGGCGGCTTGGGATCCCAGTGTCCTGAGTTCAAGCCCCGTTGGCTGCTGAATTAACACCAGGGGGTTGACTCAGCCTGTCATCCTTCCGAGGTCGGCGAAATGAGTGCCAGTGTACTGGTCCCGGTGTATGCCCCGGTTAGAATAGGTGTACCATATCCCTGTGTGTCGTAAGAGGCGACCAGCGTTGGCGTCAGGAAGGGCATCCGGCCATAGAACATTGCCTCAAGAAAAAGCCAAACCCCTGCACAGCAGGGAAAAATGGCTGTAAAAACGGTCATTTTTTTATATTTTATACTGTATAGGCAACACACCACTGCCTGGATTGCTCCTGGAAATAAAAATAACCCGGGTTACGTACATGAAGCAAAAACATGCATACTGCTTCTGTGCATATATGTTGTAATACATTGTGGTGACATAGCTCAGATAATTCCAATTGCACTGGCCCATCGGCTGACACCTGAGGCATGAAGCCAAAGGCCTATATGTCCTGTCGCCTACACAAGGCCCATGATGCCTATCAGCTCCATGCTTTCAATATTTGATGATCCTTTTAACAGTCGCTTTGGTTGTTTTAAACTGAATGGAAAACTTGTAGGGAAGGCATGGCGGTTGTGAATATGATACCTCCGAAGATGTCTTTGGGTTACCATAATGGCAGTCGTATGATTTCATTTTTTTTGTTTGTCCAGATTACAATTGTGGGAGGTGTCAGGCCATCTGTCCAACCAAAGGATTAAGAGCAGACATACATACATACATACATACATACATACATACATACATACATACATACATAATAGAATAGTGTACTCATCCACAAATATGCAACGGAGAAGAAAGTAAATACCTACGGAGTTTTTTTTTTATGCTGTGAACAAACTTTGGTACATCATGGGTGATGAAGGTTGTGGTCAAGTTTCATCGAAATTGTGTGTGTGGTTTCGGAGAAGAGAGCAAATACATATTTGTGGTCAACCACCCATAGAACCCCTAAGACTGTAACTTTTTTAATGTCGTGAACAACATTTAGTACATCAACTGCCAAAGCAGTCTCCTGAGCTATTGGGCACAATCCTGGATGGGTCCCCACTTCGACACAGGATACCAGCAAGCTGGCACTCATTTTGCTGACCTCGGAAGGATGACAGGTAGAGTCAACCGCACCTGGTATTAATTGAACAGCAGACTGGGATTTGAACTCAGGATCCTAGGATCCCAAGCCTACTACTCTAACCATTAAGCCCCTCCATATGATGTATTTATTTATATGTATATATATATATATATATATATATATATATATATATATATATATATATATATATATATATATATATATATATATATATATATATATATATATATATATATATATATATATATATATATATATATATATATATATATACACTTGCTCCATTATATAGATTATATATTAGATTGTGACTATAAAAAGTAATCAAGTGTGGAATTATTACTATTTTCCTTTTTTATGTCAATCTCCACTTACATGTTTGTACTCCACAAAATGACTGAAAACGTGTGCTTTCTGCATTGTCCAAGTTAAATGAAGGGTTCTTTATGAGGGACAAATTATGAGGATAAATCTCATTGTAAGACTGCATCAGATTTTAACATATACTTTCGAGCCTGAACAAATCTCTCTGGCTTGGGGAGTCTTACAAGATAGCCACAAAAAGAACATTCTGTAGCGTTTGATCTTTGATGACGAGTTGATAACGTCCAAAACAAAGTTTGATTACGTCCAAAAATGGACTTTTTGTAGAAAAAAAACAAAACAAGACATTCTGTAGAGTTTGAGTATTTTTTTTTTCCCCATTGACTATTTGTTTATATGAACAGTTGCAATTAAACATTGTGACAGCAATTAAATGGGAATGTTGATGAGTATAATTTGCCACTGTCATGCTTCATGTGTGTGATAGGGAAATAGCCAAAAGCATAAAAAATTTGACACCATCTCCTCTGAAGGTTTATTGAGGGCCAATTTTCATGAGCTCAACAATGATATTTATCAGATTATTATCGATTGATTTTGCTAAAGCTGTGAATCGATCAGACAACACATTCACAATCTAATCAACCGACAATGATGAGCCTTATAATTGCCACACACGATGATGGTGATGATCGATCTGATGTTTTTGAATGAACACGCAGTCAGAGGTCGTTTGGTCCGTCATGTCATTCTCATCAGTGTGTGTGTGTGTGTGTGTGTGTGTGTGTGTGTGTGTGTGTGTGTGTGTGTGTGTGTGTGTGTGTGTGTGTGTGTGTGTGTGTGAAACAAGTATTGTACACAGAGCCAGAGTGTATGTGGTTGAGTGTGGCTGAGAGGGATGTATATATATATATATATATATATATATATATATATATATATATATATATATATATATATATATATATATATATATATATATATATATATATATATATATATATACGAGCAGGGTGTGTTTACACATTGTGTAAGCATATGAACTGTGCTTCCCCATTGTCTCGGGTAGCTCAGCTGCATTTGATTATTCATTTATTTATTTTCACTTATTTATATTTTCATTTGCTGATGCTTTCCAATGGTTCTGTGATTCTTCCTGGTGTATCAAATTCGATGTCCATCGGCACACAAAATTACTACGCTTCGCCATTGTCTCGGGTCACTCACCTGCATTTTTTTTCACTCGAGCCCATCGTTGGAGGCAGGATTAAACAAGCTCGAATGAGCTAAGATCCTCATCCTCTTCATGATGACGTCATAAAAACAAATATGATGTCATTGTGATGTATCAGGTTTGCGATAATTTATCTGTGCTAATGCCCGGCGTGATTCCCGCAAACAAAATTCAAACAGCTTGCTTAGTTTCGGAGATAATGATATAGGCGATTACCATTAGCGGCCATATTATGATGTCAACTTTTTTTCTCGGAAGAATTTCCAAAATCGGAGATGGTTACTGCCTGTGCGTGGGCTTTCTGAATATACATGGCAAGTTTCACGAAGATCAGATGAAAACTCTGGGTTGTGAAGCAAAAAATGTCAAAAAATAGGAATGACGTCATAAACATTGATATGACGTCATAGTGATGTATCATATGTGCGGTAATTCTTCTCTGCTAATGCCCTGTTCGATTCCAGCAAACAGAATTAAAAAGCTTGCCTAGTTTCGGAGATAATTTTTTCGGCGATTTCCATTAGCGGAGATATTTTGACGTCATAACTTTTTTTCTAGGAGGAATTTTCAAAATCGGAGATGGTTACTGTCTGCGCAGGGAATTTTTACATATATATGCCAAGTTTCAGGAAGTTTCGATGAAAACTGTAGGCAGTGAAACAAAAAAGTCCACAAGATCAACAACGTGACTGAGACTTCGAGATCCTCCATGAGGATCTAAAAACACATACGGTGCCATTTATACATAACGCTGAGAGATTAATCATCCTGATTGATAAAACCTGGATTGACATCACTTTATCAATGAACTAGTTACTCCGAATTGCTTCCTTGATATGTTCTGTAAATGTGCTTGGCGTGATTAGCACGTGTAATGTGTTTACGGATGTTTGAGCTGGTGACATAATGCTTGATATGCCGGTGTAAATCAATATGACTATTAATTGAATTGTCATTTGAATACCACACCTCTTGCAGCTGTCTGGACGTTTGGTTGTTCGCTTGTCCGATCACCTCGGCCTCAGTGAACATGAATTGATGATCATGTCTGATGCTGTGCATTGCGACCTGGGAGAGCGGATCCTTTCTACGTAGGGATAACTGGTGTTCGTGTAGCCTTGTTTTTATTCTCTCCAATGTAGTGGGTTGTGCATTTGCTGCAATTTATTTTATAAATGACAGATGATTTGTTCTCCCGATTCAATGGGTCTTTTGGTTGCATGATCCTGTGTTTAACGGTAGCCTCGGGTCTATGTGCGATGCCAACTTCAAACGGGATGAACAGGCGAGCGGTAGCTTCTGAGACGTTGGTCATGTATGGAAGGGCACACCAGAACTTTGGTTTGGGTTGTATAGACTCGCCGATTACCCTCCTCCGCATACACTTGTTCACAAAACTGTTGGGGTAACCATTTGAACGGAACAACTTTCGTAGAAAAAGTTCCTTTCTTCTTTTTTCTTCCGCATTACTGCAGTGTGTTTCGATAAAATTTATTTTTCACTTTCCTCACTCATATATTCTGGAAGGACATAGATGCCATAGAGAAGGTTCAGCGCAGGGCTACTCGATTGATTCCAGGCCAAGCTAGACTCAGCTATGAGGAGCGGCTGAAGGAGACAGGGCTTTATTCACTAGAAAGGAGGCAGTTACGAGGAGATATGATAAAGATGTTTAAGATAATGAAAGGTATCGATAAAATAAGTGCAGATGAATTATTCAACAGAGTAGCCAGTGATAGGACCAGGGGCCATAGCCTGAGAGTAAAGAAGAGGAGAGTTAAGACGGTAGCAAGACAGGTGACTTTGACTCAGAGAGTAGTGAATGCATAGAATGGTCTCCCTGGAAAGGTAGTGGCAGCAGAAACAGTAGATAAATTTAAATTATAATTAGATAGGTACCTGGAAGTTATGGAGATAGAGGGGTATAGGGTTGTTGACAGGACTTATCGGTAGTTTGAGCATTGATGGGTGATTGTGTGCGTGTGTACGGAGTGCTGTTGGTGGGGGTCTTGTCAAGGGGGGTTGTCTGGTTGATGTTGTGTGTTTTAAAGCAAGCCCATGCCCCCCTCACCTGGGGGGAAGAAATAAAAAAAAAAACACAAAAACTACAAAAACTTTTTTTTTAAAGTACAAAAAAAAAAAAAAACTTTCATTAATTAAAAACATTGATTTTGCATTTTCTTCCTTGGATCTTGTGTAGATAAATTAGTATGGTGTTCACGCAGGCATGATGGGCTGAATGGCCTCCACCTGTGTTCGATTTCCTTGTATTTCCTTGTTTATCGAATGTCTGTTCATCACAGCTATGAATCGTTGTAAACATCACTTTTGTAAGTACTATAAGTTTTCAAATTAGGAGCATGGAGTGATTTCATGCATTATATGAGACAATTTTCCACGATATACTCTCACGGACTCATTAAAGTATATCCTCGAAATATTATTTCGCTTTTTAGGATCGGTTATCTTCCGGGCTAAATAAGTGTCGAAATCTGTTGTGAAATCTGATAATTTA
Source organism: Eptatretus burgeri (assembly GCF_056783735.1). Taxonomy (NCBI): domain Eukaryota; kingdom Metazoa; phylum Chordata; class Myxini; order Myxiniformes; family Myxinidae; genus Eptatretus; species Eptatretus burgeri. The sequence continues at coordinate 65,466,353 of NC_140962.1, forward strand.
GAGAAATAACGAGTCTTTAAACTTAGCCGATAGATCTATTTACTTGAAGCAAGTAAGGCTATGTTCTCTCCTCCATACATACACAAGAAAATGTTAAATTTTCAAAGCATTAAACTTATCTATTTCAACCTTTTGGAGAATTATATTGAGTGAACAAATTAACCAGCTTGATCGAGCTATATTATGTAATGCATTCACTACAAAACCTCACGTCCTGTCCCCCAGAGGAACTGCCGATCCATAGCATCTGCCAGATCTGTGTATATATTCAGATGTTTCACGAGGTGCTTTCCAGCGAATCAAAGCAAATCTGGTTTAAAAAAAAAACGGACGTATTAAAAAAAAGTTATCACGTTTGTGCGGAACGCAAACCATGTACCACATGACATGTACACAGACGAGCAGGCAAAATGGTGGATTTTCTGCAAGGTTAATTTCATGGGCGATTGAACTTTTCAATGTCTCCAGGTTTGCTCTGCATTAAGCTGCAACTCTTTTGTGGATAAAGTTATTTTATTTCATTAATTCATTTTATATCGTTAACTGCTGTGTGTGCAGTGAAGACAGGCTTTAAAGTTAAAGGGTTCCTTTATGGAATGCAGTGACAGCTTGGCCAACTGTTCCTTATCAACCATCTCATTGGAGTGCTTGCAGGAGTGCTTAAGCCACTTGCCGAGCACCCATTCTCAATAGCGCTACATCATTCTTTGTGAATCGTTCACTCCATGCAGACGCTTTTGCTGCGCCACATGATTCAGAGCAAGTGATTCATGCTCTGTCGCCCTGAGCAAGTGATTCGTGCTCCGTCACCCTGAGCGAGTGATTCGTGCTCTGTTGCCCTGAGTGAGTAGTTCGTGCTCCGTCATCCTGAGCGAGTTGTTCGTGCACCGTCACCCTGAGCGAGTGGTTCTCTGAAATAACACCCAATTTCCAAGCTGTTTGCTGCATTAACGTTTTTTTCTAAATTACCCAGCCAATTTTTTTTTTCCACCCATCCACATGCAGCTGTTTATAAAGAATAAAGTTTGGAACATATCCCTGAAACATCTATATAAATGCACCGTTATTTTTCAGTCAAAGCTACTCAAGGTTTCTGGGTTATAAGGTATACATAAGTGCTGTAGTTGATAATCACACTGACTCCTGTAGTTGATCATCTGTTGTTGATAATCACTCAAGGTGTAGAGTAAGTACTGTAGTTGATAATCCCACTGACTCCAACCTGCCGATTCCCGAAAAATTGCCAATATTGGCCAAGCACGTGTGTGTGTGTGTGTGTGTGTGTGTGTGTGTGTGTGTGTGTGTGTGTGTGTGTGTGTGTGTGTGTGTGTGTGTGTGTGTGTGTGTGTGTTGTTCATTAACCATTACATACTCTTTCTGCTAACTCCACTACCCCCATCTCTCTCTCCCATCCTTGCTCTACCCCCTCCCAATACAGTGTACTCTCTCTCTCTCTCTCTCTCTCTCTCTCTCTCTCTCTCTCTCTCTCTCTCTCTCTCTCTCTCTCTCTCTCTCTCTCTCTCTCTCTCTCTCTCTCTCTCTCTCTCTCTCTCTCTCTCTCTCTCTCTCTCTCTCTCTCTCTCTCTCTCTCTCTCTCTCTCTCTCTCTCTCTCTCTCTCTCTCTCTCTCTCTCTCTCTCTCTCTCTCTCTCTCTCTCTCTCTCTCTCTCTCTCTCTCTCTCTCTCTCTCTCTCTCTCTCTCTCTCTCTCTCTCTCTCTCTCTCTCTGTCTCTGTCTCTGTCTCTGTCTCTGTCTCTGTCTCTGTCTCTGTCTCTGTCTCTGTCTCTGTCTCTGTCTCTGTCTCTGTCTGTCTCTCTCTCTCTTGTCTGTCTCTCTCTCTCTCTTGTCTGTCTCTGTGTCTATCTCCAGACACGTCCGGGCAGTGTTCGTCTCTGGATGCATACAGGCGGTATTTATGTCTGGACGGGAGTTTGTCTCCGGGCCGTTTCTATAATATGACCAGTAGAAAATGAATTTCAGACATTATTTTGTTTCCATCTTCCCTGTTATTCTATGCAGAATCATTTTGATGAGACGTATGAATCTTAATTAACACTTTACCTCACATGTGTCTTCCCTTCCTCTCACCTCACACTGTCTTCCCTTCCCCCACCCCTCTGAGCTTCCCCTTCCTCCACTCTCCTTTCCCCTCCACCTCTTCACTCTCCCCTACTCCACTCTCCCTCTCCCCCACCCCACTCTCCCTCTCCCCCACCCCACTCTCCCTCTCCCCCACCCCTCTCTCCCTCTCCCCAACCCCTCCCTCCCTCCTCCCCACCCCTCTCTCCCTCTTCCTCCCTCTTTTTCTCCCTCCCCCTTTTAGTATCACCATCAGCAAAATGACAGGTGATATTTGCTAGTATACCTGTACATGTAAAGGTCTTCAGTACCACTGACTGACTGACTAATATTAAAGATCGGTGCCTTCCGGGTGACGTAGAAAGCTGAAATTTTGAGTGTCGATGGATATTGAAGCCAGTACTCCAGAAGAAAAAAAACACAGAATCATAGGACTACAAACAGAAATAAATGAATCAAAAATGTAGGTGAGTTACCCAAGACAATGGGGGAAGCACGGTAGTTTTGTTTGCCGACGGACGTTGAAGCCGATACACCAGAAAAAAATCACAAAACTGTCGGAAAACATCTGTAAATGAAAATTTAAGTAAATGAAGAAAAAAACAATGAAACATCAAATGCAGCTGAGCGACCCAAGACAATGGGTAAACACGGTTCGTATGTTTACACAATGTGTAAACACACCACGCGAGGATACAGAATATAAAAAAGCTATTTCTAACCATTCACTGACTCACTGACTCACTGACTAACTAATATTCATGTTCGGTACCTTCCAGGTGACATTGAAGGCTGAAATTCCGCGTGCAGACGGCCATCAAAGCTGATACGCCGGGAAAAAAAATCACAGAACCACTGGAAAGCATCTATAAATGAAAATACAAATAATTTTTTTCTTAAATGACCCAAAAGACCTCAAATTAACCAAAAGTCACAGAGGACCCAAAAGACCGCAAAGACCCAGAAGACCTCAAAGTCCCCGGGGACCCAAAAGACCCTGAAGACCCAAAGGCTCCGAAGACCCCAAAGACCCAACGTTTAGCATGAATGTGTTATTTCTCTATTAATGCGATCGGACATGTGTCAAAGTTTGTTTGTGACTTGACAAGCTGTCTCAGGGGTCTTACACATAGATGTATTCTTTCACATTTAGCAAGAAGAAGGCTTGCATACCTGATTTATTCTTGCAAATGTTCAAAATGACCACCATTGACATCTATCTAGGCACTGATGACAGCGGTGAACAACTGAGCGACAAACTTCAGCAAACATTTTTCCGAGATCGATGCACAAGATTGCTCAATTCCATGCCGAAGTTCTCCGAGTGTCGCTGGTTTCCTGCAGTACACCACATCCTTCAGGTTACCGCACAGGTAAAAGTCGAGTGGAGTTAAATCAGGTGAACTTGGTGGATGTGCAACACATCCTCTTCACCCTATCCAATGGTTCGTAAATCGAGCATCAAGATCGGCGCTGACTTCACAATGATGCGGGGATGCTTTGTCTTGCTAGAAGTCAACTTCTTCATTGCCATACTTCTGATGAAGTAAATGCTGGTGACTTTGAACATTTGCCATAATAAAATGGGTAAGTAAGCCTTCTTTTTTTTCTTAATTACATAGGTGTATTATTTATTGAAATACAAAATATTACTTGACGAAGTGTGCCCACATTATCCTGGGACACCCTGTATTGGTTACGCTAACTTCAATGCTTGAACTTAATTTTATTGGCATCCCCCATGATGAGGCCGATGCGCAAGGTCTCCTGCTCTCACATCTAAGGCAGGTCGGTGTGTCTGTTTTTCACAATCTATTCTTCAACGTTGCTCCCTCTGCTCTCTCAGTCCTCTGACACCTCCTATCTATTTCAGGATACATGCATTCTTCCATTAACCCTCTCCTGGTTAAACCTCCAAAATGCAGCCTGATGAAGCACCTCAACCCTTCTATTCTTCACTTCTCCCATCTTTTGGAACCACCTGTTCTGTGTCATTCTTTCCTCCAGGACTTCATGCAAGCAGCGTATCACCATCTCTTGTCATCTCCAATTATTCTGTCCCATGATCTTCACTACCCCATTAATCTTTCTTAATCACCATTTTAGTTGATAGTTTCACTTTTCTCCCCCTCCTCTTTTCCTGTTTTCATCATCTTTGCTTGTCCCACTGTCTGTAGAGTGGTACATAGTTAGCTTATAACCTTCCTTATGGAATTATCCGCCGAGTTTGCTAATTTAAAATATCATTGTGCGTCTTCACCATCGACTACCACCATGCATTTGCAAATCGGTTTGGAGATGTTATCTTCTTTGCATAAAAATTTCATGACACCTCTGCTCTGCCATTATCCTTGCTTCTGCAAAGAAAAATAAATGAACTTGCCTGATTTGGCCTGCAAACCCAGTATTCTTGTTGTTGGCGAATCCATGATGCACAAACAGGGACAAATGTTGAAGTATATTGTTGTCACTGTGGCCTTGTCTGGGGTGTGTGGGGGGGTCATGTTTGGGGGTTTATGGTGATCCAGCTGCTCGGAGCCACTGTCACGGATGACAGTCTGCACAACATGGGCCTTGGGCACAGGCAGGTTGTCATGAATGAGGAGCACATCTTTGGTCATTATCACCCACCATTTGACCATGGTGGCCTGCCGGCGGTGATAACTTGTGCTTCCAATGCATGGATTCCAATTTGGTGTTAGAAATCCCAGGGGCAAAGCTACATTTCATCACCGGTTAACAGACGAGTGATAGTCTGCTGGATCTGTGTTCAACCGTTCAAAAATCTTGTGGCATAGAGCCAGCTGCTTGCTGTTGATCGGGGCTGAGGTTTTGGGAGCTCGATATTGGCAAGACCTTGTACATGATGGCAAAAAAGACACTGCCTTGAGAAATTTTCACTTCTGCAGATATTTCATTGACCTTTTTGCAGTAAACCCCCATGATCAATGCCTCAGCGTGGGTAACAATTTGTGGTTTAGTCGAATCTGCTGGCATCCCTCACCCTTGGGTCATCTTCGAGGGATTTGTGTCCATGCTTGTGAAATTAGCCACCCAGTTTGCTAATTTAGAAAATGAGGGTGCACCTTCACCATGCACTGCCATGTATTTGCAAATATTTTTGGAGATGGTATCTTCTTTTAATAAATATTTGATGGCACCTCAATGCTCAATTTTTATATATCCATCATTTTATGGCATGGCAATCATCTGGATAATACTCTGAAATAAGTGACTACATTAGGTTAATGAAACTAATGGCATATACCTATCTCTAATTTTTGTAATGAGCAAAAAAAAATCACAGCTCCAGCTATGGTACCATTGAATACTATATTCCAAAAACTTTCTCTGAACATTCCTCATATTTATAAACTATCTATCAGAAACATTTTTTTCTTTCTTGCTTATGTCTTACAAAGTAGCTTCTACATGTATTACAAGCTGAATGACATCAGATGTCATCAACGTCTTTGTCCTCGGATCACAGCTGCGTGCGCACTGGTGGACGCGAACATGCTGAGCCGAACATGGCACAAACTCGTGTACCACCTTGATGTCCCGCGCGCGACGAACGGAGCTCCCATTGAAGTGTGTTGATGGTGTGCACAAAACTTTATGAGTGTCTGTATCATATAAATCAAAAGGGTATCGTCGTATCATTTGTGGTTCTGAATATATTAAAGACCAAAGTTGGCCAGATCTTTTTGGAACACCCTGTACGTTAAAAGGGTGTTATGAGAATTATTTACAAATTAACACAGTATATTGTATGAACTTGGGGTTACAGAATAATGTGCCGAGAATATATGATACACGTAAAGTTTAAATAGGAACATCAATGAAAACGATCTGATTGTCAGATGAAAAATTAAATCTTGAATAATATCAGAAAGGAAATGTGCAAGAAATCCAACCTGACTCAGCTGTTTTTTCTTGTTGCAGTGACAGGGGGACGTAGTCGTTTGCATCTACTTGACTTAGGCAGCTGTGAAAAAGTTCTCTGCAGGAGTCAGGAAGCAGGAGCAGGACTGTGTCTCTCATTGACAGCACTTGGAAATGTCCTGCTTGCACTAGCCAATGGTTCAAAGCATGTTCCTTACAGGTATGAGAAAACAGTGAAGAATGACATTAGTAGACTGTATTTTGTTAAAGTTTTGCATAGTCAGGGTTGTTCCCACTTGATTGATTGCTGATAAATTATTGAAATATCTGAATAACCTTGAGGTGTGTGTGTCGTTGTGTCACCTTAATATGATTTTTAACTTTAAATAATGTCATTACTGAAGCCCTATGTCACTAAATTGCATATTTCCCCCTTGTGGTGTTCCACTACCCAATCAGGGAGAGCAAACTGAGTATGCTCCTGAGAGAGTCACTTGGGAACATCAATTGCCGTACAACAATGGTTGCACATGTATCAGCCACGGCAAGCCGCTACACTGAGACAATGGCGACGGTGCAACTTGCCGCACGTATCCATCGCCTACGAAAGAGAAAATCGCGGGTGCGTTACATCCGTCAGGAAATATAATGAAGTCGACTTGCATCTTGCTGTTTTACACATTTGCTTGGTCTTGGAACTATGAAAACTCCATTGCATGTCAACTTCTTAAAACATATATTTTGCTGGAGCGTGAATATTGGCTGGTACTCGGCACGCATCTTCCATTGAGGATAAGCCAACACACTCTGCTGTTTGCTCCTAAAGAGTTGAAGATTGTGGTGAAAGCAGGATGAGTAGTAATAACAAACCTTGGATTTGCTAAATATCCTGGGATTAACGGTGAAACTTTCAGTCAGGTATTGTTGTGGTGCCGGGTTCGGTGGTGAGGACGACCGCTAGATGGAGCAATCGGGCCGTCTCCCATCGAACACCGGAATTGAAGGTCGTAACCTTCGGATAACTCCGAAAGTCACGGGTCCCTTAGTGGACCGTGGACGACAATATTTTGATGGCGTGGGGTAGGGTCAATAGTCTAATTCCAATTTACCTAAGTACCCACGCTGTCTAACTACTGGGGAAGCTACATCCTCGGCCGACTTTGTCAGAACCGAGTCGTTGTTACCGACTCGGATCCGGCGTAACCAATTGGGAATTACCAAAGCCGCACCGGTCCAAATAACAATTTACACCACAAGCAGCCTTACTATTTCTCAAGCCCACACCGTGCTGGGTTGATGATAGAAACGACAGGCAAGGAACTGGAACATTTAACGGGTTTATTTACAATAATCGGGAATGGAGACACAGAGCAGACTTAATCACGAATATGCAGGAAAATGTACAATGAGCAATCAACACATACAATTTATACTTATAGGATGGCGCCATTACAGACACATACACACACCAAAAGAAAATGGACCCGGATGATCTTTATTTCGACCCTCGCAGCGAAGGGGATAGACAGGCTGGAGGTCAGAGTTTGGTCGGTACCTGGCCGCCTCGTGCGGTTTGGCCCGTGACTGCAGGTGGGAAACTCGGGGTCGAGGGCGAGCCCAGACACAGTATAGCGGGGTCCAGGCGGGGGCCAGGGTCGCTCCCCACAGAGGGCCAGCGGAGATTCCCGGCACGGACTCCGGATTATTGCTCGACAAAATGAGAGATGGAAGTCGACGGCTGTGGAATAGTCAGAGGACCAGCTTGAGACACGGCAACGACGCACACCAACGACGCACACCAAGAGCAATGGCGACCCCTTTCTTCTCCGACAATTCCAACCCAACTCCAGCGAACACTAAGGGAAGCCCGGCGATTCTTATCCTTCCCCAGGGCGGAGGTGGGGAGGTGGAGGTGATCGGTCCTCTGAGGTAATCTTTGCCGTGATTGGACAGGGTTTCGTGGGGTGATATCTGTCCCCCTCTGATTGGACAGGGGGAAAACCCTGCCTTTCCTGGGCAGAGTCGGTGTTCTGAGGTGAGGAAACCTCCGCCCATGTCTGTGCTCTAATGCACGTGGGCAATGACATCGATGGTGCGAAGAAGTGAAGGATTGATTTGTTGGCGTTGGGTATTGCAAAAATCTAACAAGAAAGACACTTCGCAGTGCACACATGTAATTCCCTTAATACATAGGGAGGAATCCTACTATACACACACTTAATGAAATAAATAAGCTTAGGGACTGCTCTCTGTTTGTGTGCAAATGGCTTCCAGATTCATAACACTACCCCCCCCCCCCAATCCCTTTCTCTGGACTCGTCCCGAGTCGTAAATTTTTGGGTGCCATACAGGTGTAGGTTTTTCCCCCCAAGTACGTTTTACCTACAGATCCCTGAGTGCACCTTGGTATACATGTCCCAAAAATAAATAACCTAGTGCGCTGCGTAACTAAACTATCAGACTCACATCGACAACTTAAATGAATTGCCGGCGCTAGACAGACACACAGGTGGGTTTTTTTTAATTATTTACATCTTTAACTATTTACACTAACCATGGCCCAGGACCTGTTATCTGTGGGAAAAGAGGCACAGCAAAGTCAACAGTTTTGTGTGGGTGAGTGCACAGCAGCTTGAAGGTCAGACGTCTTCAGGGCCTGCTCAAAAGGTCCCTCTTTTTGTTTCACTGAACCTTCTTTTTTCTTTCTTTCTTTCTTTCTTTCTTTCATACCTCAGCGGCTGGAGGAAACTCACCCTAACACGGCAGGCCATACGCCGTCCCACAGGCCATGTGAAGTGGCCTTTATTCAAGGAAGAGGTAGCCGGGCTGCTCAATGCAGTCTCTGGCTCATTTGAATGGAGAATGGACTGGATGCAAAAACACAAATAATGGGTGGTGTGGCTGCCTGCAGGGCAGTCCTTGCAAAACACCTGATGATGGATGGTCCTGGCACACATAGATGGTTGGTGACATGGGGAGGTCATGCAACAAGGGCGAGCAGGCATGGGGTCAAGGCAAAGGCAGGCAAGTGAAGGCATGGCTAATGCAGACCAGAAGATACAGCACAAAAGGCCGGCATATGAAGCTGGCCGGCCTCTGGTCTGGCCTGTGAGGTCGTGGAGGGAGTGCAGTGTTGCTGGCCGCTCCGAAAACAGGCTCGGACTTACCCTTCTGTCTCCCCCCAACCTATCGTCTTTGCCTGTCTTTGTCCATACCCACTCCCTTAGTTTGTAACAACAAAATTTAGACTCCCCCCCCTTTTTTATTATTAGGGTACCCTGTGAGTACAGGGTACCCTATTGTTTTTCTTCTGTTTATTATTAGGGTACCCTGTGAGTACAGGGTACCCTATTGTTTTTCTTCTGTTTATTATTACGCATTATTATTATTATTCTTCCGCCGGCATTTTGCACCCTTTTTCGCTTTAAAAATCATTTTCTCTGGAACACTAAGTCCGATCGACAGGAAATTTTCACCATAGTATGTATCTTTTTTGATAGCACAATCACGTTATAATTATGACGTCATTGGTCACGTGGTACGGTCGCCATATTGAAAAAAGCGATAAACTTTGGACATCTGTATCTCGGAAACCGTGCAATGGAAAAAATTTTCGTTTGATACATTTTACTAAGCTCCCTATGGGGAACACGTGTGATTTTTCGTGACGTCATAGGTGAAGCGATATACCGGTGAAAATTCGTCAAGTAGAACGCCATATGGGAAAAATCTGAAAAATTCTGAGCATCATCTACGCCAAAAATCACTGACGAAAATGTTTTTTTTGACGTCATCGATGACGTAATTCGGCCGCCATCTTGTTTTTTAGTGTTTTTTTTTTTTAAATCTTCTTCTCCAGAACGGCTATGCAGATTAAGGCGAAACTTTACACGCACATTCCCCTGAGGTCCTCTTTCAAGTTTGTTAATTTGTTGTTGATACGTCACATGGTTTGGCGGCCATCTTGAAAAAACCCTAAAACCTTCAAACATCTTCTTCTCCAGAAGCGCTTGTCCAATGAAGGCGAGATTTCAGAACTATATTCGTGACATGTATGCGATGCAAGTTTGTTAATTTCAAAGTGATAGGTCACATGGTTTGGCCGCCATGTTGGATTTAAGAAAAATATTAAATAAAGTTTTCTCTGGTATTTCATAAGCCATCGAAGCGAAAATTTGCAAGTGCCTTCCTCGCTCAAGTCTGCATACATGGTAAAAATTTTTACCTCAGAAGTCACATGGTTTGGCGGCCATCTTGGATAGAAAAATAGACTTTATCCGATTTACACAAAACTTCACACACTTGTTCGGGTCGACGATGGAAAGCAGAATTTAAATTCATGATATCCTCGGTCACAAGGTTCGGCAGCCATCTTGGATTGAAAATGAATAAATTTTAAAAATCTTCTTCTCCAGAAGGGCAAGACAGATGAAGACGAAACTTCACAGATATATTCCCCATGAGGTCCTTTCTCAAGTTTGTTAATTTGTTTTTGATCGGTCACATGGTTTGGCGGCCATCTTGAAAAAACCCGAAAACCTTCAAACATCTTCTTCTCCAGAAGCGTTGGCCCAATGAAGGGGAGATTTCAGAACTATATTCGGGACAGGAAGGCGATATAAGTTTGTTAATTTCGAATTGATAAGTCACATGGTTTGGCCGCCATCTTGGATTTCAGAAAAATATTAAATAATGTTTTCTCTGGAACCGCTTAACCAAACGAATCGAAAATTTGTAATTATCATCTAGCAGGCAGTATGCACGCTTGGTAAAAATTATGATGTCACACGTCACATGGTTTGGCGGCCATCTTGGATTGAAAAACGCACCTTTACCGATTAACACGAAACTTCACGTACGTGTTCCAATACCCAGTTGGAAGCAGAATATACATTTCTGATGTCATAGGTCACATGGTTCGTCAGCCATCTTGGATTGAAAAACAATATCTTCAAACGTCTTTTTCTCTGAAACGGCTGAACAGATCCAGGCGAAACTCCACCACTATGACCGCCTCTCCATGACGAATAAAAAGTTCCCACCCCCTTTTGAGGTACGATGCAACGTTTGGCAGCCATATTGGATTGAAGGAAAAATATTAATTAATGTTTACTCTGGAACTACTGCATCAATAAATGTGAAACATCAAGTTTATGGTGGAACGCTCATGCGGAATGAGGGTTTGAAATTTCAACGCGATCGGGCCCAGGGTTTGGCAGCCATGTTGGTTTTAAGAAAAATATTAAATAATGTTTTCTCTGGAACTGCTTAACCTGGAGAAGCGAAAATTTGCAGTTATCATCCACCATCGTGTTTGCACACGTGGTGCAAATTATGACATCACAAGTCACATGGTTTGGCCGCCATCTTGGATTGAAGGATAAATATTAATTAATGTTTACTCTGGAACCGCTGCCTCTATATATGCGAAACTTCAGATTTATAATTCAGGTGACATGCGAAATAAAAGTTTAAAATTTCAACCTGATCGGTCACGCGGTTTGGGAGCCAGAATTATTTAATTATTTGAATCTGGAAGCCAGTAATAACGAAATTGAATGCTTTGTGCTGCCCGGTTCGTAACTCATCTGTTCCGTGCCGTCTCGAAGCAGGCCTGTGTTTGTATCACTATTAAATAATGTTTTCTCTGGCACCGCTTATCCTTTCAATGCCAAACTTTGCGACTGTCATCTGCAGAAAGTCCCATGTTGTATCAAAGGCGGACGGACTGGGTACCCGGTCATCACTGCCAGCAGTTATAAAGTGGCAGTTCTAGTTACGCATTATTATTATTATTTTTCCGCCGGCATTTTGCACCCTTTTTCGCTTTAAAAATCATTTTCTCTGGAACACTAAGTCCGATCGACACGAAATTTTCACCATAGTATGTATCTTTTTTGATAGCACAATCACGTTATAATTATGACGTCATTGGTCACGTGGTACGGTCGCCATCTTGAAAAAAGCGATAAACTTTGGACATCTGTATCTCGGAAACCGTGCAATGGAAAATTTTTTCGCTTGATACATTTTACTAAGCTCCCTATGGGGAACACGTGTGATTTTTCGTGACGTCATAGGTGAAGCGATATACCAGTGAAAATTCGTCAAGTAGAACGCCGTATAGGAAAAATCTGAAAAATTCTGAGCATCATCTACGCCTAAAATCACTGACGAAAATGTTTTTCTTGACGTCATTGATGACGTAATTCGGCCGCCATCTTGTTTTTTAGTGTTTTTTTAAAAAAATCTTCTTCTCCAGAAGGGCTGGACAGATTAAGGCGAAACTTTACAAGTACATTCCACCTGATGTCCTCTTTCAAGTTTGTTAATTTGTTGTTGATACGTCACATGGTTTGGTGGCCATCTTGAAAAAACCCTAAAACCTTCAAACATCTTCTTCTCCAGAAGCGCTGGTCCCATGAAGGCGAGATTTCACAACTATATTCGGGACATGTATGCGATGCAAGTTTGTTAATTTCAAAGTGATAGGTCACATGGTTTGGCCGCCATGTTGGATTTAAGAAAAATATTAAATAATGTTTTCTCTGGTATTTCATAAGCCATCGAAGCGAAAATTTGCAATTGCCTTCCTCCATCAAGTCTGCATACATGGTAAAAAAAAATTTTTACCTCAGAAGTCACATGGTTTGGCGGCCATCTTGGATAGAAAAATAGACCTTATCCGATTTTCACGAAACTTCACACACTTGTTCGGGTCGACGATGGAAAGCAGAATTTAAATTTATGATTTCATAGGTCACAAGGTTCGGCAGCCATCTTGGATTGAAAATGAATAAATTTTAAAAAATCTTCTTCTCCAGAAGGGCAAGATAGATTAAGACGAAACTTCACACATATATTCCCCATGAGGTCCTTTCTCAAGTTTGTTAATTTGTTCTTGATCGGTCACATGGTTTGGCGGCCATCTTGAAAAAACCCGAAAACCTTCAAACATCTTCTTCTCCAGAAGCGTTGGCCCAATGAAGGGGAGATTTCAGAACTGTATTCGGGAGAGGAAGGCGATATAAGTTTGTTAATTTCGAATTGATAAGTCACATGGTTTGGCCGCCATCTTGGATTTAAGAAAAATATTAAATAATGTTTTCTCTGTAACCGCTTAACCAAACGAATCGAAAATTTGTAATTATCATCTAGCAGGCAGTATGCACGCTTGGTAAAAATTATGATGTCACACGTCACATGGTTTGGCGGCCATCTTGGATTGAAAAACGCACCTTTACCGATTAACACGAAACTTCACGTATGTGTTCCAATAACGAGTTGGAAGCAGAATATAAATTTCTGATGTCATAGGTCACATGGTTCGTCAGCCATCTTGGATTGAAAAACAATATCTTCAAACGTCTTTTTCTCTGAAACGGCTGAACAGATCCATGCGAAACTCCACCACTATGACCGCCTCTCCATGACGAATAAAAAGTTCTCACCCCCTTTTGAGATACGATGCAACGTTTGGCAGCCATAGTGGATTGAAGGAAATATATTAATTAATGTTTACTCTGGAACTACTGCATCAATAAATGTAAAACATCACCTTTATGGTGGAACGCTCATGCGAAATGAGGGTTTGAAATATCAACGGGATCGGGCCCAGGGTTTGGCAGCCATGTTGGTTTTAAGAAAAATATTAAATAATGTTTTCTCTGGAACTGCTTAACCTGGAGAAGCGAAAATTTGCACTTATAGTCTCCCATCGTGTTTGCACATGTGGTGAAAATTATGACATCACAAGTCACATGGTTTGGCCGCCATCTTGGATTGAAGGATAAATATTAATTAATGTTTACTCTGGAACTGCTGCCTCTATATATGCGAAACTTCACATTTATAATTCAGGTGACATGCAAAACAAAGGTTTAAAATTTCAACCTGATCGGTCACGCGGTTTGGGAGCCAGAATTATTTAATTATTTGAATCTGGAAGCCAGTAATAATGAAATTGAATGCTTTGTGCTGCCCGGTTCGTAACTCGTCTGTTCCGCACCCTCTCGAAGCAGGCCTGTGTTTGTATCACGATTAAATAATGTTTTCTCTGGCACCGCTTATCCTTTCAATGCGAAACTTTGCGACTGTCATCTGCAGAAAGTCCCATGTTGTATCAAAGGCGGACGGACTGGGTACCCGGTCATCACTGCCAGCAGTTATAAAGTGGCAGTTCTAGTTATTATTATTATTATTATTATTATTATTATTAATTCTCAGTGTCCCTAACCCTCCTACTGTCCTTGTCTGGCTAACCTATCCTACCTGCCTACTCCCCAACCCCCAAGATACTTCTTGAGGGGAGTAAGGAAGAGACAGGTGCATCTGTCTCGAGGCCCAATGGAGCCTCAGAACAACCTCCACAGACTTCAGCAATCTTTCCCGGGTGGGTCCAGCGGCCTACGGAGAGCGAAGGAATGGATGGTGCGAAGGGGTTCACATTTCCTATCAGTTCTATCCTTCATTACACTTAAACTATCCCCGGGGCTTTTCAACATGCCTGTCTCTTTAAACTATTGGTTCTAGAAGCCATGATTCCCGTCGCCTGTGTTGGTGTTCGTTATAAATTTGGGCCTGGCCCTCAAATTTGCTCTCTTGTGCCCTTGCACAATTTCGTGGCTGGGCAGCGTGGCTCGATTGGCAGGGATTCCCATCTGCTGAACTCAGACTACGGCACCCCCAGGCAGCTGAGGCTGTTTCCGAGCCTACCTACTCCATATGAATGTGGGGATGCCCTTCCTGACATTGCCCCCGTCGATGCCCACGTGGCATTCCGGCACTCCGGGTCCCGTTCCGAGGGTCGCCTGTGCCCATTGCACTATTCGGTCCCTTGGGACCATGGACTACTCTGGCCGACTACTCCGGTGCCAGGGGGGCCCTCTCCTCAGTACTCACCTTTCCACAGCCATGCTCCCAGCCGGTCAATGGACTCCTGCACCCTTCAAAAGGTATCGTGCCTTCACTCAACAACAAAATGACCTCGTTTTGGTAAATTTAACTAACCCACCAACGAACATTACACTGACCCTGGGTTCCCCAGGGTGGGATTCAATCCTCCCCCCAATCATTCATTCGCACCATGCATTCCACATTCACTCCACTCACACACTCGGGCCCGCTGACCCATACTCATTCATTGTACTTCGTTCTCTTCATCTCTTTTTTTTTTTTTCAATTCACACTCTAACAACTACGTCCCTCTAACTAAGCTCGTGCTCCCCGTCATCCCTTATTTAATGCACGTTCCATTTAATTATATCGCTAAGCTACATCCCCACAACCGTTCCATGTCTGTCCATGTCTCCCAAAATCCATTTCTAATTTGAATCTAACATTCCCTCCAACTCGTTCCACGGGCCCCATGAGGAACTGTTCCTGCCCCATGAGGCCGGTCTATCTACGCAAAACCCTACCCACTAACTAGTGCTCCTTTGCCTGGGCTGGGATGCTTTCCACATCCTGGCCGGGGTATCGTGTGCTCGTAGCACAGCTCGGCCATCTTAGTGTCGCCAGGGCGGCGGTCTGCAAAACGCATGTCCCGTCCTTTCGGGCGATAAATGAGGCCTTAACGTCGCCCCATAAATCGCACCAAGCGCTCGCCTTTGAGCCATCTGCCAAGCAAGCCGTGCACCACTCACCTGGCTTTCGTGCTGTGACATCCCCGGTGACATCACTCACACACAGAACCTGCACAACTTGCCGTGCAGGCCCACCCGAGCGGGTCGTCCCGAGGACTCGCTCCGCGCGTTCCGCGAACAGAACACGCGGTGTGCAGCACATGATGTCCCGCACACGCGCTCGCATGGGGTCCCGTGCTTTCCAAATTCACACAACCTTCCTTTTAACCGAGCACGTGCCGGTTTTGTACCACGCACAAGAAGTTTCAGTGCCGGGTTACGATCACGCAGACGTGCGCGCTTAGGCCGCTCGCAACACACGGGATGGGCCTCGCACCCGACGTCCCGCGGAGCCAGCGCGGTTTCCAAAATAACTTTGTGCGGCCTACCAGGCTTGCCATTCCCGTCTCCTGTTTGGATCGGTCAGTGTGCCATTTCCCCACATGCACTCGCGCATGCCATTACACTCACACCACTCGCACACTCCAACACACACTCTGGGACAATCACATCAGGGGCTCGTGTTAGTTCAAAAGATCCCGTGGTTTCTATACCCCCCAAGCTCGGCGTGCACTCATTCGCACCATATTTCCACTCGACCTCGCACGGCCTTACCGGACTCACCTCGTCACAGCCTGCCTTGAGAGAGCATACCGTCTCCCCTCGTTCCTGTAGGAGGTTAATCCGACCCTCGCATTGGGTCTCGATACATTCCACCAGCTCCGTTTTAATATCCTTTACCGTCCCCTCCATCCATGCCTGCTCGTCTTTTATTTTATTCACATCGTCCCTCACCTGCTCTATTTCCCCTTGCGTCTCTGCCAATTCTTCCTTCATCTCGTCTATGTGTTTCTCCAGTCGTTCTCCCATTTCCCGCGTCTCCGTCTCGACCTTCCGTCCCATCTCTCTAACTATTCCCGTCATTTCTTCATGTCTCAATTTGCATCCCTCCTTTTACGGCCTCCAACTCCTCCCTTGTTTCCTGCTGACCCTCTTTTAACATTTCTTTCTTTAATTGCCGTTGCCCTTTTTTAATTTCCTTTACCCCCTGTCCAAGTTTATCTACATCCCGTCCAACCGTCATTATTTTTTTTCCGTCACGTCCTCCTTACTCGCTTCCATCGTGGACCAAACACCTTCAACACTCCCCCTCAACTCGGTCATCTCCCCACGTACAGTGCCGATCTCATCCACCATCTTGCCTTTCACCTCCTCCAAACCTGCCTGCAGGTTCAACCCCATGCTCTGCATTTCACCCCTCATTTCGTTTTTCATGCTCTCCATCTCTTTTATTACCTTCTTCATTTCTTGCAGGTTCACATCCATTTTGTGCATATCACTCTTCTGTGCTGTATTCCCATCCATTATTTGATTCAACATCTCCATCACCTGGCTCATGTCAAATGGCAGAGCCGATCCAGCATTGATCGGGGGGGGGGGGGGCGGGGGGATTTGACAGGGGGCAGGGGTGGTCATACGCCGCCCCACCCATGCCCATTACAACCTCTGGGTCCGATCGCGGGGGTGGGGCGTCTTCTTGCATGGAGGTGTCATCCTGGACCATCGATTCCCTTACCATTATTTCTACACCCACCTGAGCCAGCTCGTCTTGGCCCGCCATGGTGCGTCTGAGAACAATTTAAGCGCTCTCAATTTGGAAGGAACGGGGGGGGGGGGGGGGGGAGGAGGTTTGCTCCGCACACCCCTGATCCGTGTCCCGTGAATTTCTCTATGGAGGCAGAGGGGTCCGAATCGCACTCCTGACACCAATTTTGTTATGGTGCTGGGTTCGGTGGCGAGGACGACCGCTAGATGAAGCAATCGGGCCATCTCCCACTGAACACCGGAATTGAAGGTCGTAACCTTCGGATAACTCCGAAAGTCACGGGTCCCTTAGTGGACCATGGATGCCAATATTTTGACGGCGTGGGGTAGGGTTAATTGTCTTATTCCAATTTACCTAAGTACCCACGCTGTCTAACTACCGGGGAAGCCACACCCTCGGCCGACTATGGCCGAACCGAGTTGTTACCGATTCGGATCCGGCGTAACCGAGAAGGAATTAGCAAAGCCGCGCCGGTCCAAATAACAATTTATGGCACAAGCGGCCTTACTATTTCTCAAGCCCGCACCGTGCTGGGTCGATGATAGAAACGACAGGCAACGAACTGGAACATTTAACGGGTTTATTTACAATAATCGGGAATGGAGACACAGAGCAGACTTAATCACGAATATGCAGGAAAATGTACAATGAGCAATCAACACTTATACAATTTCTACTTGTAGGACGGCGCCGCCACAGACACACACACACACACCAAAAGAAAATGGACCCGGATTATCTTTATTTCGACCCTCGCAGCCAAGGGGATTGACAGGCTGGAGGTCAGAGTTTGGTCGGTACCTGACCGCCTCATGCAGTTTGGCCCGCAACTGCAGGTGTGAAACTCGGGGTCGTCGGCGAGCCCAGGTGGGGGGGTTGCTCCGCACACCCCTGATCCGTGTCCCGTGAATTTCTCTTTGGAGGCGGAGGGGTCCGAATCGCGCTCCTGACACCAATTTTGTTGTGGTGCTGGGTTTGGTGGCAAGGACGACCGCAAGATGGAGCAGTCAGGCCATCTCCCACTGAACACCGGAATTGAAGGTCGTAACCTTCGGATAAATCCAAAGGTCATGAGTCCCTTAGTGGACCATGGATGCCAATATTTTGACTGCGTGGGGTGGGGTTAATTGTCTAATTCCAATTTACCTAAGTACCCACGCCGTCTAACTCCCGGGGAAGCCACGCCCTCGGCCGACTTTGGCCGAACCGAGTTGTTGTTACCGATTCGGTTCCGGCGTAACCGAGTGGGAATTACCAAAGCCGCGCGGGTCCAAATAACAATTTATGGCACAAACGACCTTACTATTTCTCAAGCCCGCACCGTACTGGGTCGATGACAGAAACGACAGGCAACGAACTGGAACATTTAACGGGTTTATTTACAATAATCTGGAAGGAAGACACAGAGTATACTTAATCACGAATATGCAGGAAAATGTATAATGAGCAATCAACACATACAATTTCTACTTATAGGACAGCGCCACCACAGACACACACACACCAAAAGAAAATGGACCCGCGTTATCTTTATTTCGACCCTCGCAGCCAAGGGGATGGACAGGCTGGAGGTCAGAGTTTGGTCCGTACCTGGCCTCCTCGTGCGGTTTGGCTAGTGACTGCAGGTGTGAAACTCAGGGTTGTCGGCGAGCCCAGACACGGTATAGCGAGGTCCAGGCGGGGGCCAGGGTCGCTCCTCACAGAGGGCCAGCAGAGATTCCCGGCTCGGACTCCAGATTATTGCTCGACAAAATGAGAGATGGAAGTCGACGGCTGTGGAATAGTCAGAGGACCAGCTTGAGACATGGCAACGACGACCACCAACAAGGCACACCAAGAGCAATGGCGACCCCTTTCTGCTCCGACAATTCCAACCCAACTCCAGCGAACACTAAGGGAAGCCCGGCAATTCTTATCCCTGTCCCGGGCGGGGGTGGGGGGGGTGATCGTCCTCTGGGGTAATCTTTGCCCTGATTGGACAGGGTTTCGTGGGGTGATATCTGTCCCCCTCTGATTGGACAGGGAGAAAACCCTGCCTTTCCTGGGCAGAGTCGGTGTTCTGAAGTGAGGAAACCTCCGCCCACGTCCGTGCTCTAACGCACGTGGGCAATGGCGTCGGTGGTGCGAAGAAGTGAAGGATTGATTTGTTGGCGTTGGGTATTGCAAAAATCTAACTAGAAAGAAACTTTGCAGCGCACACATGTAATTCCCTTTAGATATAGGGAGGAATCTAACTATGCACGTACTTATTGTAATAACTTAGCTTAGGGACTGCTGTCTGTTTGTGTGCAAATGGCTTCCAGATTCGTAACAGTATTTCATTTCAACACCCTCGTGCGGATGTCGTTCAAAAACGGACGAGGCAATTACCAATTTAAGCTGTTTAGTCTATCAAGTGGTGACAGGTTGACATTGGCAGCAAAACAGGTGTGCGCTGTGGATTACACCGATCGATTGGTGGATTTAGTTGCAGGCTTAAAAACAATAGTGCAGGCTGCATAGTATCTCAGTCCATCATGGTCTTAACCCTGAGTAGTTATTCATGGCCATGAATCCACATAGATTGTAATTCCCATTAGTAGCCTTTGAATTAAAAGTATAGGTCCACCATGCTCTACCAGAGCATTGGTAACCTTCAGAGAAAACGATACGTGGCTCGTTGACTAACCGCTGATATAATCAGTCCCACCTATGGTAACTTTACGTAATCTCTGGCCACATGTGGCATCATCACAGCCAAACCCCTAATCTCAATTAGTTCAAACATGTAAGGGCTGACCAATTTTACTTTCAATAACCATTTAAGGAAATGGTGTTACCGATCTCGATGTTACCACCCAAATGGTTCAATCATGTCACCACCCTTCGTACATACGTATTTCCTTTAGGAATATTGTGTGTTTAGATTGGGATTGTTTTATACTCCGGTGAAACAGTAAAAACCTGCAGGTGCTGCTAATGCAATTTCTAGTTTATTTAATTCAAATGAAATTGCAACATATGGCGGATTAAAAAAAAAAAAATTTGGCCAGAAATTACTAATTGCAAGATGCTTCCTATTTAACGATGCTGTGCACATTAGCAATGCAAAATGCACAAGTCAGCAGCAACGCTCTGGGGATGTTCATCATGACAGGCCAAGTAGCTTACAGCTCTCTCAAACATTTCTCTCTTTCTTTCTGGTTGACGCATCACAGTTCGAGATCCGTGCCAGACTTTCACTCCGTTCAAGGCCGTGATCGCTGCTGTAAGCACTTCATGTTTGTGGAAGGAGAAACCTATAACCATATTATCATCACGAAGCAGGTCGCCGTGGTCGGACTGAAAATGAGCTCGTGTTCGAACAGCCCCAGTTAATAAACGAGACGAAGAGTACATCGGACTTCTTCCTTGTTCAAAATTGTTGAGGCAGAGGTTACTACACCCAGCTTAACCTCTTTCTAATTGCACTCATCATTTTGTTGAATATGATCGAATTGTGTCATCAAAATCACATTACTCCTTCCTGACTCGCAACTATACACGGAGAAGGAATCGAAAGGAGATGGTAGCGAAAGACCAGACATCTCAAAGGGCATTTTGGCCTTTAGGTACAATGTGCTGTTTATAGCTTGCAGTGAATGGTGATCCCTTGTGCTTCTGACGAAGCTATTTGTCAATTGAACTGTTAGACAAGGCTGGAGAATCCATTACAGTAGATCAGGATCACCACATTTTCAGTGGACGTACAGTTTGAGGTTGCGCATACCTCCATTCATGCTCACAGATCTGCTCGGTTTCATGTCTTGTTATATGTTTGCTAACCATATGTGATTGATTTAAGGAAAGTGAACGTGTAGCCTTTACATTTGTGAGCTTTTTACTAATATTGGCTTTTCACTAATCAGTCTAAAAATATAGAAGATACCAATTTTACGTACATGCCATAAATGGATTTCAGTGCTCTGCATTCACGCATATAGATCAATGGCTATGGGTTTAAATTCCAAATCTGGCTCCAACTGGTGAACCAGTGGCCAACAACCCAGTAAAGGTCTGGCCAGAAGACTGCTTCAACACCTCCTAAAAAAAACACCCATGGCACACAATTAGGCAGATAATTTTTCCAAAGACACATCTTGGTTTTGTTCCAACAAGAATTCCTTTGTATGCCTTCCAAGAAATCAGTGGAAGGGTCAAATAAAAGGCAACGGAGTCAGAGGGTTCTTTTAGATTTGTTGAGTTTCTTTAGGCACAGAGTACTTCTTGATGGTCATGAGATGAAGAGTAAATGAAAGCCACATGGTAATTTTGAGTAGAGCAAAACACCGGTCTGAACAACTTACAATACGAACTACAGCAACCACATATGTAAAAAGAGCTCGGTCTCGGCGTGAGTCCGTCCTTCCTTCCTTCCTTCCGTCCATCTATCTGTCCATGTGACTATGTGTCTATTATTTACGTACTATTGGAATGTACCTTTCGACCCCAAATACCCAAAAGACCCAAAAGATCCTGAAGACCCAAAAGTCCCCAGAGATCCAAAAGTCCCCAAAGACACAAAAGACCCTGAAGACCCAAAAGTCCATGAGGACCCAAAAGTCACCGAAGACCCACAAAGACTCTGAACACCTCAAAGACCAAAAAGACCGTGAAGACTCTGAAAGATCCAAAAGACACCGAACATTCCGAAGACCCAAAAGACCCCAGAAGATCCACAATACCCTGAAGACCCCAAATATCCCGAAGACCTAAAAGACCTACAAGACCCAAAAGTTACTGAAGACCCAAAATACCCCGTGGAGGCAAAAGTCCAAAAAGATCATGAAGACCCCTAAGACCCTTAAGACCCCTTCGACTTTAACAACATTTTGACCAAATAAATTTAACAACAACAAAATTAATTTGTCAAAAAGAAATGTTTGTTTGTATTATGATTGGTGTAAATCATACCAACACAGCAAATCTGTGAGGTCGATCTCTGCAACGACGTGTGGAGAGGTGAGCGCAGCGAGCCGATCCATGCTAGTTGTTGATAAAAGGTGGTTTGTATTATGCAAGACAATTTTTCACTTTATTATATAACCTGGAAGTTGTACTTCTTTTCAGTACTACAGTACTTAAATACAACTTCTGCCTGAAACAAATTGTGCTTTTTACAGTGGTGTTTGTTATATTATATAGCATTTATTTACTGGTATTGTCTAACTTATCATAGATAATCTTCAAAGCAAGTCATCAGTTGAATGAAAAAAAAAGTGGAATAGCAAAAGTACATCCATATGATCCATCGAGAGCTTTCAGAATGTGTGCTCTGTGATGCAGCTCTTGCTTTGAGTCCAACACCAAACTCAACATCAATTAAAAATATCACCAGTTATTATCAATGATGGAAAAAGTGTGAACAAAACTTCATCAAAAACTTTCAGCATTTTTTATTTCACATGTGGGAAAAAGGTTGAGAAGTATGAGAGGGTCAAGCAAGCTCTTCAAGTCAAGCTCTTCTTGGGCTTCTTCCCTCTTTCCCACAAAATTTCCCCCTCCTCCCTCCCCCCACCACAACTCGCTCCCAACAATCCCTCTTTTGCCCAATCAACCCCACATACTTGGAAGCATTCAGAAAAGTCTGAAACGGCAAAATGAGACTTGCAGGTCTTCTTGCATCTCATGAACTACACAATTGAAACAATATAATGCGCGTAGCAAGTTAATTTTGGCATGATATCAGAGAATGTGCTCTCCAAGTAGTATGATCTGAAAATGGAATGTGAATGTATAAACCAATATCGATACCTCTATTTAGTTGCTGAGTTATATCAGATAGTTGAAGGGGCGTACAGATTGTTGAGGTTTGCATGCCACTAACTGGATGGAAAACAGGTGAATGATGGATGTTTCCATTGCTTGTATAAAGATTCAAAGGGTGAGAAAATAATTGTTCGCTTTTGTTTTACAATTGCATGCATCCATTGGAGTGTATTTGAGTGAAAATGTTTTTAATCAAACTTAATTAATGCTGCTGGCATACTTTCTTTATTGACCTGTTTTTGTTGCCAACTATGTAATGATTATATTTATTCCTTCATTAGGATGAAATAGGCAATTTTATTCCTGTAAACAAAAATGATGTGCTGAAGCCTGGATTATTTTATTGCTTAGATTTCCCTCATAACTGTATTACTTGTTGTCATCACCATATATAAGGTGAGTACATTACATCCATGTCAGAAAGCCATTACAAAGTTATGCGCAAAGATTGTATACCGGTACATTGGTATTTTACTGTTTCCATTCACTATCTCTTTTCATGCCTACCTTGTCGAGAATAATATGTGAAAGATTAATGAATCAGCAGAAGGCACAAAACAAAACTCTTTGGTTGCCTTAGCATGACTGCAACTGTGTTTAAAGCACCCGAAGATGTAAGTGCTTTGAGGTTTTGTGATAAAAGAAAAGCATTATCTAAGAAAACTAGAAGGGGACTCAGTAGAGCGCATACCTCTGCCACGCAATGGCTGATCCAGTAGAACATATCTGGCCCAATAAATTTTTGAAATGTCATGCTATGTATTGTCTTTGGCCTCATCTCTCAATGGTGAAGAATCACTTTTAAAATTAAATAATCTCGTATCCAAATCTGGAGTCGCATCATCACCAAAATTTAATCAATTTTTCCTTGTCAAACTCCCAATCTGTCCAACAAGTTTCATTTGAATCTGTCTGCAACTTTTTTGAGATATTGTGCTATATATCGGTTTAGCCGTATCTGTCAATGGTGAAGAATCACTTATAAAATTATAGGATCCACATCCGGATCCAGATCTTCAACAAAATCGAATCAGCTCATCTTTGTCGCACACCCAACCTGCCTACCAAATTTCATACAAATATGTCCACAACTTTTTGAGATATCCTGCACACAAACAAATAAGAAAAAGATGTCGTGCAGGGCAGGATACTTGCAAAATCCAACCCCCTCTCCACAGGTTGCCATGGATACATCAAATTGTTCAATGCCTTAAGATTAAAATTGACAATCTTAATCAAAGCTTCGGTCAATCAGATAAAAAGTGATTATTTTTCAGATTGAAATTGATCATTTTAGAGGTTTGACCTTCAGTTGACCTTTGACCTTTTGACCTCAATAGTTTGTTTTCCAATTCAGTGACGCACAATGCAAATCCTGTTTACCTTTCAAGTCAATTGGATGAAAAAATGACGATTTTAGAAATGTGACTTCAAGATGACCTTTGACCTTTGACCTCAAAATCAATAGGCTTCTCAGTTGAGACTCCCTCTAAAACTTGATAAGGTTTCATGATGATCAGTTTAGAATTGTGACCTGTCGGCAATTGACAAACAGACAAACAGACAGACAGACAGACAGACACAGAATAACAAAATCGACTGACCAATATAGTTGAAAAAGCTTCGATTTTGCAAGTAACAAAGAGACAAACCGACAAACAGACAGGGGTGAAAACATAACCTCCTTCCACATTCGCTAGCGGAGATAACAAGAATGGCACTCAGCAGAGCACATACCTCCGCCAGGCTAAACAGTTTACATTTTATATCCCACTAATAGGCTCGATCTGGATCCGGACCTTAACCAAAATTGAATCGGTTTGTTCTTGTCGCCTTCCCAACTCATCCACCAAGTCTCGATATAACCCGTCCACAACTTTTTGAAATATCGTGATATACAGGGTGTCCACATTGAAATGAAACAACTTCGAAGCTTTGTAAATTTTATCGAGTAATGCAAATCGAGGAATATTCACACAGCTCAGTCAGTATGTTTGAGTTTCATTTGGTATGTGGATACATATCACGCGGATACATTAGTGTATGCTGCAGTTAACATTCAACATGTGCACCATTCGTATGGCAACATAACTAAGTCACAATGGTGCTCACATTCCCTCCACACATTTTCTAATATCTCAGGGGTTATGAAGGCCACTGCCGCTGTGATGCGCTCTATCAGTTGAACAATGTCTTGCACCTTTTTGTCATACATTTTGCACTTCACATAACCACACAGAAAATAATTGAGCGGGGTAAGGTCAGGCATCTCGGTGGCCAGGGAATTGATCCACCTCTTCCCAGACAGCAGTCTGGCACCCAGGCATCAAGGAAGGAGCGAACATCACAGGACCAGTGTGGAGGAGCCCCATCTTGCTAGAATATGAAGTTCGGTTGGCAGTCCTCTACCCGCGATGCCACGAACAGCTGAAGCATGTCTAAGCATACAGGGACTGTCACAGATTTTTCCACAAAGAAAAATGGGCCAACAATCCTGTTACACATAAGACTATACCAAACGTTAACTTTTGGACTGTCTCTTTCGACCTTATGGATTGCATGTGGATCCTGTGCTCCCCAGATGCGGCAATTGTGTTTATTAACACGCCCAGATGTGTGAAATGTTGCTTTGTCAGAGAACATGACCCGGTTCAGGTACTCAGGGTTGTTTTCCAGTTGGGTTGTCGCCTCAGGTTTCTTCATCCATGCGTACAGGTCTCTTCATGTTGGTGGTTCCTTGTCAGACGTACGGAATCGTCGTTGCACCAGTGTAGGTGGCTTCAATTCGGCCATCCAGAACGCACATTTCGCCTTTTCTTGTGAGGTCATCATAATTCATTCTGAAACACAAAATAAACTTCAAGCTCAGAAACTTAGATATATGGTGTGGTCACTTTACAACTTTTAACATTCTCAAATTTATGCATAAAAACGTATAAGGCTTCAAAGTTGTTTCATTTCATTGTGGACACCCTGTATATGTATATCCGTCCGTAAAGTTTTTTAAGATATCGTGCTAGATATCATTTTTGGCCCAATCTCTCAATGATAAAGAATCACTTTTTAAAACTTGGTATTCAGATCAGGATCTGGATCTTCACCAAAATCTAATCAATTTGGCCTTGTCACACTCCCAACCTGTCCACAAAATTTCGTCCGAATCCGTCCATAATGTTTTGAGATGTTATGCTTTGTATCGTTTTTGGCCCCATCTCTCAATGGTGAAGAATCACTTGAAAAAAAAAATTATGATCCGGATCATCACCAAAATCAAATCACATCAATTCGTCCTTGTCACACACCCAACCTATCCACCAAGTTTCGGCCGAATCCGTCCGTAACTTTTTTGAGATATCTTGGTCACAGACAGACAAACAAGGGTGACAAGCCGGTAGGTGGCGATGGGTCGCCGAGCATGGAAACTATAAGATATAGAGCAAAATGGATGGCATATAGTGGATAGGGAATCACCTTAAGATTATGCAGATCAAATCTCATCCAGTTCCATCTCCTGATAACTACTCGGTATCCATTTGAATGAAAAGTACCGAAAATGCGGTTTGAAATCGGAAATCCCCAAAGTTCGAGGGGGTGCTGTGGGTGAACAAAGATCTAAATCGAAAATCCGGCTCGATCGTTTGTGCACAATGTATTCCAGACGATTAGTGTGAATTTTCATGACCATCCGACCATAACCCGAGGAGTAGCATTTGGTGCGAAGGCACCTCCAGCTCTCGCATATTATCGATTTTTGCACTAATTGACCTTTGACCCCTGACCTAAGCGAAATCGGTCAATATGTCCTGAGGCAAAGTTGTAGTACTCATTGAGTACCATGAACCTGCAAAGTTTCATTCGTATCGATGCATCACCTGGTCGCAAGGGGGCCTTCAATTTTTGCCAATTTTCGCGCATACCCTATTTGTAGGGGGCGCTGCGGGTAAAGTATTCCATATATCACAAAAACCGGAATATATTTGATAGAGCATCACCTGTCGATCATTCGTGCCAAATTTCATAACCCTACGTGGGATAATGGCTTTCGGAATTGATTTCGCGTGAACGGTACCGATTTTGAAGGTTTTTCGGTTGTTGCGAGGGAACCAAAGCGTCCCTAGCAACCATCACAATTTCCAAAGCACGAGGTCATAAGATGTACCTACCACCCGAGTTTGGTCAAAATCCGCCCACGTTTACTACCAATTATGCTGATGACAAACGAACAAACATCCAAACAAACATCCAAACAAACAGACAGAATTACTGACAATAAGGGTCACCTATTTCGGCGACCCAAAAACATAACCTCCGTCCACCTTTGGTGTGGAGGTAAATGTTGATTTGATTTGATTGGACTCTAAACTCTATCCAAAATGTAAGGCAGCTCAGCACTTATAATATCGGTTAGTTATCAATCATCAGGTACTTTCATAAATCCCCATGCTGCTTCTCCTCCTCATTTATGAAACAATATTGGACTAAGGAATGAATGTGCAAAATAGGGAACTATTTCCACTAATTGACCATGTGTAATCTTGGATATTCTCAAGCAACCAAATTTTTTTTTAATGCTCTAGGTGTTTAAAAGTTAGGTGATATAAGCCATTAATGCAAGCCTGACTCCTTGATAGGCCTTTGTAAACAAATTTTGCTTTATTTGTTAGCCTGATCAACTGAGCATTTATAAAAATTTTCCATGACTCCCAACTCCTCTTTGTCTTTTCAGTCTGCATCAAGTTCATCGGGTGGAGAGAGTTCGTGTGAAGAAAGTCGAAATCGTAGACCACCGAGTTCGTTGAGGCCCTTCCAGTCACGTCTGGCAGGTCCAGAGCCTGAAGTGCTAGCACCTCGACTGGGCAATGAGGCTGAGTGTTCGTCAAGTAGTGAACAATCGTGTGACACAGTCGTCTACATAGGCAAGAGTGGGGATCTTACTGATAATGAAGGTCCTCCAGATGCTGTCTCAGTCTCACCTGCATCATCTTCGTCCGCAGCTTCTTTGGTGGAGGAGCAAGTTCCACTCCTAAGCCAAGAGAGTTCAGAAACATCGCCAACTTCTCCTGATTTAACTTGCTGGTCTCAAGATCAGCAGGAACCTTTACTGAGACCTCCTGACCGAGATTATTTCAAATGCAGCACTTTTGCTGAGCTTCAGGAACGACTTGAATGCATTGATGGCAGTGAGGAGCCAGAGAATTTCACTCCTCAGGTCTCTCTAGCCAAATCAACTAGTCCTGAACATTCAGTAAGCAAAGAGCAGCCAGATGGGCAAGCTTGTGAGATATATTCTCAAACAATGAAAAAATTAGCTGAGAACACTCTCAGTGAATTTTCCATTACAGAGAAGCCTGATAATGTTTCAAGAGTAGATAGACCAGATAGTGCAATGGACATTTCTGCAGATATGATAAATGGCAACGAAGTCATTAGTCCCACAAAATCTATGGTAATTAGAAGGGGTGAGGTTCCTGGTTTGCGAAGCACACCGTCAGATAAAGAAATCCAAAAAGGTATTCTGCCACCAGTGATGGAATTGAAGGTGAAGGAGTTCGCATACAAAAGACAACTTCCCATCCCTACACCACCATCACCACCACCACCACCACCAGAAAAGGAAGAAAGGCAAAGCAACACTGATATTGGGTTCTTGGAAACAAGAACATCTCCAGTGGGCATGAGCCCAAGAATAGCCAAGAGAGGGCTTCCTCCAAAGTTTCAGGTTGAAGCGAACTCTGAACCAATTATCATTAGGAGTGAAAATGGTCTCTCAAAGGTAACAAGCCAAACTTTGGAGACAAACAAGGAGGATGAGATAATAGTTGCATTGGTGCGTGAACTTTCACGTGGTAGCCTCCGCTCTAGTGATGACAATGGTAACCGCAGACGTCCTATAAGCATTGTGAGATTCACCAGTGACTGCTCAAATCAAGCAGTGGCCCCTGGTTCTCGTCCGATGAGCATCATCAACAGTGTCAGCATTGACTTTGATCCATATACCCTGGGTAGTCCACCAGCTAATAACTCCGAGTCTCAGGTGATACATGGTGTGCCTGTTGCTTTTACTAGTCCTTTGGTACACGAGGAAGCCTTTGACCTCAGTGAAGGTTTTAGTGATAGCCGCCGTTCCTCTATCAGCTCTTGGTTGAGTGAGGCAAGCAACACAGGGAGCCATGGCAGTGAAGGTGAGCAGTTGTGTGACAGCTTTGTCATTAGGACAACAATGACGAAAAGTACCAATCAAGATTTGGGAGAAAATCTCAGTATTCACACAAATCGTGACTCTAAGTCTGAAGATAATTTTTCACCAGAGGTCTCAATTGCTAGCCAGAATGGGTTTTATCAGCATTCTGGTTTCAAAGGCACTGCAGATACAATGGCTGTTCAGAACATTGAGCTGAATGGTATAATTTGGACAGGTCTCAGCTCTGATGCAGTTAAAAAAGCCAGAGAAAAATCTGACGACATAAGAAAAGCAAATATTGAGGAAGACTTGGCTCATTTCAGCATTGATTGTTCTCACACCAGAAACAACAAACTCGTCGTTTATGGAAATCTCAAAGATATTTCTTCAATTGGAAATCAGCTCACCATCTCAAATAACATAGAGAATCAAACTAAAAAAATAGATGATCAGGATAAAATTACAGAAAGGACTGATAAAGGCATGGTCGCTGAGACTCGCAGTGTGTCGTTGCCCCCCTTCATTAAGACAACCATCTCTGTCCACCCTAAAATTGCACTCAAATTAGCAGGTTCCCTGCAAAGCCAGAATAACCTTCATGTCAAATCTAAAACAACTCCTTCAGATCCCAAAAGTAAACTCAACAGCAGCACTACTGGTCAAAAATCTGAGGAAAGCCCTTGGATTGTGCGAGAATCTTGTGCCAAAAATGATCACCAAGGTGGAACAGAAAGAGTTGAATCCAAAAGCAAAAATGAAATTGCACCCGCAATCCAAATGGGTCTGAACGAGGGAGACAGTTTTCAGACAGCAACAGTTCAGAGAATTGTTGATGGTTGTGAGGTCTCCACAGCTGCTTTACTCAAGGTCGGTTCTTTGTATAACCCAGAATCATGTAAAAATGCCTTGACTGGTTGTTCCAACACACTCCCTCGGAGAGCAGCAAGTTGCATAATGAAATCTGGTGGTGAGAGAGTAAAGAGTGTAGAGGCTTCTTCAGACATCAGTGAATATCCATGCCCATTACAAACCAACACTATTGACAGGCGGAGAGCTTTGCATTCAAGTACAGGTGTGTTTCTGCTTTCTAGACCGAGGAGCAGCACTCCTCCGGCACCACCTGTTCGTAAGTCCAGTCTGGACCAGAAAAATCGGGTCAATACTTCGGCAATGTCCAGTGGTTTATTACCTAACCGAGCTTGTGACAGGAATATTTCTAACCAATCCAATGGCAAATCAGATACAGTATCTCATGTTGAGATAAAGCCAGGTCTTTTGCCAAAGAATGATGTGGCAGATAAGGTTTCTAGCAAAAAATACATGACTGAGGCCTCAACCTCTGTAGGAATGAATGGCATCCCAGCAGGAAAACCTACACGGCAAGCCTCAAAGGGGAGTAATTTTAGCATGCACTCTTCTGCTTCAGAAAGCAGTGGCAAGTTTGTGGAGTCCAACAAAGGAATGCAACTGGTAAAGCCACGAGGTCACTGCGGTGCTGCAGCAGCAGGAAAAGCCATGAACTTGTCAATGTCTTCATCTGCAAACTCTAAAACACTGCCACACCCAGGCACCACAAGAGGTTCTAGTGGCTCTGGAGGCTTAAGGGCGGCCACATTGTCACGCTCAGTTCAAGCTTTGCGGGGGAAGCTTGGTCGTGTTGCGCTGGAGGGTGCAAAAATTGCAGGCCGAGCCTCACATAGCCGGGTTACAGAGCTATCAGGGGCAAGCAAATCTGGAAGCTCCGGAAATATTAATAGTGGGAGAGGACGCATAACACATGGTGATTCAGACAGTGGGAATGATAGTGGTGTCCAGCTTGCAGATGAAAAGCTGGGTCCAGCATTGCCATCACCATACAGCAAAGTCACAGCTCCTCGACGGCCACAACGCCGTAGTAGTGGACATGGAAGCGACAACAGCAGTGTGCTGAGTGGTGAACTTCCTCCAGCAATGGGTCGCACTGCACTACTACTCTATTGCCAGCGAGGTGGCTCTGGACAGACTAAAATGGCTACATCCTCAACTACAGCTTCTTCCACTGGCCTCTCACCGGTGATCAATAATGAAACGACCACGATGATAACGAGTAGCAACTGCAGCAGCAATGAGCTTGAAATTGGACTTGAGCGAGAAAGTGGTGATGGTAACATAAATCCCGCTTCTGCCACCATTTTGTCTGCCATTTCACAAGAAATTTTAAGTGAGAACTTACAAAATTCAGGAGGGCAATCCTGTCGCAGCCTCAAGTCTTTGAAGAAAAGAGTTCTTTTGGGTAAGTCAAGGGCATATTTAAGCATATGTCACATAATTTTGTGAAAACCTGTCGATTTTTGTCTTCATTTGAGAGATACTTCATTGGTGCCATTTTAATGACTATACCAAATTTTCCCACAATACATTTGAGAGTGAACCATAAAGTATGGCTATTGCAAGCCAGGTCAGGTGGGCTGAATCAAAGTGCTACCTATGCTTAAAGTTCATTAGTAAACCCGCTGGAATGTACTGATAATTTGATTACAAGGTGGCGATTCTCTTGATACGACCTCAGCTTTCAGTAGGTTAGGAATATAAAAACATTAATACTGCCATCTTCAGCAGATTTGAACCTCCACCTCCATTATTCATCAATTTTATCAGACCAGTTATACAGAAATTTATGCAAAGATAAATCTTCCACTTAATTGTACTGTTATAATCATTCATAGATAAGTAAATAACACACACACACACACACACACACACACACACACACACACACACACACACACACACACACACACACACACACACACACACACACACACACACACACTTACTCATACTTCAAACAGATCAAAAACATGGCTTGATTTCTCGTTAAAATAATGCTGTCGCTAAGTTGTACAACAATTTAATACATTATGTGACATACCAGCAATTTTTGCACACTGTCTGTACATATATGCACAAGTTGGCATGTACACATATGTGGAGCTGTAATTTTCTGACACAAATTGCATTGAAGCCGAGTGCAGTTTGTGGTTTCAAAGGCATATTCGACATTAGAGTGGCAAAACTATTGTGGCACCAAAGCGGTTTTGCCTTAAGATCTGTGCAATCCACACAAACCATTCATGGCAGCTGAGCAAACATGGTCTGGCAACCATCTGCTGCCAGACTGGCGCAGCTTTCCAAAAAGCCTGAATGGGGAAATGCTCTGTCGAAAGGACCCCATAGTCTTACCAACCCATCTTTATCCAGTACTGCCATAATGCTGACAAATTCCAGTCATGTGGTACCCAGATATACTTCAATTACACGTTAAAGCCCCTCCCTCTCTTGCTACTCAACTTTAGTGAACACACCAATAAAATCAAAACTGTTTGTTTCAAGTTGTCTCCACTCATGAAAACTCCTCTCCACTAAAGTTTGCCATTTGTTTTGCTCCAAACTCCAAGTCCTTTCCAGTGCTTCACATTCAAAATGACTATTACCTTCGTATGGACAATCCCCAAAGGTTGGAGAAGGAAATTTTTCCTGAGGAAATGCCCCATTGAGAAAGACAGCACCATTGTTTTGAGGTTGCTGGTACCCAGAGTGCCTTGGGAAGTGATGGCACTTCCTCCCATTGCAGTGGCTGTGTTTGTCTTGTCTGACAGTCTTGTGCTGTGTCTCTTGTATTTGGCTACATGTCCATATGTGTGAGATGCGTGTGTGTGGCATCTCTGCTCTGGGCCTTAGATACTGTCAAAAAACATTTTACTTGATTGTAATACAGATACTACAGGTAGATGCACGTGATTATGTGACCATCTTTAGAGTAATGTATGACACAAACAAAAATGGTAGCATTTTTCATCTACGACCACCTAACTATTTCCTATAACCACACAGTCACATTTCCACCCATTATCCTGGCTCATATATCCTACCAACCTCCTTCCCTTTTGAATCCTCAATCCGACCACACATGCCCCCCTCCCCCAAGCAATCCCTTATCATGTTTAATTACCTACCCCTGTGAATATGTAAATGTGGATTGCTCTTCACATCATAATGAAAAATTGTTTCAGATATTGGAATAAGGAACTTCTAAAAGAAATACGCAAATTGCAAACACATGCAACAGAATAATAAAAAAAGAGAAAGAGAAAAAGACATACTCATGCAAATAGAGCTGTGAATTGAGAGATCATATGCCTAACATTAGGTTCCTATACTTATCCGTTTTTGCCATTTATACACCATCCTTCATAATATCCAAATGTCGAAATTCATTTTGAAGCATGAAGAAACAATTTTATGTGATCCAACTTCATCAGAGAGATCAGCTTACATTCACCATGCTGGTCTGTTTCACTTATAGCTTCCAACATGACGTGAACCACGCTGTGTTTCTCGAAACCTTTATACTGCCAGACTAGGTCTAAATAAGAACCAAATGTGACTTCAAGGAAACACCTTGAAGTTTTCCTGGGATGTTGTAACTGGTAAATATGGCTTTATGTGCAGCACACATGCACGAAACATGTCACTTGCACTGAACTCATCTGATGCTGAATTATTTGTGTCAGGTTGAGAGGATGGCTGGCTCATTCAGTGAAGTTTTCACAAACGGTGCAGTGTCCTATGTTCAAATCCTTACTTATCTGAATTGTGTATTATCAAGGATAGGTCAGGCACTGTAAAGGCATGGTGTTAAACTGGTGGGCATTTGTTTTAAAGAGCAAAAAGCCAGATGTCCTATATGCATTCTCTTTTGGATCATATTGAACCTACAGTCAATTATGAATGAATATATCAGTCTCTTCTATAAACATTTCCTGCATGCCAATTCAACCCTGAAATTATCATTTTTGAATACTGTCTTTCTTTGTATCAGAGGCATGCTTACTGTTTCCATCGGAAAGGTATTGCAACAAATGGTGTATATCCGGTATTCAGCGGTAATATCAAGAACAAAGGATCAGCTGCTCATCATTAAGTTGCTGAATACAATAACACGAAATTCAAATAGTTTTCCAATTGGAATTTCAAAAAATTCAGGTAATATTTTGTATTTTGTGATCATGTCACCACTTCATCCGTGGCATTAACGGTAAGCATGTCTGTTGTTCAGATTATTCGAAAACATTGTGCTTCATTGAATGGCTTGAGACACGTATGGGGTACCGCGTTTCTTTAATGGTTGGACAAGTATGATGACTATATTACAACCTCTTTATATGAGTTATGCTTGTGTAAGAGCAGCTCTTCACACTTATGACTAAACTAGGTGTATTCTTTCAATGGTTTCAACCTCGTAAAATCTCTTTTCATCTCACCTTTTCCCAACTCTTCTAACCAGCCCCTTCCCCCCCCCCCTTCCCTTCACCACCTCCAAACATCCTATGTTCTCTTTTTTAAATTGTATTTTATTTTAATCAATGCATCCATCTAGCCTTCATCACTACATAGGTTATATGTATATGGTTCCACCATGCTTGCAGGTAGGTTTCAGAAAGTTTTATCAAATCTTGATTCATTTTTATGGACTGTGGTACCAACCTTCCACATTAAAGCAAGAAAAATAAACTGAATTTTTCATACCTTGTTGCTGTGCTTCCATGTGCTGTATGTAGGCTCACAGCGTCGAAGGGGCTCCACCCACAGCCAAGGCAGTACACCAGAAGGCCCATCCCCAGTCCGCAAACCCCAAAACCCACCTCCAAGGCGCTCTGACATGCGTCCGGTACCACGTCCTCTAAATGAGCCTTTCGAGATTAAAGTCTACGCAATTGATGATG
This sequence comes from Eptatretus burgeri, assembly GCF_056783735.1. Lineage (NCBI taxonomy): Eukaryota > Metazoa > Chordata > Myxini > Myxiniformes > Myxinidae > Eptatretus > Eptatretus burgeri. Next base: position 65,501,278 of record NC_140962.1, read on the forward strand.
TTCCACCTGCTCAAAAGCAACAGAGTGGAAATGGCAGAGAGGTGAGGCACCCCTACCTGCCCTGACCACCTGGGTAACTTTGTAAACCTTGCTTTGTTTGCTTTAGTCATACCTATCTTTCAAGGCATTTCATACTGCAGTGGAAATGTGAGAAGATGGTTTTATGTCTTACTCAACACCAACCTCAATTTGTCCCAACTCAATCGTTTGCTTCCTAAAACCCCTTCTACACCATTTTCAACACAGATAATTACACTTTAAGTGCTATTTGGATTTCATTTTTCGTAATTCTTTTTCATGTAAGGGTGTCAAATAATCTTCAGAGCTCAGGCCTAAGCAGAGACATTTTCTTGAAATATTGGATTTTCTCCTACATATATGAGATTTTCGGTATAATTTTTACCATCTGATGAGTGAACTTGACGACATACAATTTAGCTCAGCACAAGGACGACTTAACCCTCCTATTACATGCTATCTCATATGACATCATGCTGCTGTCCATCACACTGCCTAGGTGATTTAATGAGTCCAATAAGGCTGTATTTGGTGAGACTTTATCAAGCAGAGATGAAACTGTTAAACTTTTTTCAGCTTTTAAGGAATGTGTACAAGAACATTATAAAAAGGCGAGCAATGATATTTTGAATGTCATTTCTCCTCCACGGGAATTAGCAGGACTTTTTCCTTGGGTTTCAGTTCACTTACCAAAGTGCACCGAGTTGGAAATCTCGTAAATTTATTTCATTTATTTTCAATTGTAAACCACTTTTCTAATTATAATCTCCATTTTTTTTTCCTTTTAACATGTTACATTATTATTATAATGTTTCCTCAAAAATGTCGACTTTTTTGTTTGTTTGTTTGTTTGCATCTTTATGTTCTCATGGCTCCCACTCTCAAAGGGCCTGAGAAGTCTAGGTTTGTCCACTTTGCTTTTGCTGGCTGTCTGTCCTGAAGTGTTTGCATTATTTGCTGATGCCCTGCTCACTCATCTCTGCCATAATCAGCACTAATGTAAATGCTATACATCTCATTTATCTTGCTGAGGAATGATGGTTGTATTTACAGGTTTAATACTAATTTCTGATTTTGGGGGTTGCTTTGGGGTTGAATCCTCATTTGGTTGCCCTCTTTTGTTTCCTGATCCCTCTTGTCTTGCTTGTCCTCAACTTTTGGCATTAGCCTTTCCAAGGCATTGAAGAAGTAAGTGTTTTCTTGTAACTGCCTTTCATTTTCATTCTGCAATATGACATAAACTGTTTCACTGGTTGTAATATTTTCTGAAATGTTTCTCGTTTGCTATTCGGAAAGATTATCTTACTTCGCTGCTTTGAAGTTGTCAAAACTTTTACAATCAGCAAATAGGTCACTTGTTATTTAAATATACTTTGATTTCTTCATTTTCTCCTTACTCTGAATTTCTACATTTACCCAATGATGACCTTTGTCTCCACCTGCAACTTTTTTTTATGTCTTCGTTTTCCAACTCAACCAACTTGTCATAACATTTTATTCCTCTTTTCCTGCTCCCTTTTTTCAAACTGTGCCTTCCTTATCTGTCCTATCATCTTTGAGACCCTCTTACAGGAATAACAATTATACCAGAAAAAAATGGTATGTTACTGTAGATTAAACCACAATATCATATGATTTACATATTGAATATAAATTTGTATCTTATTCGTGAATTGTATACATTCAAATCCAGAAACATTTCATGTTTTAATAGATATTTTAAAATCTTCAATGAGCCATAACTGCATTGTATGTTATTTATTTCTGATTAAAAATGATACAGGCCTCTTTCCACAATTTCATTTTTATAAGTCGATCTTTGGACCTGCATGATGGCTAATTCTTAAATTCCTTGTCAGGGTAGTGAACAGGATTAACGTTGTTGCCTTTCAAGAAACTTCCTGTCGATAGCCATTGCGTAGTTCCAATGCAGGAAATCGATCAGATAATTAAAATGTATTCCATGATGGATGAGAAGTCTAACCAAACAACTTTCCCTTAAAATAATTCTCATGAAATTTGATGAGATTCTCATCAGGTTCCGATCACACCTCAACATATATGATAGATTTTTCACCAGCTTTAAGCCCCGACCCCCCCCCCCCTCCAATAGGTTAGCAGGAGGCTTATTATAGCTGTTGTAGGGATTGTTTCTACAATTGGTGCCCCCAATTTTTAATGGTACCACAGAGTTTCTTAGACCCGTAGGAGTACTAAACCAACATTTTGGTTTTTGGGGGTTTTTTTCCTTCCTTCACCGCCAATTTATGGGCTGTCTCAAAGCTGAGTGGTATTTTCAGAACTAAATTTTGCATCAATAATGGGAATACAAAGTATGTAGGGTTGACCTAATTTTTTTACATTGACCTAGTTAAGGTTATGACCTAATCTTAGAAAATTAACATTTTTGGCCATAACTTGGCTAAGATTTGTCCAATCAAAACAAGATTGCCTTCTCCATATAGCCTAGAGGAAGGTGCATTTATGTTTAACTTACATTATACCTCTCCGAGTTAAAGGTCAAGGTCTTACACCCCTTGGAGTACTAAACCCCCATTTCGGTTTTTCTCCCTTTTTTGACAATGCCCAAAGACTTTCAGAATTAAATGTTTCATCAACAGTGGCAATAAAAAAAAGTAAGCGGGGTTGATTTGTTTTGGTCTTACCTAATTTTCAGGTCATGACCTGATTAAAGACATTTTAACATTTTTCACCAAAACTCCACTCAGGTTTCTTCGATTGGAACTAAATTGCCCTCTCAAGATATCCGAGTGCAAGGTGCATTTACACTTAATTTACATCATACCCCTCCAAGTTAAAGGTCAAGGTCAAATGTAAGCAAAAGGTTATAAGAAGATCTCATTGAAAGCATTACTGCACAGTTACAGAATTTAATTAATGGCTATCTGAAAAAATAATGCGGTCAAGGTCAAATGACGGTCTGAAAAAAAGAACGCAATTTTTGGCATTGCTCAATTTTGCCGATCCTGAATATAAAAGACTGCTTCGCCTTCCAAGATGTTTTTGCTTCATAATAGTTGTGCATCTGATATTTGATTAGTGTCCTTGACCTTCCTTTTTCAGATTGTGACATAATTAACAAAAAACAACTTTTTTGATCATAACTTGAATAATTTTCCTCCTATTTTCATGATGTTGAGTTAGATCGTTAGATTGTAGATTTTATTCAGTTACACTCTTCCCATAAATGTTGAAGGTCAAAGTCATATGGCGGTCCGAAAAAAATATGGTCATCATTGGATCATGGACCAGGGGTAAGCCGTGTGCGATCACCAGGGTATGCTGGAGAAGGTTTTCCCTTGCCAATCGCTTTGTGTTCACAGATAACTAGTTACCTCCACCACCGAAAGTGGACAGATTTTATATTGTTACCCTTATCTGTCTGTTTGTTACTTGTGAAATCGAAGATTCCATTTGTATCTTATGAGTGGAATGAGGGATGAAAGGAATGAGATATCGAAGATTCGCAAGTATATTGGTTTGGTTGATCTGTGATTTTGTGTGTTGTTTGTCAGTTTGCTTGTCTGTCTTTGTTTGCTTGTTTGTTTGTTTGTTTGTTTGTATATCAATCACCTTCAGGTCACATTTTTACTCCGATCTCCATGAAACTTCACCACCTGGTAGAGGTAGTGACCAGCTGGAAGCTTCTTGTTTTTCATGTCAAAAGATCAACATAAGTAGTCCAAAGGTCAACAACTTTGCCAAATTTATGAAATTGTCAATTTTCATCTGATTGACTTGAAATGTGAAGAGGATTTGCATATATAGTCAATTAATTCAACTACCCATTATTTTTGAGGTCAAAATAGGCCGAATTTCTAAAATCATCAATTTTCATCCCATTTACTTGAAATTTGAAGAGGATTTGCACATTTGGTCATTGAATTCAACCACCAATTATTTTAAGGTCAAATTTGTTTTATGGCTTTTGCAAGTGTTGTGCTCTGCATGACATCATTATTTGTTTGTTTGTTTGTCTGTGAACAGGATATCTCAAAACGTTGTGGATGGTTTCAGACAAAATTTAGTGGAGAGGTTTGGTGTGTGACAAGGACAAAATGATGAGTTCTGGTGAGGATATGGATCCAAATACTATAATTTTTAAGTGATTCCTCACCATTGAGAGATAGGGCCAAAATCGACATATATGACGATGTCTCAAAAAAGTTATGGATGGATTCGGACGTAACTTGCTGGACAAGTTGGGTGTGTGTCAAGGTAAATTGGTTGAAATTTTGGTGAAGATCCAAATGTGGATCCGGATTCCAGAATTTTTTATGCATTTCTTCACCATTGTGAAAAAAGTCCAAAAACGATATGTAGCATGATATTTCAAATAGTTGTGGACAAGTTATGACAAAACTCGGTGAATGAGTTGGTTATGTGACAAGAACAAGCCGATTCGATTTTGGTTCAGGTCCGGATCCAGATCCATCTTATCAGTGGGATACAAAACATAAACTGTTCAGCCTGGCGAAGCTGTGCGCTTTTCCGAGTGTCGTTCGAGTTGTTCTTGTTTTTAATGAAGCCCAGCACATTTTTCATCATGTAAACCTTGTTATTTTATTTTAAAGAAAATATTTTTACAACTCAGTGATATCTTTCTAATCACTGAGGTTTATTGATTATCTTCATCTTAATTCATCTATTTCCCACTTACATGCCCGTATTGTGTTGGGCAACAGGGCTTGGTTTACTTGACAGCAGCGCTCCGAGCAGCTGAAGAGCGACAACGTCGGCTCACAGAAGCACAGGGTCGATACCAGGCCTTGTGCGGTGAGATGGATGTCACAAAGCGCCACCTTATGCTGGAACCGGAAAAGTGGGCAAGAGAATGTAAGCATTACAGCACTTACCAATAAGCAGATATCACATACTGTACATTCTGATTAAAATCGATGCTATCTGAGTTAACTCATAATATAACTGCAAAAAGAACACTTCTTTTTCTCTCAACAATAAATTACTTATAATCTGCATAACATTCTTCTTTACTTTATCTTTTCCAAGTTCAAAATGCAAATACATTTTGACATTCCCTATTTTGTTTCCATTATGAGTTGGCCTGTTTTATCACTCCCATATGAGCACATAGCTGATGATGCTGGGATCCTAGGTTCAAATGCCACACATTCTGATGGTTTATCCATTTGTTTACTAATGCCCTTGGGGTTCATATAAAAGTATATTGACATCTCCTTATGGTTTATGCACCAGCTTCTCTGTGAGCCTTAGACAGTTGGAAAAATACACCATGAATAATAATAAAACATTTCATCTTTGGAGGATATAGCACATAGTATTTGAAAATAATTGTAAAGTTATCAGACATATTCACCCCCTGTTATCAAAAATCGCTGTTCTCAACATTATATGTTTGTAACTAAGTATTTGTGGCCAAGATTGAAAACAGAAGTATACACAAACTGTGGGTTTTATTTAAAGCTGCGACCATTGTTTTACATGTTCAAAATAACTTAAAAGCTGGAGCTCTGATTACAGACTTAATTCCTGGCCCTGTTTTGAAATGACGGTTCAAACGTTTGGATTATATCCAAAAAGCATTGCATTAACTGTTTGTGTCTCGAGAATGGAAGGTTTTAAAACTCAGCCACACATGTATGGAACAGAGATGCACAGATTGCACTTCCACTGAAAGTTGAAGGACCATTTAGTAGGCACTCAGCATCTTGCACTGTTTGGCAATCCATCGTGTGGAAATCGGCAAATGTCAGGGACGGAGGTAATTTGAGTAGATGGTAAAGCTCGACTATCATCATTACAAAGCAGAAGTGATGTATTGCATCCCTCTGTTGTAACATGAGCTTTAATGTGCTATTGCTGAAAAATGTTGGTTTTTAAAGGCCTTTTATGATCTTGCAGGAATTCCTGCTGATTAGAGCATTTGGCATCCTGTTTACCTCAAAAGGCCTTATTCTTCCATTTGGCAATAATGCACCTCAGTCGATCTATGACAGATGAGATCAGGATATTAAAGCAACTACTGCAAACAAATTTTTTAATAATAATTAATTGGTTCTATTTCATTAAGAAATAAAGCTCCAGCCATAGTAATTATTCATAATAACAATAACATAGTAATTTACTTCATAATAAGAACATAGTGATTATTAATAACTGGCAAATACCACCCATCGCTTCGCCAATTGGAATACTAAGAGAGGAGGGGCACAGAGAGAGAGAGAGAGAGAGAGAGAGAGAGAGAGAGAGAGAGAGAGAGAGAGAGAGAGAGAGAGAGAGAGAGAGAGAGAGAGAAGTGGGGGGAGCAGATCCGATCATATCTGAGCAGGTCAGAATATAATGAAAGCAGATCATGCAAGAAGGTGAAACAATGCGGTCATGTTTAAAAAAACAAATTTTTCACAACATTTTCAGTGCACAGAGCAGATGACACCGAAGCAATGCATGACACCACAGGGCCACATCGCATGCTTGTGGGGCCTGAGTGTTGTAATTTGATCAATTGGCTAGTTATTCCAAAGGAGGATAGGGTTTTTTTAATGGTTTAGGAAAGTGACAGTGCGTGCCATCTACTGGTACTTTTGCCCATGAATTAACAGTGTAGGTAGTGCGGGGTAGTGCAGTTGACTAAACTGCGTACTTAATACCTCGTCATTCACTTCATCTTACCATGTCGCTCACTGTCGTGTCATAAAAAGACGTGTGTGAAGTGAACACCGTGGGGCCGCACCACAGGTCTCTCTAAAAATACCACCCATCGCTTGCAAATACCACCTGTCGCTTTGCTGACGGATCCTGACGGATGGCCAAGAGAGGGGGGGAGGGAGGAAGAGAAGTGGGGAGGGGAAGGGGTGTTCTCGACTTGAATTTGGTAGGGGAACTTGAGGGGGAATGGGAGGGGTTCTCAACTCTGGTAGGGTGACTTGAGGGGAAGAGGGTGGGGGTTCTCGACTTGCATTTGGTCAGGGGACTTGAGGGGAATGAGGGAGGGATTCTTGACTTGTGTTTGGTAGTGGGACTTGAGGGGAAGTGAGGGGTGGAAGAGGGAGGGGGAGGGTCATCTAAAGTGTAGGTTAACGTTTGCCTAGAGTCTAGATTTATCCCCTTACACCTCATGGAGGCTAATGAGGGTGAAGCAAGAAGAAGGACTCCATGGAGGGGGGGGGGGGAGGTTAACCTCTCACAGATTCATAGGCAGGCCGAATCATCAATGTGTTTACCGTCCCTCGGAAGGATGTAAAACTGGACGTCACATCTGCTGGCATTAGTGCAGGATTGAACGAAATGGAGTGCGTTCAAACAGCACATGGCATTTTTAAAAACATTATAACATGGGCTTACAGGAGCTGGCACCCTGTGTGCCCACCATTATGGAGCTGGAACTCTCTGAGGTGGTAATTACTCTTACTATTAAGGTTACTTGTCTTGTCTTACATTTTAAACTTTTGTCAGATTTGACGAAGACAACAGATCACACGTTTATATTTGTATTTTCTTGTGTAAATATGGAGAATACTTAATTTACTTAACATTTTCTTGAATGTTCATTTGTAATCTTATTTTCAAAAACGACAACTGCTGTGAAAATAAATGTCATTTACACTGCCGTCGACTGTATTGCCATGGCTTGCAAATATTTAAGCAAAAAGACAAATAAAGCAAATGGAAAGGTAAGAGAATAGTGAAACAGGGGTATATCCCATTACCAAGCAGCTTGTAGAGTGCTCACCAAGTGGCTGAAGCACTCAAGCAAGCACTCCAACAAAATGGTTGATAAGGAATGGTTAATTTAACAAGTGATAGCAAGCTGATTGCTAATGGGACGCACTTCAGCACCTCCATCAATGCAAAAAGCAAAAACTGTCATAAAATACGGAGAATGAGGGATCATAGCCTTGCGTATCGTAAATACGTTTAGTTATAAGAATTGCTAATTTCTTTAAATTTTCAGATTTTACTCCAGATTTTGGCGCTTAATTAGTACATGAGCTACGATCCTCAAATCTGAAGCCAGATTTTGATTACATCCTTTAATTAGCCCAGAAGAGGCAATCATGAGGGGCCATGTCAATGCAGTATTAGGCAGGCTGAAAAAAAAATGGAGGCTTAAGACCCTGGCAAAGTGACAGTGAGCTGACTAAAATGGCGTGCCGCCATCTTGATTAAGCCTTTTGTTATTTTATGAGCACCCTATTAGTTAGCTTCAAAAGGGGTGTTAAAATTTTTCCAAATATCCAGTTTTCATTCATGCACTCCATTGGAGTTCCCTTAATATGGATGAAAAGTTTTGGGTTGCTCGATTTCATGGTTTTGGAGTTATGGAGTACACACACACACACACACACACACACACACACACACACACACACACACACACACACACACACACACACACACACACACACACTCATTGTTAAAGATAACATTTCAAGGAATTTCAAGAACTAATGGCTCATAAAGTCATGTAAATTTTTATAAGCAAGGAAATTGTTAAAAACTATTAAAATGTTTTAATTAAGTGAAGGAAAATATCTGAATTTAAAAAAGAATTGCAACATTAAAATAATTTGTAGTTACAGTCGACAAAATATCAGTTACATTGTAACAATAAGAAAATCTCATTGTTTCAGCAACTGTCGTGTGAAGTTTTCTTACTCAGACAGGCGAAAGAGTAAGATCTCAATTTTCTCTACATCTCTTGCACTGTGAACTTACAGAAAAACTGATGGCCTGAATTCCACAATCATTTTTATTCTTCCTTCAAATCACCATACATTCATTTTGTCAGCAATGTAGAGGGGATGTGGGAATTAAATGGACGATATTTGATGAAAGCCTGTTTTTGAATTAATGATCCAATCTCCAATTTTTTTTCATTTATTTGCATTTTTTTTCATTTATTTATATTTTAATTTACAGATGCTTTCTGATGGTTCTGTGATTTGCCCCGGTGTATTGGTTTCCACATCTGTCGGCACTTAAACATCTTTGGCCCCTGGCCGAGAACCCTGAACTGTCATCCTATTCGGGAGACCCGCCCTCCGCCACCCCCAACCAAAAGACCTTGCAAAGGTTGAGATAAAGGAAGTCAGTGGCAGAGGTCAGATCCGTGGAGAGGAGGACATGAGGTCCGGGCAAGGAATGCGGAAACATCGACCATATTGTGCCATAATAATCTCCCTTTTACACCTGCGCCAGCACCCAATCCTTCCTCGAAGAATGAAACTAGGTTGGATCTGATGGACCGGACACAGACTCGGGTGCGGCAAGTATGCAGGATGTTACAATGACTCCCAGGGATGACTTCACAGCGCGGGCTTTGCAGCCACGCTCGGGAATCACGACTGCCTCAGCCCCTCGGCAGCATGTCATAGTCCAGCTCCGAAAGGAGCTGGTCATGCATTCTGACAGCCAGAAGATAGGCTTGCCAATCGGCCAAGTAGACAACTTCTGGTGGGTCATGGTCCCATTCTGCTGAAGCACTCAAACCCACATGCATTTAGATGTACTGCATATATACTTGTATGGATGTGTGCATGTTTATGTATGTACTGTACCAGTCAAAAGTTTGGACACACCGACTCATTCAATGGTTTTTCTTTATTTTTACTATTTTCTACAATGTAGCATAACAGTAGAGACATCAAAACTACTAGAAGATAACCCGCGCAAAGCGCGGCATAACACCGATGTGACGCTGTAGTATATCACGAGATGAGTGCCTGTTATCGAAAAAATCAGAGCATACTTACTAATGTTAACCCAGTCCACTGTAAACAATGTTATCCGTGTAGTAGAAGCCGTCATTGGGTTGACTCAGTTGTGACAGTATTTTGAATCCCATTTGGGGTTGCATGTAAATGTTAAGAAGAGGTCAGGTTTCGATTATCGCCGAATGAAAGCCATTGACTCCTGATACAGTTGATGCGTATTTCGTGGGCTTCCGGTAAATGACGACGGAAGGACAACTCGGTGACCGATTGAGACATAGTCAGTATCCCCAGCGGCGACTGCATCAGATAGTCCTTGATACAGCTCCTCCCGCAATTGCCTTTGATTGTGGTAGACGTAGTTCAGGTGTCCATGTTCAACCTTTGTGTATTGATCGATAATATATTGTTGTAGTAATCTACCACTACATAGTATTACATTTAAGTTACTTCTCACCATCAAGTGGTAAGTGTAAAACTCCATAGCACTGACGCATTTGCCATCTCGTTTCTTGATGGTAAATGTCCAGCCCAGATCTCCATGTGGTAGTAGCAACACGTAATGAAGAGGGTCATAATCAGGGTGGGTCTCATTGATGCGGATAATGTCACGATTTTCCGGATCCAGGCTTGGCCGCTTGTACAAAACGATGTCGTGGTGCGATGGAATATCAGCACTTCCTGGTAAGGTAACCGCTACTTCTGCTGCCGTCGGTAGATTATAGCGCCGTAAATCTGTCGTTGGGTCCGCTCTCAAAACGAACTTCATGGAATGATTTTCTTCTCGTTCCAGTAATTTTGCGGCTTGCTTATAAGCACTTACAAACGGATTACAGTCATGCAGTACTGCCTGTAGCTTTTGAAGCAAATCACGGTGCAGGCCGCTGTTCATGCTGTTCGATGAGCGATTTCATATAGATTTTTGAAAACTTCGGCGGTTTACCGTTCTCTTGAAAAAAATATCCGATTCGATGATAAACACTGCTATGGATTCTGAACGGATATGGGCTCCTTGTAGGTAACACATCTTCCTGTACACCCAATGACGCGAACGCTAAACTCAAGTTGTATGCCTGAATGTTGGATCGAAAATCCCTTGCTTCAGGTGTGCAGTCACTGAAAAGGCGTTGCAAGAGGGGAGGTGGTTCACTGATGTTGGGAAGAACAATTTTTCCTTGCATACAGCAGGTGGAAAATTTAGCGTTCACCCCGAGGCAACCGGAATGCAGTTTAGCTTTCCACATGTACGCACCACATGAAGAGCACATCGTGTCCATCTTGCCAATGCTGTGTTTGGGGGTAAATGGTCTCTCATTGTGGTCTTGCAATTCACCGAGAGCATGTGGTGAGGTATTATTTTGATAGCTTCACTTCCTATTTTGTATTGCTGTTGTACGTGTGTCTGCATTTTCACGTTTCCGCATCTTGTGGCTTACAGAATGCTCACTACAGTCTGGAAGGACTGGAAGGAAATAAACAGGGCCTCGCTTTATGAACATGGTTGGAAATATCGGCATGCTATTGGCTGAGCGGTTGCACGCACTTCATCTCGCCACGCTATGCGTCCGGTGTTCATATGGTGTGGGGTTGTAGGCTGTTTCAAGTCAGGGACCCATCACAGCAATTTTGGACCCTCTTCTCATGGAACTCTGATAATGGATCTGTTCGAAAAGGGGACATTTGGAATCCGAAGCAATATTGGACATGTGTGCCAAAGCACAGACTCATCCCTCCGCCACGTGTCTCAGAAACCGTGGCAGTTTGTTCATTTAATAGTATAGACGAGATGAAATAACACATATGGAATTATGTAGTTTCCAAAAAAGTGTGAAACAAATCAAAATACATTTTATATTTTAGATTCTTCAAAGTTGCCACCCTTTTCCTTGATGATAGCTTTGCACACTCTTGGCATTCTCTCAACCAGCTTCATGAGGTTGTCACCTGGAATGCTTTTCCAACAGTCTTGAAAGAGTTCCCACATATGCTGAGACTTGTTGGCTGCTTCTCCTTCACTCTCCGGTCCAACTCATCCCAAACCATCTCAATTGGGTTTCGGTTAGGTGATTGTGGAGGCCATGTCATCTGATGCAGCACTCCATCACTCTCCTTCTTGGTCAAATAGCACTTCCACAGCCTGGAGGAAGCCTTTTGTTACGATTAATACGCCGGTGCACTATTCGAAAGCCTTTTTTTTTTAAATGGAATTATTTTTTCTTTTAATATATATTTTTTTCATTTTTATGGAAAGCCACTTAGCGCATCCTGGAGCTGAATGTTAGGTCTATATGTGTGTAAAGTTTCATCAAGATCGGTTCACTGGTCTAGGAGATTATTGGTTACAAACAAAGAGACAGACAGACGGACAAACAGACAGAAGGACTGCCATTTATATAATAGATATATATATATATATATATATATATATATATATATATATATATATATAATTATGTATGTATATATGCACACACCTAACTATTATATAAAGCTCTTTCTAACCGCTGATTGACTAACTGACTGATATTAAAGATTGGAACCTTCCGGGTGATGTAGAAATCTGAAATTTTTTGGCCGATGGACATTGAAGCCGATACACTGAAAAAAATCAGAATCATCGTTCAACATTCATGAATGAAAATATAAATAAATGAAAAGGTTCAGGTGAGCAAACCGAGACAATGAGGAAACACGGATCGTATGCTTACACAATGTGTAAGCACACCCATGAGGACATATATAATGTGTGTATGTAGATAGATAGATATATATATATATATATATATATATATATATATATATATATATTGTTATTGTTATGTTATTACGAATTCCGGCCCGCCAGGCGTGCGAGCGATTGCGTAACTCCAATCGCAACGGCTTTGCCCACCGGACGGACAACAGTAGTGACCCTCCTGGAACTACCGCCAGGAGCCAGTCACGGGTGGGGGTTTAACCTCACCACGATCGTGCCAATTGCCCACCCGCGCAGGATAGGGTTGCTCGCCAAATTCGACCTACCTAAGTACCTGCGCGAGTCGTCGACCGAGCGATCTTACCTCGCCGCAGGCCGGCCTAGGACACGAACCGCTTAAGCGGTCCGTTCCATGCTTCAGTGATAACCGAGCGGTGTTATCGCCGACCTCGCCGGATCAGATTCTCTTCTTTACCCTGGGTGTTCAAAACCCACTACTCATTCCATGATGCAAGTTGGCACTTTCAATGTGGTGAAAGGAGGACGCGACGAACGGGATACGTTGCACACAAGGACATTTATTATAAAGCACACGTATTCAAAAGCAAGGCAGTCATGCAATGTACAAGTAACGAATAGAAAGCGTTACCACCGAATACGAGCAATGTACAGTCACTTACACAGGTCTACTTATAGGGACATGGCTCCACAGCAGTCATACAAAAGCAACAGGAAAACCCTCCCCATAGGCAGGGAGGTAGACGGGGTTCATAAACCTTTATGGTCGTGGGCCGTGGATGACCGAAAAGGCCCACGAGACCATGCTGGTTACCTGCCCCCTCGAGGTGTGATGGTCGCAAGCCCTCTCCGGCACTCTCCTCTCGTGCGCGCCTCGACCCTGGACCACCGCTCGCAACCCTCACGACTTGGCGCCCAGAGGGAGAAGACGACCTTGACGATCCAGAGAGAGAACCCGAGTTCGACCTCGACCACCAAGAGACGAGGAAGCGCGAACCTCTGACGACCACCAAGAGAAGAGGAAGCGCGAACCTCCGACGACCACCAAGAGAAGAGGAAGCCAAAACGACGAGAGCGAGTCCGAGTTCGACCTCAACCACCAGAAGAGAGCGGATGACGTCGACGAAGAAGAAGCAGAGAGCGTCGACGAAGAGGAAGCAGAGCAATCCAGCACAAAGAAGAAGAGAGAGCAAGCCCCGCGTGCGGTCCGCCTTATATAGCGCGGGGTCCGCCCCTTCGCTCCACCGCCTTTTCGGCTCCACCTCCCTTCGAGCTCTTTCAAGAAACTCCTCGAAAAGGGGCGTTCCCCCTCCCGATCGCCTCACGCCTCATGTCCACCAATCGCGAGCGAGCTCTTCTCTGCTTCTCGTGCCAGCGTTGGAAGTGCAAAACGGCGGGAAAACTCACACGTTGCCGCAGGTCTTCCATGGGGCCTTCGTTCGACGTTTTCGGACGGTCCAAAATAACAATAGCGAAAGAAAAACAGCTATCTCAAAGAGTCGCAGCATGGTTAACACGAAGAATACCTTTAAACAACGGTGGGGAACTATCTGCACATAAACTTAGTGTCATAACTGATCTAAGGACCCTTTATGGTGTATTGCGAATTTCCACAGCCGTAACAATATATATTATCCAGTACCTTGAGAAAGTGTACACCCCCTTTCAAAATTTTCACCTTTTGTTGCATTATAGCCTGGAATGAAATTGTATTAAATTAGACTTTTTCCACCTTTATTTACACATCGTAACCCACAACTTACAAGTGAAAAACTCATGTCAGGAAAGAAATTAAAAACACAAAACTAGAATATTTTTGTTGGATAAGCGTCCACCCCTCTTATAATAGCAATTGTAAATTTGCTCAGGTGTAACCAATCACCTTCAAAATCACCAACAAGTTTATTGGCCTCCACCTGTGTTGTAGTGATTCTGATAATTTCAGAATAGAATCAGCTGTTCCTGTATGTTTCCACTGTAAGGTAGTGCATTTCACAGCAAAGACTCAACTGTGAGTTCCAAGGAGCTTTCAAAAACCTCTGGGATAAAGTTGTGGAAAAGCACAGATCAGGGGATGGGTATAAAAATATTTCAAAAGCCTTGAACATTCCTTGGATCACAGTCAAGACAATCATAAAGAAGTGGAAGGCGTATGGTACCACTAAGACCCTGCCTAGATCAGGCCGTCCCGCCAAACTGGATTACCAGGCAAGAAGGAGACTGATCTGATCAGAGAGGCCACCAAGAGACCAATGGCAACTTTGAAACAGCTACAGGCCATTATGGCGATTACTGGTCATTGTGTGCATATGACAATATCCCAATTACTCCACAAGTTTGGCCTGTGTGGTAGAGTGGCAGGAAGGAAGCCATTACTCAAAATAGCCTACTTTGAGTCTCGTTTGAGGGTTACAAAAAAGCACTCTGGAGAATCTGAAGCCATGTGGCAAAACGTTTTGTTGTCTGATGAAAGAAAGATGGAACTTTTTTGGCCTAAATGCAAAACGTTCAGTTTGGTGCAAAACCAACGCAGTACATCACCCAAGGAACACCGTCCCTACGATGAAACATGGTGGTGGCAGCATCATGTTATGCAGATGTTTCTGATCAGCAGGGACTGGGGCACTTGTCGGGATAGAAGGGAAAATGGATGGAGTAAATTACAGAAAAATCCTAGAGGATAACCTGCTGCCCTCTGCAAGAAAGCTAAGATTTGGACAGAAGTTCACCTTTCAGCATGACAACGACCCAAAGCAACACTGGAGTGGCGAAGGTACAAAATGACAAATGTCCTTGAGTGGCCCAGTCAGAGCCCTGACCTAAATCCAATCAAAAACATGTGGCCTGACTTGAATATTGCTGTCTATCAACACTCCTCACACAACTTCACTGAGTTTGAACAGTTTTGTGAGAAAGAATGGGAAAATATTGCCCAATCAAGGTGTGTAAAGTTGGTAGAGACCTATCCCAACGCACACAGCTGTAATTTCTGTCAAAGGTGCTTCCACCAAGTATTACCTCAGGGGGGGTGGACTCTTATCCAACCAAGATATTCAAGTTTTTTGAGGATTAATGGGAAAATATCGCCCAATCAAGGTGTACAAGGGTTGGTAGAAATCAATCCCAACAGACTCACAGCTGTAATTGCTGTCAAAGGTGCTTCCACCAAGGATTAACTCGGGGAGGGGGGGGGGGGCGTGGACGCTTTTCTAACACGGATATTCTAGTTTTGTGGTTTCATTTAATTTTCTGAAATTTGTAGAACTGGTATTTCACTTGGAAGTTGTGGGTTACGATGTTTAAATAAAGGTGGAAAAAGTCTGATTTAATGTAACTTAATTCCAGGCTATACGGCAACAAAAGGTTAAAATGTTGAAATGAGGTGTAGGATTTCTAATGGCAGTGTGTGTGTCTGTGTCTGTGTCTGTGTCTGTGTCTGTGTCTGTGTCTGTGTCTGTGTCTGTGTCTGTGTCTGTGTCTGTGTCTGTGTCTATATATATATATATATATATATATATATATATATATATTTTTTTTTTGGATAGATAGATAGATATAGATATATATATTTCCCTACTTCATACACTCAATTATAAAATAACTAAATTTTGGCCTCAGTTTGTTAAAAGTGTTATTTTTTCAGAAAGTTACAAATAACAATAGTAATTGGCATAACTGCAATACTAAAGAATTGTTCATATGTAGGATGAGGAGGAAAGGTGGTTGATGGCTGTGTGTTCTATTAAAAAAACATAGTGTAAGATCGTATCCTGCTTTTAAAGTTCACTTTGAAGTCATCTCATTAGAGTTATCCGCAGTCGATTTTAAGATACACCGTGCCTGTCTGTAGCCAGCCCTTTTCTCCAGAGGCCTCATTGCAGACAGCCCCATCCACTATTTTTACATTTTAGTCATCATTTTCGTTTTTATGTGAAGAGAACACCACATTCTTTGAAGTTTGCAATGTTTTATTTTTGTTTTATACAGAACAGAAAGGAGCCATGCACATGTTTCTCAAATAAAATGTAATGACATCTGTACTCTAACCCCTCCCAACCCCCTCCCTGCCCCCCTTTACCTCCATTTGCATTTCTTCTTCATTTCTGCTCCTCTGCTTTCCTTGTTCTCTTCCTTCCTCCTTAGCATACCTAATTTCAGTTTGTCACCTCCTTTTTCCAACTTAATCCTTCTCTTTTATCAATTTCTCTCCTCACTTCTGCCCTCCTCACCAAAAACATTCATAACATGTTTGGTACTCGAATACATATGCTTATTGATAAAATACTCAAAACGACATCCATTGCATGGAATGACAGACATGATAGGTCGAATTGCCGTTTTTGCATTTCAATTTGTTTATTTTTTTTTTCTTTATTCATCTCAATTAAAACCAATTTTTCCCCCTGTATATCAATGAAAACCTTTGATCTGACCACTGCTTTTGATGTCGAGCAAGGTGGCAACACGTTTCATAGCTTCAACATGTGAGCATGTCGGTACCGAAACAAAGAAGCCATTGTAAATTTCAGCACGTATACTGAATTACTTGAGAACATTTTGAAAAAAAAATTACAATGTGAACAAAGTTTTCAACATCGAAATGTCTGGACAGTGTTATGCTGTTTGCAAAACCGAGTAAAGCCTCCACTGTTCTCGTTTCAGTCAAGCATTTGTAGTTTCGAATTATTCTTACAGGAATATATTCTGCATGTAATTAGTGATTTACATTTTCAAATTGAAATTATTGTAAAGCTGCTACAAGATGCCACGATTTTATCAGACCTTTGGATCAGCAACAGGATTTGTAAATAAATGAAATTGTTGATGGTGAAAGACCCCACAAGATAATCTCGAGATTACCCATAATGTAGAGAGGAATTGGTGAGTTAGAAGTTATTGATGCAAGCAGCTCAAATGTAAACTATTCTTTTATTTTCTATTTTATTTTCTATTTTATTTTCTATTTTCTATTCTCTCTCTTTCTATTCTCTCTTTCTCTTTCTCTTTCTATTCTCTCTTTCTCTTTCTATTCTCTCTTTCTCTTTCTCTTTCTCTTTCTCTTTCTCTTTCTCTTTCTCTTTCTCTTTCTCTTTCTCTTTCTCTTTCTCTTTCTCTTTCTCTTTCTCTCTCTCTTTCTCTCTCTCTCTCTCCCCCCCCCCTGGTTGCATCATTGGTTGGGACGCAGCTATGCCACTGATGCAGTGTCCCCCTTACCAGTACACTGGTGCTCATTTTGCCGACCTCGGAAGGATGACAATCTGAGTCAACCTCCTGTGTATTTTAATTCAGCGGCCAACGGGGCTTGAACTCAGGACTATGGGATCCCAAGCCGCCACCCTAACCACTAAGCCAACACCAAGCTTATTCTTCACACTGCACTAGCAGATATAATGTGCACAACAAAGTAAAATGAAAATGACATAGTATCTGTAACTTCAACTTTTTCATCAGTGCAGAAAAATATATTTAATAGCTCTCAGTGCAAGGAACAATGGACTGGCTTGTATCCAACTCTCAGGTGTAAACGTTGCTTAGAGCCCAGTCTGGGCTGATTGATTAAGGGGTCGCATGCAGTGAAATGGAGCAGAACCTTATTGAGTAATAATAATCTACAGGGAAGGCCTACCAAATAAACAATTGTGAATTATGGCACGTATAGAATTTTCCTGTTTAAAACTAACAATGTCGGTTGAAATGCAATGCACTTCATTTAGATGGCCTGTTATTAGTGAGACGCTTCAAAAGGAA
Organism: Eptatretus burgeri; assembly: GCF_056783735.1. Lineage (NCBI taxonomy): Eukaryota > Metazoa > Chordata > Myxini > Myxiniformes > Myxinidae > Eptatretus > Eptatretus burgeri. The sequence continues at coordinate 65,519,470 of NC_140962.1, forward strand.
GTCTCACTCTATTGGTCAGTCGAGACTGTTTCTCTGTCCTTGACAATACTTTTCCATATGATACTGAAATTTTGCTCATTTTTGCATCCCATGCTGATGAAATTATGTGCACTGTAGAATACAGCCAGATGATGTTATTTCCAGATGATTTTCTAGGTTTCCAGATATGTGGACATATCTCAGCAATGCAATATTGTTGAAAGATGACATTTTGCAACTTCTTTACAAGAACATTCAACTTTAATTGCTTCAGTGCAATTGCCATTTGTCAATTGCACGATTGAATATAAAGACATCGGTAAACCACCTACCTGCATCGGAATCTCAGTTTTTCTGTTCCATTTTCACAAGTCTAAAATCTCATGAATCTGAAATTTGATGCAGACATTTATAGGGATGAGTCAAATGTAAGTAACTTCTTGTTGACATCACACGATCTCACAAAACACGTAATCAAGGAAGTGATAAAAAAAAATTGTGTTTATTTCTATCAAATTGCAATGCCGGCTGGCAGGATACCCTCGACGTGGAGTAATGCATATCCGGTGTTGAGCTGTCTAACCTGGGTTTGAATCTCGGCCCAGATATAAATTGTCACTCTGGTGCTTCACATGCAGGGCGACGCATCAATGTGTCATCTTTCAGGTCAGCATTAAGCTGGATGTCCCAACTGCTGGCATTATTTGGTAGATGTTAAAGATCCCATCCTTTGAGAAGAATAGGCAAGTTATCACCGGCACCCTGGCCAAATTACAAATTCCTGCCTTGACTGACTGCTGTGAAGGCAATAGCAAACAATTTAGCATAATACTTACACAGAAACTGCTTTGGCAGCACCGTTTGGTGAAGAGTTTGGGATGATGATGAGTTTCATAAAATGGTGACATTTTAGACACTTAACTCGTGAATAGTCTGAAATACCTATCTTTCAGAGCAAATTCCATAATCGCAGACTGAAGGTCCCATGTTCGAGTACCCAGAAAAAGTCTCACTGGTCAATCTATCACTGATAATTATTAGCACCCATTGGACTTAGTCTGAAACGGGGGCTTATCGATTTTGTATCGATTTTCGTGTCCGTGTGTGTGTGCGTGCGTCCGCAACCATATCTCGGACATGTATGGACTGAGTTTTTTCTTATTGGGCAAAAAGACAACACATGATGGTATACATATGCATGTCTTTTTTGTCGACATCAGATCTAAGATGGCGGACAGGCAGCCATTTTAGTCGTAAAAAAACCTGATGTTGAACACATCCTCAACCATTTCTCGGACAAGCATTTACCGATGCTTTTCAAACTTAGCACACAGATAAAGAATGATAGCTTACATGTGCACGTTCTTTTTTTTTCGAGATAACATCCAATATGGTGGACTGGCATCCATTTTAGTTGTAAAAAAACACCCGATGTTGAACATGTCCTCAAGCATTTCTCGGACATGCATTTACCGATATTGTTCAGACTTGGCACACAGATAAAGAATGATGGCTTACATATGCACGTCATTTTTTTTTCAAAATCAGATCCAATTTGGCCGACTGGTGGCCATTGAGTTACTTAAATGTGTTCCCAACGATTTCTTAGACGTGCATGGACTAATTGTGTTCAAACTTGGCACAAGCAGAGTACATGATGGCCTACACATGCACCTCACTGTATTTTGTGATCTTATAAAAGATAGCTAACTGGTGGACTGGTGACAATGTTGGTTGTACAGAAATATGGCGAGCCCTTTAACTTCATACAACAAAATTACTAAAACAACTAGCATAACCCATGCTCTGCGTGACATGTTGGGGTGGGTGTGTTTGAGAAAGGAACTGATGCAGAGTATCAGGAGTATTTTTACTTTAATGCAGTAAGTGGAATACGATTTTACTGTTTCAGAACTATTTTCTTTTCTTTTTTTGTACCATGCACCTCATATGGTCTTTGAGATAATGTAAGCCAAATATCACGTTACTCGAGCGCAGAACAAAGTTGAAGATAGCGCGACACAAAACCACAAACTCGGAAATAATTACTAAAACAATGGGGACTTTGAGATTTTATGTCTTTTTTACTCGTTTCATTCTGCACTGCCATTACCATTTCGCTTCAACAGACACACATAGTTTATGCAGTCTTGAAGGAATAAAAACTGTAATCTTTGTGGAATTTATGATTTCCTGATTTGCATTGTTTTTTTTTTTTCAAGAGAATTATTTATTCATAATTGTTTGCACATCAAGGAAGAGGGGGTGTGGAGGGGAGAGGAGAACACTTATTGAAGAACATAAGGAATGACTAAGTAACTCCAACTTCAATGCAACATCCTCCATATTGTAACTGGCTGTACATTCTTTTCTTTTTTTTTTGTTTTTACCATCTAAACTGAGAATTGTTTCTTTCTTCTTTGCTCTCCTCATCCAGTGCGAGCATAATTTCACATGAAACCTCCTGAGGTGTTGAAACCAATGCTGCACAAAGGCAATCAGAAGTTATCAATGTTTATCGGCAAGCCCAAGAGAAGTTCCCCTCAGATGGCAGAATTAAATATTCATGCCGCAGCTCTAATTTCAATGAGATTTTCATTTCTGAATATGAAATTTAATTAAGCTTTGAAAGAAAATGGCAAAGTCATAGGTTTAATGTGTGAAATCACGAAACTATTTAACATATTTGCAAATTAGGTGTTACGTATGGGACAATTTGAAATAGTGATGTAGTATATTAAACCAAACTTTCCAACAATTCTTTTACATGGACATGAATACGCTACATGCCCTTTTAATGCACAACAAAAAATTGTTCACTTCATTGATTATGCAAATTAGGCCTGTTCTTAATAAGTGATGTCCCATACATAACAATTTAAACTGGATTTTTTTAGGATTACACTAAATGCTCCAAAAAATTTTTAATGCCATTTTCAGAAGTTCTAATCCATCATGTATTGGTCATATGTCCTGTATTTCTAGGTTAAAATATATGTCGATAATTAGTTCACAAGTAATTTTAATGTTACATGAGGGACAATACCGTTACTTATGTGACATTGCTTGCTGTGGGAAAGACTACTTCAACATCGCCAACATTTGACCACTACTTTGTCCAGTAGACATTTGGGGCATTCATGTATTCTCATGAGACCTGTCCTCCACACATGTGGACAGGTGGATACTAAACATTGTTTAGTATCCACACGTGTGGATACTAAACAATATGGGATCACTCCATTTGTAAGGAGGGGTGTAACCTCCTTTTGAAGAAGATATGAGTTTTTGTTTATCATTATTTCAGGCACCTCTAAATTTCTGTTTTTTCTATGAAAGATACTTGAATATGTATTTCCCTTTTACACAACATTACTACCTTCTTCTATTCCCTTGTGTAAGTGGAGGTAGTCCATATTATAAATATGTTGCCAGATTTGTTATTTTCAGTCCAGTTGATTAATGTTTACATCTACATAGAATTACTTCTATTGAATGTGCAAAAGCCCTGAGGTCTTGAGACAAATCAAAACAAAAATCCATCTGAACATTAAAAAAAAACAAAAAAATTACCAACAAATTACTCCATGCAAATTCTTTTGTTTATTTTCATTCCTTATACACACACGAAAAACAGATCTGTCCTACATGTCCTGTCCGGATTTAATCATTTTATCTCGTACCTTTTTGTGCATGTCCGCAATACAGTTGTGCATTTCATTTTCTTCAGAAGTACTTGCAAACCATGGTTAATATGATTATAATTTAAAATCATTTTGCATTTTTAATACTTAATAATCAGATGATCACTTTGTTTCTCATATCCTACTATATGAATTGCTGAGTTTCTAAGCATTAAATGTTGGATCTTTGTGTAAAAATATGCTCAAACCTGTTGATTGTGTTATGAATGGCAATTTACACCAACAATCTGTATAGCGCATATAAAGCTGATGGAGAATTTTGTCCCATACAAAACGTGTCCCATACATAACATGTCCTTTGTTAACACTAATTAATCTCTCTTGAATACTGTGTATTTTTTTTTTCCGTAAGAGAATTTGTGATGAGTTATGCAGTGGTTTCAACCTTCTCCACACTGAAAATTCTGGTGAATGATAAAATACTTTCAGAGAACTTTGAACTTGAACATATTTCTTTGAAAAATCGTGTTTCTTGTGGTCCCCAACATGACGTGCCATGTTTTTTTTAATTACGTTATCATCCCAAAGACTCATGACATATAACTTATTGTGGGTATTCTTCTTGCAGATGTCCAACATTATAAAATAAATCAATGACTATCTTAATTGCTTTTCAAAGGGTTAAACTTACTAAATGTCCCATACATAACGTGCGCAAATTATTGGGTGCCCCAAAACATATTGATTAAATTTTTTTTTTAAATGACCGTTTTTACAGCCATTTTTCCCTGCTGTGCAGGGGTTAGGCTTTTTCTTGAGGCAATGTTTTTTATGGCCAGATGCCTTCCTGACGCCAACCCTAGTCACCTCTTACGACACACAGGGATATGGTACACCTATTCTAACCGGGGCATACACTGGGACCAGTACACTGGTACTCACTTCGCCGACCTCAGATGGATGACAGGCTGAGTCAACCCCCTGGTGTTAATTCAGCAGCCAACGGGGCTTGAACTCAGGATCCTGGGATCCCAAGCCACCACCCTAACCACTAAGCCAACATCAGGCTTACCCAAAACATATTGATTCATAAATTTAAATGGATGTAAGGTTGTCTTTTTATCTTTGTTTTTTATAGACAATGTCAAGGTTTGTATAAGAGATAACGCACAGAACGTATAACAATGGAAGCAGGAGACAAGAGGGATGGGAGAGAAGCACAAAACAGTGGGGTACAGAGACATTAGGAGATCTGTGGAAGGGAGAGGGATGGGGTGGGGTACACAGGGTAAACAACATGGATACTACAGGGACTTTCAGGAACGAAAGCAGGGAATATGAAAGAGGTGGATTTTGGGTGGATTAACGGGGGTAGAAAAGATCGTGGTTTTGAATGGGGAAAGATAAGAGATGGTGGTGAACACCTGTTTTGAAGGCTTGGAGGGAAGAATGGAATTGAACAGAGTGAGCGAGTTTATTCCAAAGGTGGGGAAAAAGAGGAATGAAAGAATGAAGGTGAGCAATGATTCTTGATTTTGGTAGTTTAACCAGAAAGAGGTTTCTGGTGGACCTTGAAGCCCTGCGGAAATATGGGCAGCACAGAGAGCAAACAGAGCAGGAGAGGGCGAGGCCAGAGAGAAAACAGGAGAAGACAAAAAGACCATCGACCTGCCTGTGGTGAGAGAGTGAGAGACCCAAAGACTCAACCTCATTGCAGAACATACCAATGTTCTTCAATGCCTTGGTTTCCACAGCATGAGGCCAAGAAAGGTGAGAGGCAGGAGCACCATCCCGGAGGGAAGAGCAGTATTCCATCAAGCTGCGGATGAAAGCTTTGTGTGTGGTCAGAAGTTCAGGTGTGCCAAGGAAGGACTTTGCATGACGGAGGATGCCCAATCGCCGACTGGCTTTTAAGGCCAGCTTGGAGATGTATGTTTCCCAGGAAAAATCATGGCAGATAGTGAGGCCCAAAAGTTTGAATGAAAGGACTTCTTCAAGAGGAATCTTGAGAAAATAGATGTGGGGGGTTTCCAGACAGTCCTTTTGGAGAGACATAGTAAGAGTGTGAGATTTGTCAGGATTGAAAGACATGTTCCACATGTTGGACCAGTTTTTATTTTATCCAGATCTGCAGTGAGCGAAGAAGCTGCTGCTTGCCCGTCAGAGGGATGACGGATGGAACGGCAGAGGGTGGAATCATCAGCAAATAGATAAAGAGGATTTTCCACAGAGTCGGAGAGATCATTGATGAAAATGAAAAAAAAGCACAGGGCCCAGAACACTGTCTTGAGGAACTCGGCTTGGACAGAAAGAGGGGATGAGAGGACTCCTTTAAGGGCCACACGTTGATTGTGACAGGAGAGAAAGTCTGCGAGCGAAGAGTGGAGATTTCCTTGGATACCAAAGGAAGAGAGTTTGGTGAGCAGGGCAGGGTGCCAGACCATATCAAAAGCATGTGATGTGTCTTGGGAGATGGCTCTGATCTCATGTCTGGCATTGAGGACATCCATTGTTGGGAAAGCAGGAGCTGCAAATCCAAGGTAAGGTCACCTGATCTGAATCCAAATTGATGATCGGAAATCAGACCATTGGAGAAGAGGAAGGATTTAATGTTGGAAGTGATGATGGATTCCATAACCATGCTCATAATTGGGAGAAGGGTGATTGGCCTGTAGTTGCAAAGATCTGTTTTGCACCTTTTTATGCAGAGTGGTAATGTTTGCTGATTTTCAAGCAGAAGGCAGATGACCTTGAGCAAATGAGAGGGTGAATAGAAGAGAGAGAGGATGAGGAAGAGCAGCAGAGCAGGTTTTTAGGACACGTGGACTGGTGCGCTCTGGACTGGTTGCAGAATCAGTGTCAACGTTTGACAGCAAACTCTCCACATTGTCAGGAGAAAAGGCCACAGAGTCCAGGAACACCACGGGTGTGACTAAGTAAGGCGGGTACAGAAAGCGATGGGTTTTGACACAAGATTTCGATGCAAACACCGAGTTTAGGCATTCAGCCTTTTCACGTGCAGTGTCAGCTGTGTGGCCATTTGAGGTAAGGGAGGGGATGGAGGGGGGAACATACACCAGAACCAGACTTAATTTGATGCCACCAGGATTTGGAGTTGGGAGACAGGTGTGAGAGTTCAGACTTGAGATTAGAAAGATGTTTCCTGGCTCTCCAGAGGTTAGACACACACTTGTTCCGAGCTTTGTGGAAGGAACTGAGATTGCATTCAGTTGGATTTGCCTTCCATGAGGTGAAGGCAAGTTGTTTCAGGACAACTGCCTCACCACAAGCTTCAGTGTGCCATGGGTGGGAGGAAGGGTAATACAACTGAAGACGAGAGGGGATAAATCTGTGATTGGTCAGTCAGTTCAGTTTATGTTCACTCAACAAAATTGAGCAATAATTAAAAATATCTGCACAACCATCCACTTGCTCTTAACAAAGCTCACAAATTTCTGTTTGCATTTAAAAAATGTCGTGAAATTGTGCAGTTGCTTTTGGTAAAGAAATGAATAGAGTGTATTTTTTAATGCATTGTACCCTCCCTTCTTATATAAAGCTCATTTGACGAAATGCCATTGATATCATTTTGAATTTTTGTGCTTTGTGAGTTAAAAGTGTAACTTTAAATGGGTTAAATGTTCAAAACTCTCTGCATGTCACGAAATACTTTATTCGTGCTTGTTTTGCTTCCATTTCTTAGCCATGTCCCCTCCTTCTTGCATTTCTCCTGTGTTTATAGCTCGACACCCGTGGTGTTGACTGTCGTTTTAGATATTTTATATTAGCTCAAGTTGACACCCTCACTTTCTTCCATTTTTTAAAATCGTGCGTCTGCCTCTTAATTTTTGTTTTTTTTCATGAGTCGTATATTATGTACAAAAGGTAATTATTTTAATGATGTCAACCCACAAGGTTTTATGCTCTACTTTTCCATTGATGTAAATGGATGTAAAAAGTTGTTTAAATGTATATGTGGTTTCATATACATATTTGTATTTCTTGCTCTGTTAGTTGTATACTGTGAAGGAAAGAAATTCTGCAAATCTTAGTTGTTTTTTTCTTTCTGTCATGTCTTTCACAGTTGAGCTGAACCCAGGTACCAATCGTGACTCGCCAGAGTTCTTGGAGCTGCTGGAGAGCGTCACATCTCGTCTGGAACAACGATTGAACCTTTGCAAAGCTCGCATCATGATCGTCACGTGCTTTGACACAGCATGTTGATGTTTCTCTTTGTTCCCAAGGAGAAGTGCAGATGTTAAAACATTTCCTGCTCTTCCAAGAAGTGCATCACATTGAGTACGGGCATTCTTTAAAACCCACAGTATTAACAATTGCATTTTAGCCACTGGTTATAGGATGAGGCAAATTTTACCATCAAGGTCCTAATTTTGAGAATACAAAATCTTGCATTTTTTTACTTTGCAGCAATGGTAAAATATACGATACAATACAAAGAAATTACTCAAGATTTGATGCATGTTAATTTGAAAGTTAGTGCTGCATTGAATTCTGTGCTGGGATTAGCAACCAACAGTATTGAATATTTTTGAAGGATTTTTCTTTTTTAAGTCATAACAATCAAAAGCAAAAGGGAATTTGTGGATTGTTTTTGATATGATCATGGTCATGACAAAAAAAAGTTGAGAATGTTGTAGCATGTAATAGGAAACGTTTGTGAAAGTTTGCAATGATTCAAGAAAAGCAATTAGATTCAAAATTTGAAATTTTGAACACCAATGCTGTGTTATATACAGGATCAAAAACACCTTTGGTGAAATCATAAGATGTTAACCACTTCATAACACAAAGTCTTTATCAACACTTATCTGTCTCTGAAGGTTTTACCGATAATTAATTGCAGACACAACTAATTGTCAGGTTTGTCTGCGTAAAAGTGCACTATACAGGGACCAAAAACACATAGACTTAAAAACATGTGATTTCTGTACAAGAAAAATCATAGTATTTATCAGTAGTTTCAATGTCCGTTTTGAAGAAATAACAAGGAAATAATTTCCAAAAAATGCATGCAATGTGATGTAATACATTATCTGGCTGGGAAAAGAAAAACTTTCATTGAACTTTTTGAAACTGCATTTTTCAAGCCATTTGAAAATCACGTTCAGCAAATGTGATGTATGGCTCGTAAAAAATTAACGGTGGCAGAAAGATAATCAAATGAATTCCACAAAGATGATAGTGTGATATGCAAAAAGTTGGTTTTGCGCTTGGAAACCTTTCAGATGGGGAAGAAAAAAAAAAAGACTTCAAACTGGAATGGCCTGGAAGTCATAAGTAACTTCAAAATAAATTATTGCACATTCCTGTGCAATTGCATCCAGTTTGAAAGCTTTTAAATGGCACATTAGTGTTGGGTAATATTTAGTGTTTTTGTTTAAAAACATGAACTATCAATATTTTAATGTAAGTGCCTTAAGTGTTACGTCACTAGTCAAAGTTTAAGAAATCATTCACACCCATGTTCGTAATTATTTAATGGTGCGCATCCACTCGCACGTCATGCTGTGATATAATCACTCAGAGACAAAACTATGCTATTGTATGTGCACATCATGAAATGGCATCAATACACAATCCTTCTTATGGTACGGCCATGAACCTTACATCCAAACTGAATGTGATGACATCACTCTAAATGGGATAATGGTCTTCAGCGAGGCTCTTCATGTAACCACGAGGGCTCGTTGAGAACTTTGAGGTCAATGTCTTGCAACATGAGCATGACATGGTACTGCTCAGGACATGTTTGGCTCAACACTCAAAGAAAGCTGAGCACTTTGATCAGCACAACCTTCTGTTGAATATGTAGTGTAATTCTCATCTTGGCTGGATTTTTATCCACATGATGTTCCCACTCTAAAATGTGCAAGCGGCCACTTGACAAAACGTTGATAGCTGGCCATCTCATCAAAGGCTTAACACGATAGGAAGGCAGCACTTCTAACAATTGCTTGCATAAAACTACCTGAGATCGAAATTATTGATTTTATGGTCTATTATAAAATAATTATCCCCAGGAGAGTTATAACTGCAGACTTAATGGATTTAGGCTGAGAAGTATTGACCTCATTTAAGCAGGATGGTTGCTTTTGGAGTCCTCGACACAATTATCATGGTTTTGAAGCACACTGATACTGGAATCTTCTTCCTGATATATTAACAACAGATTGAGACCAGTTTTAAGGCCCTAATTAATTCTACCAGTATAGTGTTGAGGTCAAAAATACAGTACTTCGTCATTTAATTTTTTTTATTAAAAAAAAAAGAAAAACCTTTGTGATGGTTGTGAATGTAGAAGATCGCATCCTTTTGAAGCCAAGCATTCCAGATGTTACTGTAGTTTCTGTAAAATGTCGTGCTGTTGTTGTCAACCCACGTGCATTCGTGCTGCATGCAAAGCGAGGTGCGTACGTCCAGTCGTGAACTTTGGCATGTGGTCTCTTCCTTATGAAAGTTAAACATAATGCATCAAAAAGCTGTTTACAGTAACGTTAAACACACCATACTATTCGGAGTGTAGAATCCAGATGCTTAAAAATTCCATACAATAGGAATGCGAGAATGTACATTTAATGGCATTGTGCTCGGCTGGCTTTTAAAGCTTTTTGGAAATGTGCAAGTTTGAAATTCAAAATGATAATCAATGGCGTTTCCTCCAATAAGATTTCTATAAGAAGGGTGTGGTGTACAATGCATTAAAGAATACACTCAATTCATTTCTTTTCCCAAAGCAACTGCACAATTTCACTGCATTTTTAAAATGCAAACAGAAATTTGTGGGCTTTGTCAGGAGCAAGCGGCTGGTTTTGCAGATATCTCCACAATTGAACTAGGACTTGCTGGGGACAAGTTCAATACACACAGCATGTAAATTGCATTGGCTTTCTTGTTTACCAAATTATTTTATAATAATGTGTTTTCCAAGACTGAAATATATGAAATTCATTTCAATAACGGCTATACACCTGTTTGTTTCCATGGATAAGGCATTAAAAGCTACAGATCCATTTGCGCCATATTAATTGTCTGGTCGGTTGAACAAAATGTGTACATAAGGACATTGTACAGACAAATAAATGAAACAGGATGCAAAGTTTTATCATTGTGAATACACACGGATCATTGTATGACATCTTCTGATGTTAGATCATGACATAATGAAAACCAAAATATAATAAAAGGAAATCATTTGAAAGTCATGAATGCATGGGCTGATGTTCATGAAACAGCAGTATGATGTTCACTAATCTTTTTCTGGATTAAGTTAGGAAGTTTAGAAAAGATAGTACTTTTCACATCACAAAATGAAAATGAGTTGTATTTATTAACTTGCTGAAACATTTCAGGTAATTTACTTTCTTAATAGTGACTTAACAATGCAAAAAATTGTGAAAGTGTCAAATGAGAGACATGTAGATACCAATGGCCGAATTTACGAGTCGTTTTGCGATCGGCTTGCTCACACACGCCTAACCTTTAAACGTTGACAAAATGTCAGAGCTAATTGCCCATCTAAATAGCAATTTATGAAGGGAGATAAACATTTTTTCAGTTGTGCACATCTAAGCAGACGATTACCCGATAATGTGAAACACCACACATATCTACAACATCCAAATGAAATGCACTAGTATGGAATCGCAGTGCTCTGGACAATTGTTGGAGAGGATTCAGTGCATTGCCCCTCACAGTAGGTTGCTCCATCTTACACAAGATTCAGCAGCCAACGAAATGATTCCTTCGAGAGTTTAACTCCGGACAACTTTGAGATTGTCATACTTCTCCAGAGGATTGCATCAATCCTCAAAGATTCTCAATACACGTTGGCCAACCGCCAGTTATTTCTATCCTCTTCTACCTCCTCTTGAGCTAACTCAAGCACTCCTAATGCATCCATATTCACTGTCCCATGTAAACTACCAATCATAAGCCATACAATTCTTATACATCCCTTTATGATAGTTATTCTCTGCAGACGACTGTAATTAGAAGTGTAACCAACTATCGTTTTAACTCGAGTATTTAGAAGTAATTTTCTGCAGACTACTATAATTAGAACTGCAACCAACTATAGCTTTAACTCTTGTGTTGAAGAAATTTTTTTTTGGAGACAACTGTAATTAGAAATGCAACCAACTATAGTTTTAACTTTAGTATTACGGAGTAATTCCCTGCAGACTACTGTAACAGACGATAGTTTTAACTCGAGAATTAAGGAGTAATTCTCCGCAGACTACTGCAATTACCTCCAACAACCAAAGGTGGACAGATGGAGGTTCTGTTTTCACCCCTGTCTGGCTGTTTGTTTGTTTGTGTGCACAACATCTCAAAAAAGTTGTGAACAGATTTGGACGAAAATTGGTGGGTGGGTTGGGTGTGTGACAAGGAAAAATTGATTCAACTTTGGTGAAGATCCAGATCCGATCATTTTTTAAGTGATTCTTCACCATTGAGTGATAGGGTTAAAATGTTATCTCAAAAAGTTATAGACGGATTCAGATTAAAGTAGGTGTAATATGGAATAGGCAAAGCCTAGAAGCCAACGTAGAATTCTTCTTACATTCGCTTCTTAAATATATCAAATTAAACAGTCTTTTTGCGATGAAAAAATAAATATTATATTCACAACAACAACTGTACCGCCAAGAACAGGATCTCATCTAAAAAAAAAAATATTACCTCAACATTATACCTCAACATTACCTTCACAACAACAATTTCACTGCCTAGAACAGGATTTCATGTGCAAAAATAAATATTACCTCAACATTACCTTCACAACAACAACGACACCGCCAAGAACAGAATCTCATCTGAAAAACTAAATATTACCTCAACATTACCTTCACAACAACAACTACACCGCCAAGAACAGGATCTCATCTAAAAAAATTAATAATACCTTAACATTACCTTCACAACAACAATTACACCGCCAAGAACAGGATCTCATCTAAAAAAATAAATATTACCTTAACATTACCTTCACAACAACTGCACCGCCAAGAACAGGATCTCATCTAAAAAAATTAATATTACCTCAACATTACCTTCACAACAACAACTGCACTGCCTAGAACAGGATCTCATCTAAAAAAAATTAATATTACCTCAACATTACGTTCACAACAACTACACCACCCAGAACAGGATCTCATCTAAAAAAATGAATATGACCTCAACATTACCTTCACAACAACAACTACACCGCCTAGAACAGGATCTCATTTAAAAAATATATATATATTACCTTAACATTACCTTCACAACAACAACTACACCGCCAAGAACAGAATCTCATCTAAAAAAGTTAATATTACCTCAACATTACCTTCACAACAACTGCACTGCCGAGAACAGGATGTCATCTAAAAAAATGAATATGACCTCAACATTACCTTCACAACAACAACTACACCGCCCAGAACAGGATCTCATTTTTAAAAAAATATATATATTACCTTAACATTACCTTCACAACAACAACTACACCGCCAAGAACAGAATCTCATCTAAAAAAAAATGAATATTACCTCAACATTACCTTCACAACAACAACTACACCGCCAAGAAGAGGATCTCATCTAAAAAAATTAATATTACCTTGACATAACCTTCACAACAACAACTACACCGCCAAGAACAGGATCTCATCTAAAAGAAAAAAAATTACCTTAACATTACCTTCACAACAACAACTGCACCGCCAAGAACAGGATCTCATCTAAAAAAATTAATATTACCTCAACATTACCTTCACAACAACTGCACTGCCGAGAACAGGATGTCATCTAAAAAAATTAATATTACCTCAACATTACCTTCACAACAACAACTTCACTGCCGAGAAGAGGATCTCATCTAAAAAAATTAATATTACCTCAACATTACCTTCACAACAACAACTTCACTGCCGAGAAGAGGATCTCATCTAAAAAAATTAATATTACCTCAACATTACCTTCACAACAACTACACCGCCTAGAACAGGATCTCATCTAAAAAAAATTAATAGTAGAAGTGAACGTTGAATTCTTCTTACATTCGCTTCTGACTTTACCTACAACTTGTTCACAACTGTATACGCAATTTCCGGTTACTTCGGAATTAGCGATCAAATAACGTAAATCACGATTAAAAATTATTTTTTGATGATGCGGGAGATATCTTTATTAAAATCAGTGGAGGAAATATACACCATGTCTGATATTTGGGTCTTTCATGTCTCCGACGATGCCTTTATCTCCCAGCATGCATCATTCCCCTTGTTAAAAACTGGAAACAAAAAAAAAACCAGAAGCAAAAAAAAAACGGAAGCAAAATGGTCATAGCCAACGACACGGATTCACAATTGCCAGGGTATTGTGTTATTTTTGTTGTTTCCTATTCTCTCATGTGCACACGTTAAGTAATATTCACAAGATAGAAATAAAACCCAATCGTGTTTATACACCGCACAGCGTTTAACAACAACCGGAAGCAAAAGGTCATAGCGAACTCCACGGATTCCAAATAGCCAGGGGTATTGTGTTGTTGTTGTTGTTGTTGTTGTTGTTGTTGTTGTTGTTGTTGTTGTTGTTGTTTCCTATTCTCTCATATGTACACTTTAAGTATGAAGCTCACTGCGTTCATTATGAATTGGTTAGATGACAAGAACAAGCCGAGTTGTTCAGGTGAATCCAGGTGAAAGCTATGATCCCTTATTGATTGCACCTGTTAAATCCACTTCAATCAGTGCAAATGAAGGGGGAGGAGACTGGTTAAAGAAGGATTTTTAGGCCTTCAGATGATTGAGACATCCATTGTGCATGTGTGCCATTCAGTGGTTGAATATGCAAGACAAAAAGATTTAAGCACCTTTGAATGCGGTAAGTAGTACGTGACAGGCGCACCGGTTTGAGTGTGTCAAGAACTGCAATGCTGCTGGGTTTTTCATGCTCAGTTTCCCGTGTGTATTAAGAATGGTCCACCACCCAAAGGATATCCAGCCAGTGGTTGAAAACGGCTCATTCATGAAAGAGGCCAAATTAGGCTGAAACAAATAGTGCAGAGCAACAGACTGGCTCCAGTTAGTCAAATGACAGTCCAGTACAACATTGGTGCTGAAGACCCATGAAAGAATGCACAACTCGTACCTTGACACAAATTGGGTATGGCAGCTGTCTGTCCAGAGTTCCACTTCTTTCAGCAAAAAAAAAAAAAAAAACACAAGAACATGTGGTTGCAGTGGGCTGAGGAATGAAAACACTGGACACTCGAGAATTGGAAAAACATTGCCTGTTCTGATGAATTCAGGTTCCTGCTGATTCACGCTGATGGGAGGACTAGGGTATGGAGAAAACCACATGGAGTACACGCATCCATCCTGCCGTGTGTCAACATTGCAGGCTGGTGGTGATGGTTTGATGGTGTGGGGTGTGTTTTCATAGCACACATTGGGCCTCTTGATAATAGTGGAGCAACGTTTGAATGCCGCAGGAGATCTGAACATCATTGCCAATCAGGTGCATCCCTTCATGGCAGCAGTGTATCAATCTGCGAATGGATTTCTTCAGCAGGATAATGCCCCATGTCACAAGACGAGGATTGTTCAGGAATGGTTCCACGAACAAGACTGAATTCAGCTTAGCGCAGTGGCCTGCCCAGTCACTGGATCTCAACTCAATTGAGCATCCGTGGGATGACATGGAATGAGCTATTCGGAGTACAGATCCACTACCAGCCAACTTTACACAACTGTGGGAAGCATTGGAGTCAACATGGACCAACATCCCTGTGGAACACTTTCAACACCTTATAGAGTCCATGCCCTGTCTAATTGAAGTTGTACTGACGGAGTGCAACTCGATATTAGGAAGGTGTTCCTCATGTTTTGTACACTGAGTGGATATTTAAAGGTGTGTGTGTGTGTGTGTGTGTGTGTGTGTGTGTGTGTGTGTGTGTGTGTGTGTGTGTGTGTGTGTGTGTTTTGTTACACGTGGTCTCCAAGCCTCGGAACGAGTGTCCCTTGAAGACTCGAAGGGGAGCATGGCAGACAATTAAAACGATCACTTTGAACTTTTCTGTCAATTGACAACCAGCAAATGACATAAAACAGAAGGAACTTTAAAATTTAATTTATTAAACCCCACCATTAAAATGCGCCAATATCATTCAAGCAGATTCAATTGGAATTCAATCACAGTAATTCATCTCGATTCAATCACAATTAATCACCATCAAACCTCAGTAACTGTAAAATTCCGCACATGAAATACAAGTCACATACAATGCTTTTTCAAACTTAACCAAAGTAGCGCACATATATTTCCAATGCCGTTACATATACTTCCACAACTCTTAGAAAGGCCAGTTCCCTTTATGAAAGCAACTCCACACTCACGTTTTAAAGGATTCATGCCATGAATCAAAGTCAGAATCTTGCAGTGTCCGAACGTGCAATTGATGAACCTTGTTGTGTTGAAACGAACATGCAGATGAACATTCAACCTTGTATATGGAGTGCGTGAGCCCCGTGGGAATGATCTCTCAGTAAGGAATCTCAATGCAACCCCGGTCGTACTGTGAGAAGGAGTGCGGAGGTGGGACGATCTTGATGGGAGCTGCCCAAAGAAGCTGTCGGCGTGGGCTGTCAACATGGAATTGTTTTTTCACCCTGAGTGCTGCGTTGGCGACTCGTGAGCACAACCAGTCTGCCAGCAGGAGTGAATCCAAACACCGGCAAGGTGCACTGGATCACAATCAGGTCTGTGGTCAACGTGAATTCAATTGTACAATGCTCACAATGCCATCACAGCGTGTCCCTGCTTTGCACCGTTCGTTTGGCCCTTGCTAGGCAACACGAACGTCTCTGCGTTCTGCCATTCCAAGGCTCCGTACGCTGCTGGAGCTGGATCTCTGGTTCACCTCCAAGACCTCCTTCATGTTGCTTCTGCCGAACGCTCATCGCTTCACCTTTTTATGGCAACCACGCAAGGTCAATCCCGACACAAGGCGACATACTGTCTAAATTCAAAGATTGACCGAATATTGACCATTGGTTCAGCGCAATGCTTTTCCGAAACAAATCTGTCACCCAATCCAGTTCTCCCCAATGTAGGATTGAAGTTGTCACGTTACTCTAACATTGTAACCTCACCAAAAGTCATCCTCAAAGTTCTTTTGATAATCCATCTTGATGTGAATGCCCATGACACTCAGTCGTCTGTGCACACGCCCTTTCCCTCCAATACGTATCACATTTATTTAATTCACTGTATCTCCAGTTGCCTTTCTCACAGTTACTCTCAGAATAATGTAATGCAAGTTGTCTTTGACACAATACTTAACATTTCCAATTATATAGGCTTTACTAATCCGTAACACCTCCACACAGAAAAAGCAGAGAGTACGACCTAAAGAAGGACTCTCTGATCCTCTACATAAGATAAACAACAACAAATCAGCTTTAAGGATTAAAATAAAGCAACAAAAGAACAATGCAGCTGAATCCCCCATAGTCTATAAGAACAATTCCAAAGTTATTCTGCTCTACACAAAGCATCTGCAATGACATTGTCTTTGCCCTTTGATGTCTAATCTCCATACTTCATTCTTTGTCGGTGCAGCAACTACAAGTAGCACAGGTGTGGCAACAACCTCTCCCTCTGGCTGTTCTCTGTCATGATACCCTTTTTTCATGTTTATGTGACACAGTCACTTCTGCTTGCATCTCCCTGGAGTCTGCACGACATGATTAGTCTCACTGACTTTTCGTTCAATGAGGCAAGGTCCAAAATACCTTTCCTGTAAAGGTTGCCCTGCAATTGGCAGTAACACCAAAACCCAATCACCAAGACTAAATTCTCTGTCCTTGGAACACAAATCATGCCTTTCCTTAATTTTGTCCTGTGTTCTTTTTAAATTCTCTTTGGCTATTTCCTGTGCCTTTGCCAATCTCTCTCTGACATCAGACAGTAATCCAGCAAATTTACCTGTGACTCCTCACTTCGCCACTGTTCCTTCAAAAGCTTCAATGGTCCTCGCACATTATGTCCAAACATCAGTTCAAAAGAATTGAATCCCAACGATTTCTGAACTGACTCTCTGATAGCAAACAACAATCAGTGTACTCCTACATCCCAATCCTTGTCACACTTAATCATGTTTTTCAAAGTCTGATGGAACCTTTCCAGAGCCGCTTGTGACTGGGCGGTACGCACTCGACTGAACCCGTTTCACTCGCAACTGGCGCAAAAACTGTTGGAAAAGGTTTGACATGAAATTCGAGCCCTCATCAGATTGTACAACCTTTGGAAAGCCCACTAGTGTAAAGACCTTAACCAATGCCTTGACAATGTTTAACACTGAAATTCACCTGAGAGGTATCGTGTCTGGAAATCTGGTGGACGCACACATAATTGTCAACATGTTCTGATTACCTGCCTTTGTCTTGGGCAAGGGACCAACACAATCAATGATAACCTGACTTAAGGGTTCATCAAATGCTGGAATGGGTTTAGTGGTGCCATGGGAATGTTTTAATTAGATTTCCCCACCATCTGGCATGCATGACAAGATTTACAAAACTTTGCCACATCACATCGCAAACCCAGCCGAAATATATTTGCCCAAATTTTATCACAGGTCTTATTCATCCTGCGGTGACCTGCCAATGGTATCTCATGCGCTAAGTTCAGCATCTCATTCCGTTGCAGTTTGGAACAACAATTTCATAACGAATGCTCCGTTCATCATCTGCAGGTAAATTAGGTGGTCTCCACTTTCTCATCAGCACCCCATCTTTCTTAAAGTAACAAATTTGGCACCTTGACTGCGTCCTGCTCTGTGAGAGCTTTAAGAACTAACCTTTGTAGCTCCGCATCCTGCAATTGTTCCTGTATAAGTCTCTCTCTGCTGAGACTCGACTTTTCTGATTGACTTTCAGATTTCTCTTCTGGTCCACGACCATCACTCACTTTACTGGCAGTAACCTCATCACCAACTTGGTCCATAAAGGTTCGATCTCGTGTAAATGTGGTTTCTACGTCCATGTCCTTTTGCATTGCACTCTCTTCTGCATGCTTCCTGGACCTAGAATGAGTTACCACACATGTCGACATCAGATCAGGAACCTCCTTTTCTTGTGATTCTGCATAATTCTCAACAATCGATTCTTCCACCATTCTTTACTCCACATCACTATTTCGTTTCCCTCCAACAAACTTTGCATAACCACCACTGATAGGCGAGCTTTCCTGTAAACCTTTTTGTATGGATCTCATTCCTGAACTCGGTTACGGTCACTGTCCAAGTTACTCCTCTTTGGAAAACCCAGTTTTTAAAATAGAATTTGTGAGTTAACGCGTAATTGTCGGCCGCTGTGGCTGCGGTGTGCAATTCATCTACCTTCCCTTTGTCCAAAAGCATTCGAATGTCAGAAGGCATGCACTGCTTGTACTCCTCCACAAACATCAGCTGATTTAACTTATCACAGTCGTTAACAATTTCCTTGTAACTACATCACCTGTGGAACAAAGTCTCTCTTTCCCGAGCAAATTCCACATACCTTTCACTCTCTTTCTTCCGACACTGCCGAAACTTATGTCTGTACATCTTTGGGACCAACTCAAAGGCTTTCATAATGGCAGCTTCCACCTCATCATCCTGGGTCCACACATCCATCGGGAAAGCCAAGTATACCTCCTGAGACTTACCGACAAATACACTTTGCAATAACATAGTCCAATACTCCTTAGACAACTGCGATGCATGTGCTACTTTTTCAAAATGCAAAAAAGTACCCGTCTACCTCCATTTCCTGAAAGAGTGGAACAAGTCTCACCTGTCTGGTGAGGTCCCAAGACTTTTTGACTAGTCATCTGAGGTGTTCGAATAGGCGCAGTTTGCATTCCCTTCTCGATTTCCGACTCTCGTATCCTCGGCTGTTCCTGCACCTCTTGTTTCATAATCTCCAGCTCTTTCACCCACAACTCCGATTCTCTATCCTTTTCCCCCTCTCTCTCTTGCAATTCTCTGTCCATTTTGCAGTCCCAATGCTCTTATCTCTAACTTTTTGCAATTCCACATTATCGTCCCGTATATAATTGAAATGCAGTGTCACGCAAAAGTTTCTTTTCAACTAAATAGCTTAACACCAACACCAGTACTTCTGCTCTCTTTAAACTAGGCTTAACCTCAAATTCACAATGTCGAGCCAAGTCTACCAACTCAAATTTCTTTAGCCCACTCAGTTTCTCCACACTCATGCCATAGTGATCGTTTGTGGTTTCACCTGGTTATTTTAATCATTTCAGAAATACCATTAGCAATCCGAGTTCTTTTTAAATGAACCCCAATGCGTTTTTATGAGGTCTTATCCCAAAAAAGAATGCAATGTCAGTTATAAGTTTAAATCAGTCGAACCCCACAATTTCTCTTATGGGTTTCTCTGAACACACCCACAAATCCTAGTGCAGAGTGGTCCAAGTACTGAATTGTTCTTATGGATTAAAGATCAATCCCAGACAAGCCCCCAATTTTCTGTTCTATGTGGTCTTCAAGCCTGGGAAGGAGAGTCCCTTGAGTATTTACAGGGGAGCACGGCAGAAAATTAAAACGATCACTTTGAACATTTCTGTCAATTGACAACCAGGTAACAACCAGCACACGACGTAAAACAGAGGAAACTATTAAATGAATCTTTTTTTTTATTCCCACATTAAAAAAATTGTTATATTATTTTATGACACCAATTATTGTGGGAGTGGCTCAATTCTAAGAATTCCCACAAATGGGGAGTAAGTTACTATAATATTCAAGCATAATGCTAGTTGAAACCTCATGGCTTTCCATTCAGCAGACAGGTGTTTGGAGAGGATCATGGTGGTTTTAGGGTTCAGCTGTTTAAGTTTTTAAATCTCCATCCAGCCTTTGTGGGAAAAGTTTATATAATCGGCCCATTTTTATCAGCTCTGTTTTGGAAATGTTTTTGCAACAATCCTTTTGGAAATCATGCCAATGTGTTAGAAACAGGATGGAAAGAAAGACCCTTTTGGAAATCAAGCCAGTGTGCTACAGACAGAATGGAAAGAAAGACCCTTTTGGAAATCAAGCCAGTGTGCTACAGACAGAATGGAAAGAAAGACCCTTTTGGAAATCATGCCAGTGTGCTACAGACAGAATGGAAAGAAAGACCATTTTGGAAATCAAGGCAGTGTGCTTCAGACAGGATGGAAAGAAAGACCCTTTTGGAAATCATGCCAGTGTGAGTCAGACAGGATGGAGAGAAAGACCATTTTGGAAATCAAGCCAGTGGACTACAGGCAGGATGGAGAGAAAGACCCTTTTGGAAATCAAGCCAGTGTGCTACAGACACGATCGAAAGAAAGACCATTTTGGAAATCAAGCCAGTGTGCTGGAGACAGGATGGAGAGAAAGACCATTTTGGAAATCAAGCCAGTGTTCTACAGACAGGATGGAGAGAAAGACCATTTTGGAAATCAAGCCAGTGTGCTACAGATAGGATGGAGAGAAAGACCATTTTGGAAATCAAGCCAGTGTGCTACAGATAGGATGGAGAGAAAGACCATTTTGGAAATCAAGCCAGTGTTCTACAGACAGGATGGAGAGAAAGACCATTTTGGAAATCAAGCCAGTGTTCTACAGACAGGATGGAGAGAAAGACCCTTTTGGAAATCAAGCCAGTGTGCTAAAGATAGGATGGAGAAAAAGACCATTTTGGAAATCAAGCCAGTGTGCTACAGATAGGATGGAGAGAAAGACCATTTTGGAAATCAAGCCAGTGTTCTACAGACAGGATGGAGAGAAAGACCCTTTTGGAAATCAAGCCAGTGTGCTAAAGATAGGATGGAGAAAAAGACCATTTTGGAAATCAAGCCAGTGTGCTACAGATAGGATGGAGAGAAAGACCATTTGGAAATCAAGCCATTGTTCTACAGATAGGATGGAGAGAAAGACCATTTTGGAAATCAAGCCAGTGTTCTACAGACAGGATGGAGAGAAAGACCATTTTGGAAATCAAGCCAGTGTTCTACAGATAGGATGGAGAGAAAGACCCTTTTGGAAATCAAGCCAGTGTGCTTCAGATAGGATGGAGAGAAAGACCATTTTGGAAATCAAGCCAGTGTGCTACAGATAGGATGGAGAGAAAGACCATTTGGAAATCAAGCCAGTGTTCTACAGATAGGATGGAGAGAAAGACCCTTTTGGAAATCAAGCCAGTGTTCTACAGATAGGATGGAGAGAAAGACCATTTGGAAATCAAGCCAGTGTGCTTCAGACAGGATGGAGAGAAAGACCATTTGGAAATCAAGCCATTGTGCTTCAGACAGGATGGAAAGAAAGACTTTCTTTTATTTATATTGCCTGGGTGCAATCCATCCTGGTGAAAACCATGGCACCATGGTTCCTCTTTCAATCCTATCTTCTCGCTTTAGAAAACAACTGAATTGCCTTGTGTTTACTTGTGAACCACATCCATTAGTTTGTTATTGAAGAGCAAGATTCCTATGGGATTAACAAGAATGTTTCTTTGTTGCTCTTCTTACATTTCAATCGATAGACGTGTTTGTAGTCTTCATAATGTGGGCTTTTCTATGGAGTTGGGAAACTGTCAGTCAGCCAAAGTGATCCATTATTAATGATGCAGTACCCCTCCCTGAGTGGTGGCTCTTTGCCTATATTTTTATGACTGTGAAGGCAGCCGTTCCTGAACTGAACATGCACAGAACTGAAATAGTACTGTCTGCTTGTAAAAAAAAATAAGGAGGGAAATGTTAGGACTGTGGAGCATTACAGTTTATGGAAATCTTGTCTGCCAATGTATTTGTTATTACCCTATAGTGTAAAATAAAAATTGCAAAATGAATTCAAGGAATATGAGTGGAGGCAAAATGCATGATAAATACACTAACATTTTTTAGGGAATTGTAACTAAACTCTCATTGCACGCAACCCTCGAGCCTGGTGTTGGCTTAACGGTTAAGGTGGCTGGTTTCAGATCTTTGGATCTCGAGTTGGGGTCCTTGTCCTAACGTCGAATTAACACCAGGTGTGTTGACACAGCCTGCCACCCTTCCGAGGTCAGCAAAATGAGTAACAGCTTACCTGGTAACAGGGTTACTGGCACTGCATCAGCAGCACAGCCATGCCCCCCCAGAGAATGATGCAGCCAAGGAGCCACAGGCTGCACACGGATAAATGAAAAGAAATGCAACTCTCATTGGTGGGAATGGTCGTAGAAGAAGATAAAACAGGCTGAGAAGTTTATATTCTAAGCTTGATAGAAGACAGGCAATGTAAAAACAAATTATATGCACTTGGGATCGGTCATGCAATTGAATATGACCAGAATGATGCAAATGCTTGGCTAATATAGAACATTCAAAGCATTTCAACTTCAAGGTAACACAGTGATGCATTCAACAAAATAAGATTCGAGGAGTTATGTACGATCACCATTTTAAACAACCCATTGAGACTCCATAGACAATGGGAATTGGTCATGGGAAGGATTTAACATTGCAATGAACTTTCGCACCGAAGCACAGAAAGGCAGTCAAAACAAGGTCAAAACTTCAAATCTGTAACACGACAAGAATGATGCATTAAATAATATTATAAAATGCGAGATTTAAACGATCATTGTTTTGCAAAACATGGTGGTTAAAATACACTATAGGCTTGGCAAAGTTCAAGATCTCCTCGAGGTCGAGAATTCCAGCAAAGTGATCGTTTGGCACTGGCGATCAATAATGCTTGTTGTTCAAACAAAACAAGTCAGTTTACAGAGTTCTCACAATGTGAAACAGTGAAGAGAGCTTATCCTTGTTGAAATTACAAAAGAGTGACTTACAGTTCGTGACCCCCAAACGTGTTCCAAACATTCAGTGTTGATGTGACAAAGTGTTCTCTGTGAGTGTTAAAGATGGAGTGCAGCTGTGCCTCACGGTCAGATATTGCAGTGAGGGATCCATGAACATCCAAGAGGTATTTTGAGCAGAGCCATAAATCTGTGAAAATTGAGCCACCCAGATGGACGTGGCCCACTGCGCTCATCTCCAAGAGCTTAGACCACCATGTACATTCGAAACATTGATGCTAATCCAGAAACTGGAGAACTCTGGAGAAGTCAACTATGCCGGGTATGGTTGAGCAAAGAAGAGGAAGAGGCATACCTTATATCTGCTGGTTGGATGGGGTACAGGCGACAACCAAGTTGTGTCTGCCAAAGCTATGGGAAGCAGTACAGGATAGGGATGTTTGGAGAAATCTGATCATGAGTGTCCCCAGAAGTCGCACAGGACTTGACGGAACTAGATAAATATAACAAATTAAATATGCTTATATAATGAGAAAAACCTTCTCTTTCTTTGATTGTTATGAGTATCTCATTCATACAACTGTTTGATTGTTCCAACCAGCTCACACCTTGACTTCAGAATGAAAGGAGAATCCATGACTTATGGCCTTGTAGTCTGACTTCTCAATTGAGCAGACAAATTAATATCAACGAGGACAGAGCTATAAAGAGCATCAAAGTGTAAAATTCAGTCGACTAGAAGCCAGAAGGTAGTGCGTGGAAGTGGAACCACTTTTGCATTGACACACTCTGGGCATATCAAGCCACTGATCTCATAAACAGCACAAAGCCAGACAACAACAAAGCTATACATGGAGATTAAAGCACAACACAGTGGAAAACTACAAGGGCACTCAGTGGAGAGCATGGCTCCGCCAGGCTGATTAGTTTACGCTTTGTATTCCACTGATAGGCTGGATATGGATTCCGACCTGAACTAAAATTGAATCGGCTTGTTCTTGTCACCTAACTAACTCATGCACCATGTTTCATCCAAATCCGTTCATAACTTTTTGAGATATCCTGCTACATGTCGTTTTAGCCCGTTCACTCAATGGTGAAAAAAATTACTTTAAAAATTCTCGAATCTGGATCCAGATTCAAATCTTCACCAACATGGAATCAATTCTTCCTTGTTACATACCCAACGTGTCCACCAAGTTTCGCCCGAATTCGTCCAGAACTTTTTGAAATATTTTGTTCACAAACAAACAAGAAAGATGTCATGTATAGCACAATACTTGCAAAATCCAGAAAACAAATTTGACCTTAAAAATAATTATTGGTGGTTGAATTCAGTGACCAAATACGCAAATCCTCTTCAAATTTCAATTCAATTGGACGAAAATTGACAATTTTAGAAATTTGGCCCACGTCGAAATTTTGTCCTATGTTGACCTTTTGGTTATTGTTGACCTCAAAAATAATTGGCTGGTTTAAATTCAATGACCTGAAATATAAATCCTCTTCAAATTTTAAGTCAATCGGATGAAAATTGAGGATTTAAAAATTTGACAAATTTGTTGCCCTTTGGCCCAAGTTGACTTTTTGACCTTTTGACCTCAAAAACAATAGGCTTCTTGCTTATGGCAAACTCTACCATGTGGTGAAATTTCGTGAAGATCGATTCAAAATTATGACTTTGAGGCAATAAATATAAAAACAAACAAACAGAACAAGAAAAAAAAAAAACGTCGTGCAGAGCACGATACTTGCAAAATCCACCACCTCTCCAAAGGTTGCCATGGATACACCAAATTGTCCATTTCATCTATATATTACTAAAACTCTCATCTTGTATGTATGTATGTATGTATGTATGTATGTATGTATGTATGTTCCCGAAATACAGCCAAAACGGTACACGATAGCGCAAAAATTTTAGGGCCACCTTACTCACCATTCGTCTGTGGTGTGCAGTATCAAGTTTCGTTCAAATCGGGCAACAAAAAAAATTATTAAAAAATCAATTCCCGATTCAGTCAAGTACTCTTCGGGAGAATTTGATCAATGCAAACAACCTCAGCGGTATAGTTCGCTGGAGCTATCTTTTTTTTTTCATCAACCACTGTCACAACGGGAACCCAACGGGTTCACGGGTCATCTAGTTAAGATTGAAATTCACAATATTAATCAAAGTTCAGGTCAATCGGATGAAAATTGATTATTTTTCAGATTGAAATTGATGATTTTAGAAGTTTGACCTTGAGTTGACATTTGACCTTTTGACCTCAAAATAGTTGGTGTCCTAATTCAGCGATGTACTATGCAATTGCTGCTTAATTCTCAGGTTAATCAGATGAAAATTGACAATTTTTCAGTTGAACATTGATGATTTTAGAAGTTTGAGCTTGAGTTTGACCTTTGACCTTTTGACCTCAAAAATAGTTGGTTCCCCAAATTCAGTGACACAGTCTGCAAATCTTGTTCAAATTTAAGGTAATCGGATGAAAAATGACGATTTCAGAAATTTGACCTCAAGATGACCTTTGACCTTTGACCTCGAAATCAATAGGCTTCTCATTTGAGATTTCCTCTCCAACTTGGTGAAGTTTCATGACTATCGGTTTAGAATTGTGACGTGTGAGCGACAAACAGACAGACAGACAGACAATAACAAAACCGACTGACCAATATCCTTGAAAAATATTCGATTTTGCAAGTAATAATGCACGCAACCAATCAATATACTTGAAAAATCTTTGATTTCGCAAGTAAGAAACAGAGAGACAGGGATGAAAACATAATCTCCATCACCTTCGGTGGCGAAGGTAACAATATACACTCAATTTGTTCTGCATTGTTATATATTTATCAATACAAATCAGTAAACAATCTTGCTTTGTAACAAGATGCACTCACAAACTGTATTATTTATTTATAACGCAGCTGTTTGTGTAGAAATGATTTTGGGGAGAAAAAAAAAGATGATTCAGAATACTTTTTCCAACCATCTAACACCATACTGCATAATTTTAACTGAGCTATGTTCAGAGGGGAACTCCATTGGTTCATAGCATTATATCTTTCATCACATGTAAGCACATTGCACAGCCAGCTTTTACTTCATTTTTAATGAGAAGTAATATCAAATTTGTTCAGTAACTCATTCTTCTTCTCTTCCCTTTATATTGGGTGAGGTCCAATGGTACCAAGCTTCTGCCCTACATTGCCCACTGTACTCCTCGACTTCCCCCTGTACTCAGCCAACTCTCCCCACTCACCAAATCACCCCCACCTTATTGCTATCCCTCCTCACACAATCTTCTCAACCCTAGTCTACCTCTTTTCCTCCTACCTTGCTCCCTCAACCGATTCACTCTCTTTGCCATTCTCTAATCCTCCATCCACACCAAGTGTCCAGCCCACTTCAACCGGCATGGGTTTTTTTACTAATCTCCCCGTTAAGCTCATCTGCACACCAATCTCCTCCCTCAGTTCATCCAGCCTCCTTTTATCCACCCTCTCACTCCCATAATTCTCCTGAGCCAGTTGTTCAGGCCTGTGACTTCTGTTCTTGTCTCTCTGTCAGTACCACCCTTTCAAGACCGTAAAGTAAGCTAGCCTCACACAAGACACCAAAGCTTTCCCCTAAATTTTCCTTGATATTTTCCAGTCTGACATTACTCCCTCCACCCAACTCCACACATTCGGACCTACCCGAATCCCTTTCCACATCTCTGCCTCCGAATTACCATCAACGATCACTGTTCCCCCCAGATACTCAAACCTATTTCTCTGCCCTTTTCACGCTGTAATTTACCAGAGGTCATTTTCCATCTGCTTGGAAGTCAGCTAACATGACAGTATTACATAAGGAGCAAAAACTAATCCTCTTAACTAAAGACCAATTAGTTTACTTCCAATCATCAGAAAGATCATGGAATCTATCATTGCAGTTCACAAAAAATCATTCCTTTTCTCCAGCAGTCTCATCTCAGATCATCAATTCAGATTCAGACCTGGTCAATCTTCCTTGGACATGCTGCTTCGACTCTCCCAACAATGGTGGAGGCCCTCAACACCAGACATGTGATCAGGGCCGTCCCTCTGGACATATCTCAAGCTTTTGATACAGTCTGGCATCCCACCTTGCTCTCTAAAGAGTCTGCCTATGGAATCCAAGGCCAACTCCACTCTTGGAACCCTTCCTCCAAAGAACCCTTTCTTCTCCTCTCGCTGTCAAGGCTGGAGTACCCCAAGACAGTGTTCTATATTATTCCTAATTTTCATCATTATTATTCATCATTTTATAAAAAAAAACAAAAAAAATCCGATTATTATTCCTGCTTACCTAAAAAAATTATTCCTAATTTTCATCAATGATCTCACTGACTCCCTGAAAAATCCTCTTTATCTCTTTGCTGATGACTCCACTCTCTGCCGTGACATCTTTCATCTTTCTTCCAGACAGGCAGCAGCCTCCTTCCTCTCCTCAGACTTAGACAAAATCACAAACTGGTCAAACACAATTTTGCTTATGTATCCATATTGTCCATCCTTTTCATTTTCCCATACCCCTCATCATTACCTGCATCCCTTGCTCGTCTGTCTCCGTCTACTTTCTCCCTCTGCCCTGCGGTTCCCTTTCTTATGTTGCATCCTGATTACCTCTGCCACCGAAGGTGGATGGAGCTTGTTTTCACGTTTGTTACTTACGAAATCTAAAGATTTATCTAAAGATAAATATAAAGATTTCGTAAGTATATTGATGACTTCCGTCATCTGTTTGTGTGTTTGTGTGTTTGTTTGTAGGCACGATGACTCGAGAACGGAAGAAGCTACCAATGTCAAATTACACCACGTGATTCAGGAGAATGATGGCTAGCGCTGATTAGATTTTGGTCAAAATCGGTCAAAGGTCAAGGTCACAGTGAGGTCAAACATTCGATTTTTGATGGTTTGGTACAGAATCATCGCAGAAACTTCTAGTTTGCGTCGCTACCTTCTGCAGAGACAGCTTTTATTAGACAAGGTCAGAGGTCAAGTTGACGATTTCGTAAGTACCAATCTATGACTGCTTGTTTGGTTGTTTGTTTCTTTTGTGAACAAAATATCTCAAAAAATTATGGACGGATTTGGATGAAATTTGGTGGAGAGCTTGGGTATCCCCTCGTAATCCCCTTGTAACCGCTTCCTTTCTAGTGTATAAAGCCCTGTCTTCTTCAGCCACTCCTCAAAGCGGAGTCTAGCGAGACCTGGAATCAATCTAGTAGCCCTGCACTAAACCTTTTCTCTAGCAGCTATTACTGCTTTAGTTGTGGTGACCAAAACTGCAACAACATTCTAGATGTGGCCTCCACTAAATTACTATACAATGTTAACACCACCTCTTTTAATTTATAAATGGCCTCCTTCTGAATACAACCGAAAACCCTGTTTGCTGTACCTATAGTTTCCTGGCATTGTGCAACCTACATACCTCCCATATCTATTACCACCCCCAGATCCTTCTCCTGTGTGACACGTTCCAAAATTACTCCTTGCATCCTGTAATCTCTATTTTCATTGTTCTTTCCCATCCCCAACACCTTACAGTTGCTCATGTTAAATTCCATCTGCGAAACTTTTTCCCAATCTATGCAAATATCAATACTTTCCTGAATCTGATCACCACTGATCTGATCTGAATCTGATCACCCAATCTCCTCTTCCTCCTCTCTCTCGATAATCTGAAGCAAAATACCTGTTTAATAAGCCTGCCATCTCACTTTCCTCGCTAATCACTCTCCTAATGCTATTCCTTAATGAGCCCACACAATCCTAAACTGTTCTTTTCCTCTGATATACTAAAATAAAGCTTTGCTTTTATGCTTAATATTCTTAGCCATGTCCTTCTCATACTCTCTTTTGGCTTGCCGAGTTATTTTCATAACTTTCCTCTGCTTACTCCAATAGTGATATAAATCCAACTCCAGTATTATCTTAAACCAAATAAATTCCTTCTGCTTCTCCTTCACTCTTAATGTCACCCCTTTCTCTTGATGCAATGCTGTCCTTTACCCACATTGCTCCTCCTCCTCCTCCTCTTCTCTCCTTCCTATCACACCGATACACCTTGTAGCCTTCTAATCCTGTCCTCCAATTACTCTCCTCCTTAAACCATGTCTCACTCACTGCAACTATCTCGTACTCCTCGCTATCTACTTTGGCCTCAAGTTCTCCCATCTTATTATTTAAACTCCAAGGCATAGAATATGTTTAATTCTTACCTTCCTGAAATTCTATTTTCTTGCCTGGCCTTACTAGTCACAATTACATCATCAGTTCCTTCCATAATAGCTTCCCCACCCTCCGCTGACCTAAAAAAGCCTGAATTCCTTCCTCAATTCCCACTGCAAACCTTGCTGCTCCTTTTCTATTTAATACATGGCCATCATTCTGGAAACACTCCTTTTGCCCCCAAAATGATTCCCACTGCTTCTTAAATGCAAAACGTTCCTCACTACACCATTCCTCTAGCCATTGGTTGACATCTATTGCTCTGCTTTTTAATTTCTATATAATTTCCTAATCTTGGGAGAATCCCAGAAAACATTCCCTCACAACCTTTTACTTTCAGCCACTTACCCAATATCCTGTATCTATTTTTCAAAAACCTCTGAATAAACTTTCCCAAATTCATTTGCTCCAAGGTGTACCATACCCCCCAAATGATGTAATTTACCCTTCCTTCAATGTCCCCACCTCATGCTCCTTCAAAACTGCACAAAATTATGTCTACAATCTTTCCTACAGAATGAAGAATCCATATATTTAATAGTCTCATCACCCAAAAAAGCTGTCTCGCATACCTCATTCCTCACCATTAACTTTCACTCGCTGGACCCTCACCGCTGCCTACATTGTTTGCACCCTCTCCACCGCCTGCACTCACTGCACCCACACCACTGCCTGCTCCCACTGCACCCACACCACTGCCAATATCTTCATGCGGAAACCTCCCTCAACAGCCGTAACCAACTATTATCTACAAATTTCTCACATTTTGCTCCTTGCTGCAAATTATCTACACAATTCCTTCAACCGAGAAATAAATATCCTCTGTGCAAGTGGGCTATTTCCTCACACCTCCCACAACAGTGAGTACCCTCTGCTTCCCCTATTACTGATGTGGCCCACTTTAAGTATCAATCACATTTTATGTACCCCTCTTCTTTTCTCCATCGCTCTCCATTTATACCCTTTTCCCCCACCATATTCCCAAGACCTCAACTGACTTAAACATTTCCCTGTGAGCAATGTTATCGTGGTATTCAAACAAATGCAGTCTGGGCTGTCATTTTCAGTTTTGCTCAATCCTCTGTTGACAACAACTTCCCCACGCAAACTTATTGTGTTAGCAGTGGCTATAGAGTATACAAAGAAGAGGAAAAGAAAGATAAATAAATGGGGAGTGAGAAGGAGGTGCCCCCTTACCAATCTTATCGATGAACCCTACCACTGTTTTTTTTTTTTGTGGGGTGCGGAGGGGGTTTGCATGTTTGTAAATATTGAAGAATTAGGATTAAAAGTGGAAATAACAATAATAGTATGAAATGCACGTTTACATCTTTTTTTTTTTAGCACTTAATAAACTTTTGGCACCAATAAATAGCTCAAAATTAAAATCGCCCCCCTTTTATTAGTTAAATTATTTCAAATAAACATGTCAAAGGCAGTCAGATGAAATGCTCAGAATGCACCACAGATAGCAAAGAGCATTTACAATCAACAATTTGCATGGCTACACTTTCCCGGTCATTATTATTATCTCCGTGATTTGCACTTGCAGTATACCTCTCCCCCCCTCCCCCAACTTTTAAGTAGTGATCAACGCCCACGTGAATATTAACCCACAAATATGTCGAAAATCGCAACCTGTGTGTCGTACTCCTCGTTTTTATGTTTTTTTTTTTCAGAAAGCAATGAGTCGAATATATGGGTTTCGTCACAATTGCCTCAATAGGAATGATGGGCTTGGGTAGGTATGGGTTGAGGATTTGGCCATGTGGGGGTGGGGTCAGGTCAGGTATGGGAGCATGTGCCAGAACAGCGCGTCGCTGCGTCCACTTTCCGCCGGTACTCCGGGGGCCTCCGTCTGGCCATCCCCCAGGCAGATGCCAGGCCCATCCCCATCTCCTTGAGATGATGGTCAACCTGCTGCAACCATGAGGCACGTGGTCGGCCCACTGGCCTCCTCCACTCATGAGACTCCCTCGCTGAGAGAATCTGGTGAGCAGGATCAGCGTCAGGAAAACGAGCCACATGTCCATACAGCCGCAGCTGACGCTCACGGACTATGCAGGTAACAAATCTCATCCGAGTCTCTCTCAGCAACCGCTCGTTGGACACAAAATCCGACCAGCGATAGCCGAGGATTCTCCGAAGAGACCTGGTACCAAAGGAATTAAGTCTCCGTCTCAGATCCTTGGTCAAAGTCCAAGTCTCGCACCCATAGAGCAAGACTGGAAGTACCAAGGACCTGAAGACTCGGACTTTTCGTCCTCCCGCACAGGTACCGGCAGCGCCACACCCCATGATCCAGTGAATCCATGACTCCCCAGGCCCGCCCCAGGCGTCTATTGACCTCCGGCTCACAACCTGCGGAGACATGAATATCACTGCCAAGGTAAGTGAATCTATCCACGACCTCAACATCCTCACCACAAACAGACACAGACAGGACAGCAGCATCCAAGATGTCACCGAAAGCCTGGATCTTTGTTTTGACCCAAGAAATCCGTAATCCCAACGGCTCCGACTCCTCATTCAGCACCTCGAGGGCCCCCAAGAGGATGTCCAAAGTCTCCGCAAAGATGACTGCATCATCTGCAAAATCAAGGTCCGAGATCTTGACATTGCCAAACGATGCACCGCAACTTGATCTCTCCGACATCCTCCCAAAAATCCAGTCCATACAAGTGCTGAAAAGTGTGGGGGCAAGTACACATCCCTGACGAACTCCAGTAACAACTGGAAATAAGTCAGAGGCGGTACCACCACACTTCACAGCACTCTCAGTACCAGAGTAGAGTTCAGACATCAGATCGATCAGTTTCGGTGGCACCCACGAAGACCAAGAATCCTCCAGAGGACATCCCGATTCACTGAATCGAACGCTTTACAGAGATCAACATAGGCTGCAAGCAGCCCTGCGAAACTCTCGTCTGCGTTCAGTGAGGACACGAAGAGCAGGATACGGTCAATCGTTGACCTCTTTGGTGTAAAGCCTGACTGCTCTGGACGCTGGTGCTCAAGCAGATGGTGGCGAACCCTATCAAGAATTATCCGAGCAAAGACCTTGCCCGGCACTGAGAGCAGCGTCACCCCTCGGTAGTTGTTGCAGTCTTGGCGATCACCCTTCCCTTTCCAGAGAGGGACAACAATGCCCCTCTTCCAGTCAGTTGGGATGATGCCTGTGTTCCAGGCAGAGCACAAAACTGCATGCAACGACGCGAGTGCAGCATTTCCACCAGCCTTGAGAAGTTCAGCATGGATGCCACAGATCCCTGGAGCTTTGCCCCGTTTCAACTGGTTCACCGCAGCCCGTGTTTCCACAAGCGATGGTGGACCACAGTTGATCGAGGTCAGCAACAGGATTATGGTAACACCCTTGACGTCCAACTCGACAGCTGGGGATCAGCCTGTACAACCGCTCAAAGTAACCGGCCCAGCGGGCCTTCACTTCAGACTCCTCTGTCAAGAGCCTACCACTCTCTGCTCGAACTGCAGTGCTCCGAGGGATGGGCTTGGATGAACATAATGCGCGAATTCCCTGTAAGCGGGACGAGAATCACCTGTCCACAGGTGATGCTCTACCCCCTCACAGATTCCTCGCACATAGGCCTCCTTGTCCACCCTCAGTGCACGTACAGTTTTACGCCTCAGCTCCCTGAACAGCTCAGCTCTGCCATTCAGCCTGGCCCTGCGACTCTGGTCAATGGTATCCAGTGTCCCTTGAGAGACAAAATTCTTCTTTGCCCTGCGGTGAACTCCAAGGCATCCACCGGCAACATCAAGGACGGTGGTCTTGAAGGTGCTCCACAACTCTTCAGGACCCCCAAAGCACCCAGACCCCCCAAGTGTCCACTCAGCCTGTTCGCAAACTCCTCAGCTACTCTCTCATCCCTGAGCTTGGCAACATCCAGCCTAGGCTGGGATGGTACCATTCTCCAGGATTTAAGGTGCAGCTTTAGAGTTGCTACAACAAAGCCTGTGGTCAGTATTGAGGAACTGAGCACTCCGGTAGACCCTGCAGTTCTGGATCATCCTCCAACGACCGTCAATGAGGACATGGTCAATCTCCTTTGCCACACCGCCAGCGTTGGAATACCAAGTCCAGCGATGAGCTTGCGGGCGCTGAAACCATGAACCAGCCACCCTAAGTCCATGACTTCTTGCAAAGTCAAGGAACTTGGTGCTATTCTGGTTCATAGTTCCTGACCCATGGGGACCAACACACACCTCATAACCATCCCTATCAGTTCCAGTCGATGCATTGAAATCCCCCAAGACTAGAAGTGTATCTCGTCTGGGGCACTGATCAACCACAGACTCGAGTGTGGCGTAGAATGCATCCTTCACGGTAAGATCACTCGCCTCAGTCGGAGCATAAATAGAGACCAGGGAAATGACACCTAAGGAGTGACGAATCCTTAATCTCATAATACGCTCGTTGACCGGTGTTACCTCAATTATCATTGGGGTCAGCTTATTGGACACAGCTACAGCAACTCCTTGGGTATGGTAACCATCAGAGCGACCAGACCAATAGTAGGTGTAACCACCCACCATTATCTCGCCGCAATCCGGTCTCCGAACCTCAGAGAGAGCTGCAATCCCGATGTCCAAACGCTTGAGCTCAGATGATAACAGAGACAGGTGATCATCCTCTCTTAGGGATGGGACATTCCAGGCACCCACCCGAAGGGACCGCCTCAGGTTAACCCAAGGAGACCGCCGTCTGGTGGAGCGACACCTCAGCACCACTCCGACACACTCTCCCGCAATCTGACCCAGGGATGTTACCCCGTGGTTTCCCTCCTATCAAAGATTGGGGGTCCCGAGAAAGGCTTTGCCCCAATCCCATCATCCGGTGAGCTGCCCTGCGAGAAGCTGCACAGGAGGTACTCCCACGGGTGGAGTTTTCAGATTTTTTTGCGTTTTTGCGTTTTGCGGAATGAAGCGTTTTACGGTGGCTGGAGTGCAAATCCTGCCACCAACCTCCTAATAAGAAGTAACCCAACTGCAGGAGGACGTCCGCAGACACAGTTGGGCACTAGATATGGATGGCCGTTGGCTCACAAGGAGCTCCTCCGCCCTTTGACAGGTTTTGTTTTTAATCCTGCTGGGTGTCCATATCCAAACACCCTCCTCACCAGAAAACCTGGTGGGGGGGACGGTTTAGTCGCCGACAACCCGACCATGGAACAGGTTAGTACAGGTTTACATGGTACCTGTAGCAGGTCACAGATCGAACCTGACCTGACAAGAAGACCTGGGTGGGGTGGGTGGGGTGTTTTCTACCAATTTGCAGTAAGTAATGGATGGCCCCGAGAAACTTATCCCGGTGAATCGAGTAAGTAGGAATTCCACCATAATTTGAGGATATAATAAATAGATGGCTCTTTGCACATCCAATAACTCCTGCTTTGAGCTGTTCGCCCATGAAGGCTCCAAGGGCAAATTAATGAACAAATTAATGAATGGCATTAAACAAGGATTTACACTTTTATTCGCACAACCGAATGAGCAGAAACATTTGATGACTGATGAGCAAGTAGGATGTTAGGTCGGCAGATGTCTATCAGGCGGTGTGTTTTTTCCCCCTTAAAACAGATCTTAGGATCCTGATGGAAATGGTACATAAATCACATGGAGGACAAAGGCATTAGAAGACATCTGTGCACGTCTTCATCAATTAGGACGAATCATCATCGAATATGAGATTTCAGCCTTGGCTTCCCAGCAGCATGAACCTGTGGTGCAGTTGGTGATGCAAAAATAGGCATACCCTTGATTGAATGAAATGAACTTGATTCTTGATTATCAATTATCAAATTGGCACATGGCCAGGGGTCAAGACGACCTCATGGGATGTTCAGAAAGCTAAGCTACACCTTATAGTAAACTACAGACAACCACACCTCTTTAAGCAATCTCCATGCCTCTGATCAAATAGCTGATTGGATGGTTCTGGTGGCCGAACAAGTGAAACCAAACGGAATAAGGAAATCAGACACATGGAAATCACATCACAGGTACAGCATCTGATTGCTCCAAAAAAAAAATGACGTTTTATTAAAACTCGGAAATCTTACATCAAAAGTGAAATCAAGGAAACCAAGCTCCACTCTTCAATTTTCCTAATCATTAACCTTATCTTAGTGCTGTCCTTCACTCTGCAGATTGAGCTGTCAGCTTGGGCATGGTGGCAGGTTTGTACGTGTCCTTTGTAATAGTGTGTGTGTGCAGTACTTCACCGTATGATACTGGATTCTGGAGAATGGTACTGTGATTGAGAGAAGGAAGAGAAAGAATAAATCCCCAGTTGGCAGTAAAGTCCATTTAATGAGATGCGAGGCTTTTGCAGGACAAAGACAACGAAGAAGCATCATAGGATGCTCTACGGACCCTTGTGGTACAGTCGCGGTTTCATAACCGCTTGCAGCCAGACGATGAAATCAAATAATTGGTCAAAATATTGTAGTAAAAAATATGGTTTCACCTTAATTCACGTGTAACTTGGGAGAGTAAGCCACGAGCTGTCTGTCGTGGTTCGCCTTCCAACGAGCGAGCTTCATCTCTGGCCTGAGGTTCAAGCAACAGCTCATCACACTCGCATATTCTCAATTGCTGAAATTCAATAATCTGTAACTGTGTCAATAAGCACCTCAATGTCCCTCTTCACTGGTGTGTCAGCTGTGGTTTGCCTGGTTTGGGCTTTGCACAACTCAAATCATGGTTCCACACTTGTAACTGCCTTAACAGCCAACTCTGCATGCTACAGCTCTGCCAAGCACTTCACTCTACCTCTGGACAACTCTGTGATCCACCATGATCTTCCAACTCTGACTACTAGTGATTTTGCATGCTGGTTTTTCTCTCACATCTACCAGTCCATCATACCTTCCCACCAATGGTTAAGTTTCCCACTCTTACATGCTAATCAGTGAGCAAAATGTATTTTCTCTTAGCTTTATATGCATGCATCATGTGGTACTGTGCACGCTTGCTGGATACCAAAAGATAATAGTAATTTGATTGGTAAATAGATACAACCGCATCACTAATTGGAGAGGACATGCTCGATGTCACTCCATTCAGGATATCTCAGGCATCACAGATGAGTGAGATAGACTCGTCCCTTTGTCTTCCTCTCTTCTCTTATGCATGTCTATCTTAGCGCCACTTTCATGAGCAAACTTCTTATCCCGCCCCCCAGAGGGAGGGAGTGGGATATTGTAATCGTCCGGTTTGTTTGTCTGTTTGTTTGTCTGTTTGTTTGTCTGTCTGCCTGTTAGCAACTTTACGACAAAACGGCTTTTGCAAACACTATCAAATTGTATCCACAGGTGGGCAATGAACCTTGGACGACCCCATTAACTTTTTGGGTCAATTGAATCAAAGGTCAAGGTCAAGGTCACGAAAAGATCAAAATCGTTTTTTGCTCATAACTTTGTCAAAAATGATCTGATTCACTTCAAACTAAGCTTATAGTGAACCTTATTCTATTTGTCATTTATAATCCTACCCATTCCTACAGTGAAAAATGCATATCTGTGAAGATCGGTAGGGTCCGAAATTTTGGGGGTCATGGCCATTGGTCAAAATTACAAATTTTCCATGATAAATCAAAAAAGGTTAGGAATATGCGTGTTTATTATGGAAGACATATATATCAAGTCCTTTATTGGCTTTCATTTGACACCATGACCTTTGACCTTACGTGGCCTTAAAAGGTCAAAATCATTTTACGGTCATAACTTCGTCAAAAATGGTTTAATTGACTTCAAACGAAGATTAAAATATTCCTTATTCTATTCCTTATAATCAACATTCAGGTTAAGGATGTATCAAATTTAAATTTGATCCCCAAAATAACTTTATGCCTTAAATGGGCGGGATTTGTTGTGCCTGGCACCACTTGTTATCATGTTTTCATATTTTTGCACAAAGTTTTGCATCGCAATGCTCACAGTACATTTATAAAATTTCAATTGAAAAGGCATAATATTTCTCTTTCTCTTTCTCTTTCTCTTTCTCTTTCTCTTTCTCTTTCTCTTTCTCTTTCTCTTTCTCTTTCTCTTTCTCTTTCTCTCTCCCTCTCCCTGGTGGCCAGTCGCTCTGTGTGTAAGTGTCATGGCAGCGTGTTGGCGCATGTGTTAACTCTGTGTTGTCCCTTGTGCTCTCTTGTCTACCTAACCCAGCTGTGCAGCGTTTTCTTCTCCCCACCCCTCCTCTTGTCCCCCCTTTTCCCGAGTTTGAGAGAGGGAGAGAAGAGCATTTACGCCGGTATTCAGTACGTTTGTTGTGCTTTGGGTGGTGGCCGTGTTTATCTACTGTTGTGCATTATTAGTTTATCGTGTTTATTTACTTATTTTGTATTCGTTATACCTTTTCCTTTCATTTAAATTATTCTTGTTTTCTCGTGACCCGTCGAAGTTTGAACGGTGTTCGCCTATTTATTTTTATACATCCGGCCATTGAAGAGTCATGGTGGGTGAAAGTTCCCGGAATGCTTCCTTTGAAGCGCTAACCAGGAAACATGGTTTTGTTTGTGTTCCTCCATCGGAGATCGACATGGAGAAGTTAATTGTTGGTGTCGGTGAGATTATCGGGATTGAGAATGTTAAGGCGGTTTCCCGTATGAACAAAAAGATTGTTTTTTTCGTTTCTCAAGTGCCCATGGTTGCTCAAGTCGTCAAGCGTGGACTTTTCTTTGATCCCGATATTTATGTTCCCTTTTCCCCTCTAGATACTCCTGCAAAAAAGAGTTGTGGTTTCAAATTTACCACCTTTCATTAAATGTGATCAGATTGTAACCCAGTTAAAACGATATGGTACGGTTGTATCACCATTAACAATGATTCCATTCCGTAATCGGAATGATAATTTTAAACACATCATGTCGTTTCGTTGGATTGTTTACATGATTTTACCACCAGGTGTTTCAGGGTTTCAGGAAATCCTTCCCTTTAAAATCGAGGGACACACTTATATGGGATATGCAAACACAGAAACCCTTGTGTGTTATGGTTGTGGTGAATTCGGCCATGTTAAAAGATTGTGCCCCAAAGACATGCCGAATAAAACTGGTAATGAAGGCTCCTCATCCCAACAACTCCCCGTCCCAGATAATGCTCCCACTACAGAAGCAGAAGCTTCCCATGAAGCACCTGCTCCTACTCTGGTTAATAGAAGCACAAAAATATCTCTTTCCCCTTCTCAAAACACCGCTGAGCCCAGATTGAAAATCCTCGTTGCTTCAGCGGCTTCTTGCTCCTTCGCACAGGTGGTTGTGGGGACGTGCCCCACAACACAGGCCCCATGTGCTTCGGTTTCACCAGTTGATTCCTCTTCTGAATCATCTGGTACTTCTAAAATGTTATGTAACGACGCGAATGTTACCCTCCCCCCTCCACCTCTTTCTCCCTTTCCTCCCCCTTCTTCCCCTCTTTGCTCTTCTCTCACTCCCCCTCCCCTTGCCCCTCCTGCATCTTCTTCTTCCTTTCCTGCTCCTCCCCCTCCCTCCTCCTCCTCCCCCCTTCCACTCCCTGGTTTGCAACCTCCAACTATTACTACCAGTCCCCCCCAGACTGGACTTATCCCTCCATACTCCGAGTCATCTCAGCCTTGTAGTGCTCCTGTTAGAGATAGTGTCATTGCCATCACTATCGTTAATGACACACCCAAGGATGTAATCACTGAGAGTGTTCCTCTTACATCTTTAGTCCCTCCTCCTGAATTAACCATGGAGATTGAGCAAATGGGCAAAGACCCTGATGAAATTGAGGACGATGACTTAGATGGTTGTTCCTCTCTGACGTCGAGCGCTTTTGGCGTGGAGCTCCCCCCAGATAGTAGTCTCGATGATACTTTAATCTCTATTTCCGATATCTTAGATTTTTTTACAAAAAAACTGCTCGTAAGAAGCGAGTAGATCTAAATTATTTTTTCCCAACTTGTGTGCCTTTGTCCAGAAAGGACATTTCTAGCGCTTCTTGTAAAAGACTGAAAAAATATATTCTTAAAGCAAGGAAGCACTTGATTGCATAAAAACTTCTTGATTATGATTATAGCAAGTTTAAATATAAACGGAGGATGTAATCCTTTACATAAAATTCAAACGATGCAGGTAATTATTAATGTAAAGGTAGATATTGTTATTTTACAAGAAACTCTGGTGACTGTAAGTTGCATGGCAGACTGGAGGCTGAAGTTGAAAGGAACTTGGTTTTTTAGTAATACAGCCTCCGTGAGTGCCGGTATTGCTTTTTATATTTCTCCATGTCTTCCCATCTCCTCTCTTGTTTTTAAAGAAATTGTTCCTGGATATTTAGCTGTAATTGATTTTATATATAACCGCCAGCGGATTTTAATTGTCAATGTTTATGCTCCAAGTGACAGTACAGTCAGGACCGCATTCTTCACTGATTCCTTCACTTTTCTTAATCATCTCACCCCCGATACCCTATTGTGTTTAGGTGGTGATTTTAATTGTACATTAGATCCAGTCAGAGATCGGAACAGCCCTGAACCCCACCCAGCTAGTACTAGGGCTTTGTCCACTCTCTTGTTCCAATATGATCTTGGTGATGTTTGGCAGCTACACCATGGGAACGTCCAACAATTTACTTGGTGTCGTTGCTTGTTAAATAGCATGTCGCTTGCAAGGCTTGATAAATTTTACATTAATCTCTCTTTTTTAAATCGTGTAAGTTTTACTGACATCACTCCCTCTGGCTTTTCTGATCATTTTTTAATTAAAATACATCTTTATTTTCCTAGTCCTCAGAGGAATACTTCTCATTGGTCTTTTAACACCTCTCTTTTAAATGATTCCTTTTTTAAATCATCTTTTTTAAAAATTTGGCTTCGAATTCTAGAATCACGGAACGATTTTACAAATCTTTGTCAATGGTGGGATTGTATAAAAGCACAAATCCGAGTCTTCTGTCAGCAATATAGGAATAACTTCACTCATGTAAAGCAAGCGAGGATAAGTATTTTAAGGAAAGAAATCCTCTTTTTACAAGATAGCACGATTAATATTGATAAGGATGTACGATGCCAGCGGCTTTATGACAAACAAGCCCTCTTGAATTGTTTAATTAAAGAAGATGCTCTCGGAGTGCTAACCCGACTTAGAGTGAAAGGCCTGTCGACTTCAGAAACTTGCTGTTAAGACTTTTTTAGCTTTGAAAAAACTACAGTCAAATTTTTCACTGTTAAGCTTACGTTCAAGTGATGGACAAATTATCAAAGACAATGCTCAGTTAAAGTGTTTTATTCGGGATTTTTACAAGAATGTTTTTCCCACAAAGAGAAGTAATGAACGAGTAATGTCTGATTTTACCCAAAATCTACCACAATTGGAAGAATCGCAACAACACTCTTTAGAACAAGATTTTACTGCGGATGAACTTTTAATAGCTCTTAATGACCTTCATGATAATAAAGCACCATGCTTGATGGTTTACCTGTTGAATTTTATAAAACATTTTGGGATTTGCTTGGACAAACACTTTTAGATGTTTGAAAGTTTAGTTTACAACATGGTTTGTTTCCTCTAAGTTGTCGCCGTGCAGTCGTGTGCCTTATCCCGAAGAAAGGAGATCTCCTGACCTTGCAGAATTGGAGGCCTATTTCTCTGCTTTGTGCGGATTACAAATCTTTTTCCAAGGCCCTTGTAAATCGTGTAAGGCCTTTTCTTAGCTTTTTAATTCATTTTGATCAATCTTTTTGTATTCCAAACCGGTCTATTCATGATAAAAAAAATTTAATTCGGGACTTGTGGGATGTCTGTGCTTTTCAAAAGCAGAATGCTGGCTTGTTCTTACTTGATCAAGAGAAAGCTTTCAATTCTATTAGCCATGAATATGTATTTTACACCTTAAAACAGTTTGGATTTGGGCAACTTTTATATCCCATGTCTTATTGTTGTATAATCATGTTTTTAGCATCATTAAAGTTAATAACCTGTGTGCTCCATTGATGGTTGGAAGAGGAGGCCGTCAAGGGTGTCCGTTATCGGGCTTTCTCTACTCCCTCTGTATTGAACCCTCCTAATTCGCCTTCGTGCTAGTCTACCAGGCTTTCCTGTGATGCCAACTGAAAGGCC
This sequence comes from Eptatretus burgeri, assembly GCF_056783735.1. NCBI lineage: Eukaryota > Metazoa > Chordata > Myxini > Myxiniformes > Myxinidae > Eptatretus > Eptatretus burgeri. Next base: position 65,561,303 of record NC_140962.1, read on the forward strand.
AATTGTTATCTCAGCATATACTGATGATGATGTGTGTGTCGTGGTGCGTAATAGTGATGATGTCACCATGTTATTAAATGACTTGGAAAAGTTCTCTTCGGCTTGCACAACGACAATAAATTAGAGAAAATGTAAAGCTCTGTGGATTGGCCCATACCCCAGCTGTTGGTTTGCCTCATCTTCCCAGAAACTTGCAGTGGGAGAAGGAAGGCATCCGCTATCGAGGTGTGTACATTGGCACCCCAGCTTTTATGGCTAGGAACTGGTTAAATACAGTTAACAAAATTGATAATAGACCAGAGAAGTGGAGAGGAATATTACTTACCTTGCCATACAGAGGTCGTGCCCTCGTGATCAATAACCTGTTGGCTTCCTTGTGACACAAAATGATTGCCCTGCACCCTCCTGAAGCATTGCTGCTGACAATCCAGAAACATCTGCTTGATTTTTTCTGGGGTGGCAAACATTGGGTCAAGCCTGAAGTCCTTTACCTTCCATTGGCAGATGGTGGCCATGGTCTTATTGACATTCTCAACCGACTGATGGCCTTTCGGGTCGCCACTGTCCATCACTTTCTTTTTTCTGCATCACTGCCATGGCGCCCCTCTGCTAACCATTTGCTGAAAATGGCTGGCATGCTCGACTTCAATCAGGAACTTTTTCTCATGGACTTGCAACATGTGGACATCTCTCCATTGCCTTTGTTTTACCAAGACCTGTTGCAAGCCTGGCGCCTCTTGAAGTGCACCAAGATATGGCTCACTACAACATCAACAACTTTCTCAATGAGCCTATCTTCTACAATGCACTTTTTCCAAACATTATTCGATCACCTGCTTGCATACAATGCTTCATAAACTCCGGTATACGTCTCATATGAGATCTGCGGAACGAGAACAAAACATGGCACTCAGTCGGACATATTGCGACTACCGTTGGAATGCGCTCTTTGAGAACTGTTTCCCTCCAGGTTCTGCGTACCTCAAGAAGTTTGGGACTCCATTTTGATACCACCAACGCTGTCCCTGCAATCCATGCCCCCTTCTTTCCACAGTTGCGTATAACATCAGTGGCATTAACAGAAACTGTGATCCTGTCTTCCTCTCCACTTCCTTGTGTTGCTAAAAAGTGCCTGTACCACCTTTGTGTCACCATACGGCATCCTAATGTGTGCAAAGATAGTTTTGGATCCCGATGGAAGGGGATGTTGCCTCTGGGGTCCCCCCTGTGCCCACAATGGGCTGCCATGTATGTCCCACCGATTGTAAAACGAACTGGTGATATCTCTTGGAGAATTCTTGGAGAATTTTAATGTTTTAAATTCTGTTTCGTGCCCCTTTTGTTTGGCCTCTGAAGACTTATATCATGCCGATGTTGACTGTGCAAGATTGACCACTTTTTACCTTTTTATCACAATTGTGCTGTCATATGAAAATTGTATTTTCTTTATGTACTTTTATTTTTGGACATTTACTTTATGTACATTTACTTTATGTACGTCGTGACGGGCTTGGGAGAACTCGTTGGTTTTGAAAATGTGTTCGCAGCTTCAAAGATGAACCAACGAGTTGTTTTCCTTTCCGAGGAGCGCGACGTCGCTGAGGCGGTTCAAACCGGTTTGTCTTTACCGCCAGATATTTTCGTTACCGTTAGTATGTTGGACTCACCGGCGGTGAAAATCACTTTATTAAATTTGCCACCTTTCGTTAAAAGTGAACAGATCTTGTCCGTTTTAAAACAGTTTGGCACGGTGGTGTCAAAAATCTCCATGATTCCTTTTCGTTTGCGTTCGGATTCCACAGTCCGCCATACCATGACCTTCCGGCGGCACTGTTACATGGTGGTAAAAAACACGCTCAATCGCTCGATGCCTCAGCTACGTTGGTAGTTGAAAATCGAAATTACCGAATGTACATTGCAACAGAGACAATGACGTGTTTCACGTGTGGTGCCTTCGGACATTTAAAAGGTGCTTGCCCGAAGTATATATCCGGTGGCACATCTCGACAGTTAGGAACAAGCGCCAATCCGAGTGGCACATCTAGAGTCGACATTAGTAATAATAATGGCGCATCTGCAACGGGAGATCGACCTTCACATTCGAGCGCGGAAACCGATAATTCCCCGGCTGATGATTCGGGTTTTATCACCGTGTCCTCCAAGAGGAATTGTAAAAGAGGAAACGGAAGTGAGGACACACAGGCGAGCTGTTCGAAAAAGATAGTGCCGTCGAATGAACGCAATGTTTCTATCCCAGAAACAGAAACAGAAACAGAAGCTCCTGCAGCTGGTCCTCTGCTGCAGAACAGGTTCAGTGTGTTCGCTGAAAAGGGAGGAGACGTTTCCGTTCATTCCTCTCACGAACAAGGACCGAGTGCAACGCCCCAAGATGTTGAGGTCACCACCCCAGTCACTGACATTAAAATCAAGAACCACGAACCTGCTCTCGTCGCGCGCCCTGCTGAGGACGAAGTGTCTGAGGTGATGGAGGAGGAAGAAGTAACAGCCCCAGAGGGAGAGTGCGAAGCCTCCGATACAAAAACGGTAATCCCTGTTACGGTTATTAAAACTCCCGCTGTGGAAACAGCTTCACCTTTAACAGAAGACGATTTTCCCGTTGTGAGAGCATCGACTTCAGTGTGTGAGGAGAAAAATAAAAACCATTCGGATTACGACTCAGATGGGGCCTCGTCGTTTGCCTCTCATGCTCGTAGCGAGGTCTGGAACGACCCAGCAATGGCCAAGGAACTGGAGGGTGATGATGATTTATCACCCATGGAAATTCTCCAGTTTCTTCAGGACACTTTTCGAAAGAAAAACGTTAAGATTATAACCTTTCTGAACCTGTCTGGCTTTATAACCTCGTCAAGACGTCTCCTCCTCAAGGCTGAACAACTTGGTGTGACTGAGTCACAAATATTTCACCTTAGGAAGTGTGTATTGAAAGCTCGGAAAGAGCTACAAGCACGACCCAACTTCCGTTCACCTGATAACCCCTCCCTACCAACACCATGACCTTCTCTGTTGTAACTTTAAATATAAATGGGGAACGTTCACCCCTGCGCAAAGCTCAGGTAAAGTTACTTGTCGAGCAATAACATTTTGATGTTGTTCTTTTGCAAGAGACGAGATGTAGCTCTTCGTGCTCGAGCGAATGGACTCGCATCATGAAAGGACAATGGTTCTTTAGTAGCTTGACCTGTCCTAGTGCTGGAGTGGCTATTTATTTAAATCCTTCTTTCTGTCCTGAAAATGTCACTTTCAAGGAGATTATTAAAGGGCATTTAGTTTCAGTTAATTTCCTTTATAATGGTTACAAACACACTTTAATAAATGTATATTCACCTAGTATGAACACAAAGACTAGTTTTCTTCACAGAGTTGGAATTGTTTCTCACACACCTTGATTTTGATGGTCTTGTTTGTCTGTGTGGGGGCTTTAATTGCACATTGTATCCCACCCTTGATCGTAATGGAGAAGAGCCCCACCCACCAAGTACGGCACCCTTAAAGAGGGCTTTGTCCAAATTCTCCCTTTTGGATGTATGGAGACTCCAGAACCCATCTGCACGACAATACACGTGGTGCCGATGTGCAAATGGCCGGCTGTCTCTTGCAAGGATAGACAGATTTTACATCAATAATGACTTTTAATGTCATCGACCATGTTGACATCACCCCAAGTGGCTTTTCGGACCATCACATGGTTGTTCTTCATATACTTTCCCCGGTTCGAAATCGTGGCACTGCCCATTGGACCTTCAATGCGAGTCTTCTGCAAGATGACGCTTTTCCTGTCGCCTTCCGAGCCTTTTGGGAAGTTTACGACTACGGAATCCTTCCTACTCCTGCCTCGCACAATGGTGGGACAATGCGAAAACCCATATCAGGACCTTTTGCCAGCAATATAGCTCCTTTTGTACCAAGAATGAATCTGCGCTGCAATCTCTAATTGCTAAAGAAATATTGTCTCTCCAGTCAAGCCTTCAAACTCCCAGTGCTGAAAGGACTAGTTCTCTACTAACAACAAAGAAAGCCCTCCTCGCTCAACTCTGTACAAAACAAGCCAGAGGGGCTCTAATAAGGCTGCGAATGGAGAACTACAGCTCTATCGATACTCCTTCCAAGTTTTTTTTTGCGTTAGAAGCGCAAAAAAAGAGAAACCAGCAAATAACTTCGCTGCGGGCACCAGGAGGCCGAGCAACACACGATCCAAAAGACATTAGGAGCTTGACCAAACAATACTTCTCTGACTTGTATTGTGCCAGAAACACTAAGGAAGACATGATTCGTTCCTTAACCACCTCTTTGCCCACCTTGTCTGAATCTGCATGTCAAAAACTTGACAAGGAAGTGACTCTTGACGAACTTTCTATTGCTTTGCAAACTTTGCCCACAGCTAAAGCTTCTGGACTTGATAGAATCCCTACTGAGTTTTACAAAGCCTTCTGGGATTTGTTGGGACCTGAGCTGCTTGACCTCCTGGTTGATAGCCTACGGTTAGGCTTGTTACCACTTAGCTGTCGCAGGGCCAAACTCGCTCTCATACCTAAGAAAGGAGACCTCCAGAAACTTAAAAATTGGCATCCCATTTCGCTCCTCTGCACGGACTACAAGATTTTCTCGAAAGGTCTTGCCAACCGCCTCAAACCTTTTATTGAGGAGATTGTACACCCCGATCAATCTTATTGCATTCCTAAATGGGCAATACACGATAGTGTTTTTATTGTCCGTGACATGATCGATATTTGTATTGCTGAACATAGAAATGTTGTTCTGGTATTTTTAGACCAAGAAAAAGCTTTCGACACAATTGATCATTCTTATCTCTTTGCTGTTTTACGGGGGTTTGGTTTTTAGGAAAATTTTACTTGCTATATCAAACTATTGTATAATAATACTTTTAGTGTGCTTAAAGTAAATAACATCCTAAGTCAGCCTTTCCCTGTTACCAGAGGTATCCGTCAAGGGTACCCCTGTCTGGCCTTCTATACTCCCTATCAATTGAACCTTTACTACATCGTTTATGCACGTGGCTCCAAGGGTTTTATCCTCTGCCATTAGAAAATCCCGTAAAAACCATTGCTTATGTGGATGATCTCTGTGCAATTGTGCGCTCAGATGATGATGTTCGTGCTTTGGTTGAGTCTGTCAAGGAATTTAGCCTGGCTAGCTCGACTAAAGTTAATATGGAAAAGAGCAAAGCTTTTTATTTAGGTCCACAGAATGAGACTCCCCCTCCAACCCTGCCAGGGCAGCTTGAATGGACCAATGAAGGAATACACTACCTCGGTGTCTTTCTTGGAATTCCAGTTTTTATTTCAAAAAACTGGGAATCGCTGATTACCAAAACTGAGCAGCGGTTAACAAAATGGAGGGGACTATTGAAGCAGATTTCCTACCGGAGTTGTACTCTAGTCATTAATAATCTTGCGGCATCAATGCTATGGCATGTTTTTAAGGCACTGCAGGCCCCAGCTTTTATCCTAAGATATCTTCAAAGTCTTTTTGTGGACTTTTTCTGGGGGGGGAGGAAAGCACTGGCTCCGGCCAGGAATACTAAGCCTACCGACAACAGAGGGTGGACAGGGGCTAATAGAGGTAACGAGCAAAGTGATGGCTTTCCGCCTCCTCTCAGCACGAAGGCTTCTATACTCCGACATCCCATGGAAAGCCTTTGCCCATTGCTTGCTTAAGCAAGCTGGGAAACTTGGCTATGGGGACGAGCTCTTTCTTCTCAACACGAAGCACGAGGATATGACATCGGTCCCCCTTTTTTACCGAAGCATGCTGGAAGCATGGCAGGCGTTTTCTTTTCGCCGTGATACCAGTGCTTACTCCCTTCAGATGTTTTTAAAGGAACCAATATTTTTAAATCCTTTTTTAATGGGGTCTGCAGTGACAGATCTTTCATGCAAAAGTTTATTGATGTCTGCATTACCAGAGTTGAACACCTCAGGAACCCCCTTGTACATAGATGGAAGCCAGCTGCTGACATTGCCGTGGCCACCAGTGTGAGGTCCATCAGAGTTATTGGCAGAATTTTCTCTGTGATCCTACGGACCTTGAAGCAAACCGGGTTAAAATGGGACCCAGACATTGAAGATGCCCTCCATCTTTCCCAATGTCCTTTCCCAAATCTGTTAATTTTATTTCAAAGATTTATGCCCTTTAACCGGATGGAGAAATCCTCAGTGTACAATCTATGTGTTCTCACACTTTTTCCTGACAAACCTGCAGAGCCACAAGCTCATTGGCGAGCGCTGCTTCAAGCTAACCTTTCCACTACGATAAAATGGCAGGTGATGTACAGAGAACCTATTGTCAAGCGCTCGGGCGATCTGCAGTGGCGGCTGGCGCACAGCATCCTGCCTTGCAACGTCCTGTCCCACCATATATGTCGGAATTGTGCCCCTTTTTCAACACCCCGGAGACCATTTTTCACATTTTCATTGAATGTTCAAGGTTGGCCTCGCTTTTTGGAATCATGTCACGTGTGATCCGGGGGCTCGGTTTGTCTTTTACACATTGTGTTTTTATATTTGGTTTTAATGTCTTGTATCAATGTACAAAATGAATGTCTTTTAGCAAACTTTTTGTGTTCTGAAGCAAAACTTGCCATTTATTAATCGAGGAAGCAAAAATTGCAGAACACTGATGTTTTAGCTGATGACGCCTTAACTATTTTTAAAGCATTGGTTACATCGCATGTTCTTTTTGAGTTTGAAACTCAAGATCCTGCTTTATTTAAAAACCGGTGGTGTGTGAAACAATCCTTATGTAGCATGGTTGGTGGTGCTCCAAGAATCAATTTATAAATTTAATATTACCTCTTTGTTACCCCTTCCTTTCCTGGTTATTCATTTTGATGCTTGTACAAACATACTTCACCATGTGAAACTTGAATTTTGAGAGGAGAATTCTGTGGACTTGAGGAGAGGTGACGATCCGTCCGTCCGTCCGTCCGTCCGTTCACAATGAAGTTGAAGCGGGAGATCTTGTCATTAGTGATCCTGATAGAGGTCGATGAGACGTACACGATGGTATGACTTTCAAGGTCACCGAAGGTCAAGGTCACGAGGCCTTTGAAATTGTTGAAAATGACGATTTTCAAATTCTATCTCCTCCGCCATTTCTCAAGCGATCTTGAATTTGATTGTAGCATATGAATCTCTGGGACAACATCTAAATTTCGATCAGGCCGGATTTTCGATATTCGCTTTCGTTTTCGTGTCACGTGACTTCAAAGTTGGCAAAAGATGCGAAAAATTACGATTTTCAAAATCTATCTCCTCCTACATTTCTCAAGCAATCTTGAATTTGATTGTGGCATATGAATCTATGTGACAATATCTAAATTTGGTCAGGACGGATTTTCAAATTTCGCTTTCGTTTTCGCGTCACGTGACTTCAAAGTTTGCAAAAACTGCCCTACCTTCAGGAGGCTATTTTTCTCGCAGAGATGACCGTCACTCCCGCACGGGTGTATTTTTATAATAGCATTTTAAATGCTTGGTGTGTTTTTATAGTCGACCGTGATTATCTTTCCTACACCAAAGATATGTTTTTGAACGAACCTCTGTTTTACTACTCTCTTTTTAAAAGAATAAGAACGGAGCATTCTTTTATCGATCATTTTATTCAGAACGGTGTCCATTGCGTTTCTGATGTTATGATTGACAACAGGAGATGGTTGAGTGCTGCAGCACAAGCAACCAAGGTTGGCATACGGTCCTACCACCAAGTATCTCTTTTATTATGTGAAGTACTTTCGGTCTACCAGAGAGTTAAGGTACACTGGGAGAGATCTCCTCGCACTGGCGATGGCTCAACTGTTCGCAAATCAAATCCTCTCTTCCCAAATCTCGAGCTCACTCCCACTGTCACTATTTCCGGTTCAATTGTAAAATATTTACCAAAAATACATCTTGGAATCACACCATAAGTAGGTCTGAGAAAACGTCATATATACCAGGACTGTGTGAAAGCAATTCGACCTTCTTTAGGAACTTGGCAGTCAAGGAAGTGGCACAACTACTTGCCTCCAGAATACCCCTTCCAACCTAACTGGAAAGCCTTTTACCATGTTCTCATCCCAAAGAAAACTGCTGACCTGTCTTGGTTGACACATTGGGTATTACCTACCAACAAACTCTTGCATGTTTTCTCTCCTGAAATACCTGACCAATGTCCCTTCTGTGGAACTCTCGAGACCTTGTCACATGCTTATGTTGAATGTGCACGCTTGATCCCTTTGTTTGGTTTGCTTTGTGAATTGTGCTCCAATAGTCCAGTCAAAATATGGTTGGAGGTCACACTAATTGCAAGAAAAATGAAACCACTTTTATTTGTCTTCTTTAAGTACATGTAATAACATATTAAAAATTCCAAGAAGTTCCTGGTGTGGAACATAGATTTCTGGGGGTGTCCAAAATCTAGCATATATAGGGACCTGGCGAAATTAGGTCATAGGTTACAAACACTAGGATAGGTCAAACTTCAATCATCTACGTTTAATTTTACTATTAATATTTATTGTTTAGGTCACATTTGATATTTAAATGTCCTTTAAACCATGCCCATGGTCAAACTGAGGACCAGTCTGCCCCCCCCCCACCCCACACACGCACATAGGTAGGGCCTAATTTAGATAAGGATACCTTTTCCTTACTCGGCATTGTTGCAAACATTAAAAAGTATCATCAGTCATCTTGTTACGTTGGTCACTCATGTTCTGACATACACCTCTGCATTCCCCACATGCTGGATTACAGGGCAGTCCTTGTTGCCGACACCCGCAGTGCTTGGTTTGGCAGCCAGATTTGCAGCGGCATCGAACTACTTTTCGCAGTTCTTCTGGTGCGAAATCCAAGTCACTTGCCACTGGAAATAATGTTTCTCCTTGCACCCTCCAACCCCATGTCTCTGAATTAAGTTCTTCTCCTTTCCATGTCTGCACCTGATGATATACGCGCAAGGAGTGATACTTGGCAGCTGCCCGAGTTGGAGGTAGGGATTTTGGGTGGACCACTTGTTTTTTGGTGGCCAGAAGTTCAAGGTACTTTTGATGGCAAAGTATTCCAAATTCCTTGTGACCCTGGGATTTGCTTTGTATATGCACATCATAGCTTTTTCACCTGCTTCTGCAATTCCTTCGTTTGATCTTCCCGGATCGTTGAAAACTTCAGCTGCCTTGACAAAAGATGGGCTGTTCTTTGCCAATGAAAGAACTACAGCTTTTCCATGACCAAACAACCTTGAAGTAGTATCACATCCGAGAACAGCATGAAGAAACAAGATGTTTCTGCAAACTTTCTCACCTCGAGTCTTTTGCAGATTCTTGATATCAAGGTATCGGATGGGAGAACCTGCTTTAGCCTGGGGCTGGAAGTTTATATTCTTGTGCTTCTTAGTTGTGTAATGGATAAGCAAAACCAGGAGATCTGTGTCGCTGCCAACCAGTATGGTCCGACCTTTCTTGGCCACTACCAGTGCCGTCTTCACTATCAAAAGATCAGCATCTCCTTTTGCATGATGAACATCACAGCTGGCCATTTCAAGATGCTTTCCAAGGAGATTTATGAAACGTTGCTTATTCTCTTTGTTTGACAGGAATTCATCCTTTTTCATTTGAAGAGGCATGTTTTCATGAAACTGAATTCCTTGGGCCTGCTTGGTACCAATGTGTCTTCTGTGAGTCCCATCCTTTGGAGTTGGACCACTCTGGTAACCATCAAGCACTATGACTGGGTTTCCATACCTTTTGATATGAGCAACATAATTTTGGCAGATAGCATTGTATGTCTTCCCAGTTTTCCATGGTATCTTGTGCAGAAGAGCTCCACCATCAAGGACAAATTGGAATGTTGCAATCTCCATGTGCGTCTGTTCATCAGAAGGATCCCCAGCAAGGTCTCATAGAGCGTTAGCAAGCGCTGGCTTTTTAGCTTTCAAGAGTTTGTTCCTTTTTTCAAACAGAGCAGGGGGATAGCCACAGAGTTCATAGCCAAATGCATCCTGAATACTTTCCTTCTGTGTGCTGACCATCAGAAGCCTTTGAAACAGGAGAAGAGGATCAATGCTAACATCCTCACCATCGATGGAGATTTTGGACTTCGAATCCATTGCGACTGCCTGGTCTTTCTTCTTAAATGTGTACTTCAAAACTTGTTTTCCCTCCATGTCCCCTAACATTTTACTGCCAATATCCTCTGCTCTGTCGACATTCACATTGTCTGTTGCAATAACGCCATTTACTATATTTCTGAGAGTTTCAGCATTTCCGAAAGGAGACTTGTCCTCAAAATGAATGTGAGTAGCTTGTTCACATCATTGGCATCCCTCTTCTTACGTGCCATGGAAAGATCCTTATGTTGCTCGCTTGTGGTGTATCCAACAGAAGTCAATCTCTGCATTGCATTTGTTGACTTCTCCACAAACTGGTCTTGATAAAGCCCAAACGATTCTTTGCGTCTCCGTCATTCCCCTTCCCCTCGTCAGTCCGCCCGTTGTCTTTAGACTGCGCATTAAAACTTGCTCTATCACCAGATCTGCGGATAGACCAGCCCAATACTTATCTGACCTTCTAACAGCAAGTAGTCCATTCATAAAATGTTTGTACACACTAGGCTTTGTGGCATGCATATCAGACATCTTCTGTAAGTAGATGTGGATAGATTTTGTGTACAAACTGTGGCCTGCTGCTGCAAGGTAAGGAAGCATGTCATTCATTGCCTCAAAGTGTAGATGCCAGTTGCTTGTTCTTTCAGAGGTCATGAACTTTCGAACAATGGCAATCATCTTCATATACATGAACCATAACCGACTTGTCCTTTCAGTCACATGGCTTGCCTTTTCATCCATCATCTCCTTGATAGAAGCCAAGGTAGGGGATGATTCAACATCTTCCAGGGAAATCTCGCAACGCCACACCGCCTCCATACTATTATTCCTCGAAGGTTTACACGATATTTTCCTGAGAGAACACCTCAGAAAACTTGGGAATAGACACCAAGTTGAATGGAATAGGGGAAGAAATGGCCAAATTACACAGTTTTTTTTTTAATACCGCAAACTTGCCTGAAAAAGATTAAAAAGTCGCAATCATCCTAAAAACTCACCATGTTCCATACCTTCATTTACTGGAATTTTTAGTCATTGATAAGGTAGAGCTAGAGGAACATAAAACAAGTGGTTTCATTTTTCTTGCAATTAGTGTGAGGTTTGCCCCCATTTTGGCTTATTTTGACTGGACTACAAGCTTTCTTTGAACTTCACTTTAAAAGTTTTTATTTTTGGCTTTGAATCCAAAACACATCCACTGGAAGTGATTTTGGCCAATTTTCTCATTGCCACAGCAAAGAAGTCAATATATCGCACAAGGAAAACGAAAATTGAAAATATTTCAGGGTGTGCTGATAACCTTCTGGCTTTGTTTTAAGGAACCATTTTTGCCCATATTAAAATGGAATTTTCTTTTTACACTTTCATAAACAAAATGTACATTTTTAAAAGAGTGTGCGCTCTAAATGATGCACTTTGTATTGTTCAAAATGATTTTTTAATCGCAGACTGATCACTTTTGCTGTCATGATGTAACCTTGTATTCTTGAATATGTAACTTTTGTGTCATTATGAAAAATGTTTCTCCTTTATAAATTGTGTTTTATACTTTTGTAATAAAAGTCTCTCTCTCTGTCTCTGTCTCTCTGTCTCTGTCTCTTTCTCTGTCTCTTTCTCTGTCTCTTTCTCTGTCTCTTTCTCTATCTCTTTCTCTGTCTCTTTCTCTGTCTCTTTCTCTGTCTCTTTCTCTGTCTCTGTCTCTGTCTCTGTCTCTATCTCTGTCTCTGTCTCTCTCTCTCTCTGTCTCTCTCTCGTTGTGTGCCACCGTGCAACTGCCATCGATGTAATTCTCATGAAAATGAAGCTCTTTTCAAATGTCAATGCACAGGAAATTCAATTTGATGTGGTTGAATAATTATTGCTGAACATTACTGAGATAATTATTGAGTTGCTGCTTTAAGTTAACAACTTGAATACATATGCTTTTGCTCTTCAATGCAACTTGTTTATTGCAGTCAGTCAAGCTCCATTGTCCTTGATTTTTCATACTTGATAATTGCATTTCCAACAACAAAGCATGCTCTTCTTTCACTACCTTTCAAAGATTTGTGTTAAATTTGAAATTCATTAATTCACAGAAACCAATTGTTCCAAACGTTTTTAATTGATCGTGTTTATGCTTTTCTCATGGAACAAAGTCGCTGATTTAAATTGCATCAGTTCTATGTTTTGCTTTGGGACTAATTTGTTTAAGCTCATCCTTCAATGGGAAATCGGACCACATCATATTATTTTTGTGACAACCACTTGAAAGAGCATGATCATGAGTCCAGTTTGTCATACTTAGATTTATATAGGAGACCTCCATGGAAGGAAGATGGTGATTGACTGAGGGAATGTCAAGATAGCTCATTTGCTGGCATGCTCACCTTTGATCTGTCTGGTCATGGACTTGTTCCCCCAACAAAGTCAAATCAAGGAAAGACAGAGGCTGGAGCAGCAGCCCAGAGGGAAGAGAACCATGATTGTAGAAGGCACCAGCATGCTAATATACAAATACACACACACACACATACACACACACCTTGAACCACCTTTCATCACTATCGACAGTAGCGTCTGCTGTTGGTTGTTATCTCCACTTGCTGTTTTCAAGTGATGGGGAGGAAGTTCTCCCAGATCTCAAAATCTCCATCTCCTATTTTTTGTTCAAGGATCATGATTCATGAACCAAACCATGAAACTTCATTCTCATAGCCTCGTTCCAAAGGGTTCTTTTCAAAATATTCACCGACCCTCTGACAGCCTCCACTTGTCGCTCGTTTGTAGTGATATTCCCCGGAATGATTTTGAAGGACTCGGTTAGGGTTTTATGTATCATTCCTGTAGCTTCAACTATCACTGGTACAATTTCAGCTTTCTTCAGTTTCCAAATCCTCTTGACATTTTTTCAGATACTGGTATTTGGTCAATTTCCTTATTTCTGTGGCATTTAGTCCAAATTCATTGAGAACTGAAACCTCGATCAACAGTGCGGACTTTTCCTTTTTGTGTTTGAATACTATGTCTGGACGCAATGCTTTGTTTGCAGTATCCACACTTGACAGGATCATCTTGTAGTGCTTGGGCATTATATGTTTATTATCAAGGATTGGATTTGGTTTGTTTCCATGATTGTTTCTTTAAGGCATTAGTGTAGTGTAGTGTCTTGGGCATTGATGATGACTCGTTCTCCATCCCAACTAATTTGACCTCCTCTTATCCATTCCAATGAGCCTTCTTTGTCGATCCCTGTCCTGTCAAGCTCTTTTTTTCATCTTCCTGCTCTTCTGTCATTCTCCCATTTGTCAGAGTATATCTGCTGATATTTCGTTTTTGCAATTTTCCTTTTTTTTCTTTGCAATCATTGGGGCTGTGTTTGTTTCAGTTTCGTTTTTCCTGTGTTGTATCCATCATTTGCACCTGTTTTTCGAAGTTTATTGCTAAATGGATTAAGGATCCCTTTTCTGGTTTGTCGTTTTCTTGCTCGTATGCAAATCTCATTCGATAGTCTGTTGAGCTTTTCACGACTCCGCTAGTCCTACACACCATGTTCTGTGCACTTGGTTAAGCTCCATCAAACCGCCGCCTCCTTCTCATCGCTGTAAGTAAACCTCGATATGCATTGGTTTTTGTGGAATATCTTGTGAATAGTTAGAAGTTTCCTTGTTTTGGTGTCGAGATTGTTGATCTCCAATTGTGGCTAGTTCATAATTACACAGCTATATTGGGATCATCCATGAACACTGCAAGTTGTTTTACAGCTTTTTATTTTGTTTCTTAGAGAGAGGGATGACTTCAGAATTCATGTTGTTTTGTGTAGGCACTCTTTGTTGATTATTTTACACAATTTTTTGCGTTGTACCTGGGGGCCTTCTTCTATTCCGAGGTATTTGTAGGATGCTACATTTTCTAGTTCCTGTATTGTACTTTGATCGATTGAGATGTTGTCTGTTCTTTTTGTTTTTCCTTAGAAAACATGTATTTGGTACATTTGTCAAGACCAAACTCCATTTGGATATCTTCCATGTACTGTTTTACTAGTTTTAATTGATCTGCCAATTTCTTATCATTTTGGGTGAAGAGTTTTCGATCATCCATGAACAGAAATGTGTTACCTTTCTTGTTTATTTGGTCATTTTCCTGTTAGATGCCAAACTGTGTCAATGTCCTTGTTCATTGATGAGGTTACTCAGTGGGTTCAAAGCCAGAGAAAGCAGGAGGGAGGAAGGCTATCACCTTGTAAGATATCATGTTGTATCTTTCCTCCTGGGATTTCAATCTTTCCTTCCAAATAAAGTAGTATCACAGTTGTTTACAGTGTCATTGCTTTCTTAATCAGTGTGACTATTTGGGATCAATTTTGTACACTTGCATACATGTTATAATCCATGAATGTGGGACACTATCAAAGGCATTATTGTAATCTTTCCAGGATGTGGATAAGTTGCTTTGGCCAAGCTTGCAGTTTTCGAGTATGGTTTTGTTTAACAATAAATGGTCTATTGTTCCATAGCATCCTCTCTTACATCCTTTCCACTTTGCCTCTAAAGCTACTTGTTGAGTGAGGTGGTCGTAAATTGCATCGGTGATTTACCTGTTCAAAGTTTGCATGGTGCTGGTCTGTATTTGTTGACCTTGATCAACAATGATGGGTTTCATCAGATTTCGTGATTAAAAGAGTGTTGAACCATTCATTAATTGGCTGTTCCACCTTGGATGATTTTGTGAAATGCTCGAGCATAGTGAAGATGGAGAGCATGTAGTTGCTTTTGCCATAAGTTTGGAATCCCGTCCAGGCCTGGGCATTTGAAGTTTGGCACTATTGCGAGATGTTTTCTAATTTTTTTTCTTCATCTCCCCAGTGTTGGTGCTTGTGCATGCAGGCCACTTTCTTCAGGGAGGGATGGACAATTTTCAGTCGCAGAAACGTCCTCAGCTGCAGGCAGTTTACCAGCCAACCTCACAGCCACCTTTATTAGTGAGTAATTAGACAAGAGATCACTCATTCAGGGAGGGGGGGCATCCCCGGAGAGTGTACACACACACACACACACACACACACACACACACACACACACACACACACACACACACACACACACACGTCAAGTCACTTGCTTCACCTTTATTAATCTTTATATCTTCTCTTATGCATTTCTGTCATTTTGAAGCCTGTAAGGCAAAGAATGTGCACTGGTGCCTTTAAAAATATAGAATGGAGGCAAGCGAGTGCATTGATATTAAAAATTAAATGCCATCTCTCACCCTTAATATCCCAGCAAATGACAACTGGAAGCTGTTTCAGATGTGGTGGCAATCTTAGATAGAGCTCTCAGAGAAGAGATTCCATAAAAAGTAGCATCTGAAAATTCTCATGATTTGTATGTGAGACATAAAGTAATTGACTTCACTTAACTTGACTAGCCTATTGAAAAAAGAGTTCCCTACAAAGAACTTCAACACAGGAGGGAGCCATTAAGCCTCTTTGTAAAAATAAAAAAATAAGGCAAATTCGACCGTTTTGGCATGAAGAAGGATTATTGTGCAAAATCGATTGTTTTGTTTAGTACAAGCTGAAATACACAATATTTGATGGAAAAACACGTGTTTCTGGAACAAAAAATGGGGTCAGAACAAGCCAATGTGGTACGAAAAACACTTGTATCTAGCAATTTAGACCATTTTTGCATGAATAAGATTTCTTGTGTAAAATGCGTTGTTTTGCTGAGGACAAGCTATAAAACGCATAATTTGATTATTATTATTTTTTTTAATTCCTTTTGTTAACACGTCTTTCTGCAAAAGAATGGTTTTGTAGAACAAAAAACAGGATCAGAACAAGCTAATGTGTTGTTAAAAACACAAGTGTTTGGCAAATCAGACCGTTTTTGCATGAATAAGGTTTCTTCTGTGAAATGTCTTATTTTGCTTTGGCCAAGCTAAAATACACACTATTTGACGAAAACATGTGTTTCGACAAAAGCAGTTATTTGGAACAAAAATGGGGTCAGAACAAGCTAACGTGTTGTTAAAAACACTTTTCCTCATCAAATAAGACTATTTTTGCAGGAATAAGGTTTCTTTTGTAAAATATATTGTTTTGATTTGTATCAGCAAAAATACACACCATTTTATGTTAAACACGCATTTATGCATTAGAATAGTTATTTGGAACTAAAAAAAAAAGGGGTCGGAGTGGCGACCCGTCCAGGATTGTGCCAAATAGGCGAGGAGACTGCTTCAGCAGCACCAACGGTCTATGCAGCATATGGCACCAATGGATGGAACAAAATAATGTGACAAAAAACGTTTTTATTTGGCAAATTAGACCGTTTTTGCATGAATTATGTTCATTGTGTGAAATGTTTTGTTGCTTAGTACAAGCTAAAATATGAAAATCATGTTTTTCTCCATGATTTTCATGTTTTACTTAATTATTTTCTAACTTCAATATGTGCAAGTTTTACTTTTAGATGAAAATACGCATTTCTGCTAAAGAATTGTGATTTCAAACAATAAAACTTTGCCATAACAAACCAACGTGTTGTTAAAAAGCATATATTTGGCAAATTCGACCGTTTTTACATGAATAAGGTTTCTTGTGTAAAATGTCATGTTTTTATTCACACAAGCTAAGATACACACTTTATGATGAAAATCAATTGTTTCTGCATGACAATATTTATTTCCAACAAAAAACAGTGTCAGAACAAGCCAGTGCGTTGTCAAAAACGCTTGTATTTGGCAAATTAGACCATTTTTGCATGAATAAGGTTTCTTATGCAAAATGTATTGTTTTGCTTTGTACAAGCTTAAATATACACTAATTGATGAAAACGCATGTTTGCATTAGAATCGTGATTCGAAACAAAAAATGGGGTCAGAACAAGCTCATGCTTGAAAAACGCTTGTATTAGGCAAATATAGCAGTTTTTGGATGAATAAGGTTTCTTTTGTAAAATGTATTGTTTTGCTTTAAACAAGCTAAATATACACTAGTTGATGAAAAACATGTGTTTCTGCATTAGAATTTTTTTTACAACAAAAAAACGGAATGAGAACAAGCTTATTAGTAAAAATGCTAGCATTGGGCAACTTAGACCGTTTTCACATCAATAAGGCATCAAACATCAATAAAATGTGTTGCTTCGCTTTGTTCAAGCTAAAAAGCACACCATTTTATTTTTTTATTTTTTTAAACACGTGTTTCTGCAAAATAATCGTTTTGTGGATCAAAAACAGGGTCAGAACATGCTAATGTGTTGTTAAAAACTCTTGTATTTAGCAAACCAGACTGTTTTGCATGAATAAGGTTTCTTGTGTAAAATGTGTTGTTTTGCTTTGTACAAGTGAAACACATACTCACTCAAGCCTTTACAATGGTTGCCAACCCAGTGTAATTTGTCTGTTCTTTCACCTTTTTAAAAGCCTGAGCATCCAGGAAGAAAGTGGTCCATGTATAATTTTTAAAGCCTTTATGACTCAGTCGGGGTTAATTCTGTCCATTATGTTCTACTCAATTTAATTTGAGGTCAATGTACTCCAGTATAATGTACACCGTCCCTCCCTATTCCATCTCCAGATACTGCACGACGTCATCGCTAGGCCCCGAAGGCTCCCAGCGATGACGCATGCCGAAAGTTGTGTTCAGTTTTCACCCCATTTGTTTAGTTATTTGTTACTTGCGAAGATTGAAAATTTTTCAAGTATATTGGTTGGTCATGTGAGTTATTCTATCTGTCTGTTAGTTGAGAATATCAAAGATTTTTCAAGTAAATTGGTTGGTCTTGTGTGTTATTTGGTCTGTATGTTGGGTCGCCGAAATAGGTGACCCTTATTGTTGGGTCGCTGAAATAGGTGATTCTGATATATGGAATATTTTACCCACAGCGCCCCCTACAATTAGGGTATGCGTGAAAATTGGCGAAAATTGAAGGCCCCCTAGTGACCAGGTGAGTGCATCAATACGAATGAAACTTTGCAGGTTCATGGTACTCAATGAGTACTAAAACTTTGCCTCAGGACATATTGACTGATTTCGCTTAGGTCAGGGGTCAAAGGTCAATTCATGCAAAAATCAATAATATGCAAGAGCTGGAGGTGCCTTCGCGCCAAATGCTACTCCTCCTAGGGTTATGGTCGGATGGTCATGAAAATTCACACTAATCATCTGGAATACATTGTGCACAAACGATCGAGCCGGATTTTCGATTTAGATCTTTGTTCACCCACAGCACCCCCTCGAACTTTGGGGATTTCCGATTTCAAACCGCATTTTCGGTACTTTTCATTCAAATGGATACCGAGTAGTTATCAGTAGATGGAACTGGATGAGATTTGATATGCATAATTTAAGGTGATTTCCTATCCGCTATATGACATTGATTTTGCTCTATATCTTATTATATATTTTCCATGCTCGGCGATTCATCGCCGCCTACCGGCTTGTCTGTCTGTTTGTTACTTACGAAATCTAAAGATTTCGTAAGTATATTGATCACTTTCCTCCTCTGTTTGTGTGTTTGTGTGTTTTTGTGTTTGTTTGTTTGTAGACACGATAACTCGAGAAGGGAAGAAGCTACTAATGTCAAATTACACCACGTGATTCAGGAGGGTGATGGCTCACGCTGATTACATTTTGGTCAAAATCGGTCAAAGGTCAAGGTCACAGTGAGGTCAAACATCCAAAACATGATAACTCGAGAAAAGTTACCACAGGTGTTGTTGATGGAGCATGAGTTTGGAAGACCAAGGTAAGTTCGGCAGAATTTGTGTGTCAATTCGTCGAGTTACGGCTGTTTTAAAAATTTCAGCGTTATAAAATAATTCCGTAAATTCCTGTGGAGAAATGGAGTATTTTTGCTTCGGACGACGTTACGAGTTTGTTTTAACTTCAATTTTAATTATGTCTTCGGTTTTTGCGATCGCTTAGGACGCTTAACACTCGGTTGTCCAAATTCTGGTAAAAATCGGATGTTTTGGAGACGTTTTAAGATTGTATAAAAATATTTCACCCGCCGCGTCACGGCTCGTCATGTGGCGCAGCGCGCTCGAGCAGACACGTCGTTGAGTCACGTAAAGGTTTTGCGTGTGCGCGCTGACATCACCGTGCTCGCCCCGGCGTCCTTTCAAGTTGGGGGGGGGGGCGTCAAGTGTGACCTTTACGTTACGTTAATCCGCGGTAACTCGAGAACGGAAGAAGCTAACAATGTCAAATTACACCAGGTGATTCAGGAAGGTGATGGCCAGCGCTGATTAGATTTTGGTCAAAATCGGTCAAAGGTCATGGTCACAGTGAAGTCAAACATTCGATTTTTGATGGTTTGGTGAAGAATCATCGTAGAAACTTCTGGTTTGCGTCGTTACCTTCTCTGGAGACAGCTTTTATTGGACAAGGTCAGGGGTCAAGTTGCCGATTTTCGTAAGTACCAGTCTATGACTACTTGTTACTTACGAAATCTAAAGATTTCATAAGTATATTGATGACTTCCGTCCTCTGTTTGTGTGTTTGTTTGTAGGCACGATAACTCGAGAAGGGAAGAAGCTACTAAAGTCAAATTACACGACGTGATTCAGGAGGGTGATGGCTCGCGCTGATTACATTTTGGTCAAAATCGGTCAAAGGTCAAGGTCACAGTGAGGTCAAACATCCAAAACATGATAACTCGAGAAAAGTTACCACAGGTGTTGTTGACGGAGCATGAGTTTGGAAGACCAAGGTAAGTTCGGCAGAATTTGTGTGTCAATTCGTCGAGTTACGGCTGTTTTAAAAATTTCAGCGTTATAAAATAATTCCGTAAATTCCTGTGGAGAAATGGAGTATTTTTGCTTCGGACGACGTTACGAGTTTGTTTTAACTTCAATTTTAATTATGTCTTCGGTTTTTGCGATCGCTTAGGACGCTTAACACTCGGTTGTCCAAATTCTGGTAAAAATCGGATGTTTTGGAGACGTTTTAAGATTGTATAAAAATATTTCACCCGCCGCGTCACGGCTCGTCATGTGGCGCAGCGCGCTCGAGCAGACACGTCATTGAGTCACGTAAAGGTTTTGCGTGTGCGCGCTGACATCACCGTGCTCGCCCCGGCGTCCTTTCAAGTTGGGGGGGGGCGTCAAGTGTGACCTTTACGTTACGTTAATCCGCGGTAACTCGAGAACGGAAGAAGCTACCAATGTCAAATTACACCAGGTGATTCAGGAAGGTGATGGCCAGCGCTGATTAGATTTTGGTCAAAATCGGTCAAAGGTCATGGTCACAGTGAAGTCAAACATTCGATTTTTGATGGTTTGGTGAAGAATCATCGTAGAAACTTCTGGTTTGCGTCGTTACCTTCTCTGGAGACAGCTTTTATTGGACAAGGTCAGGGGTCAAGTTGCCGATTTCGTAAGTACCAGTCTATGACTACTTGTTACTTACGAAATCTAAAGATTTCATAAGTATATTGATGACTTCCGTCCTCTGTTTGTGTGTTTGTTTGTGTGTGTGTTTGTTTGTTTGTAGGCACGATAACTCGAGAAGGGAAGAAGCTACCAATGTCAAATTACACCACGTGATTCAGGAGGGTGATGGCTAGCACTGATTAGATTTTGGTCAAAATTGGTCAAAGGTCAAGGTCACAGTGAGGTCAAACATTCGATTTTTGATGGTTTGGTACAGAATCATCACAGAAACTTCTGGTTTGCGTCGCCACCTTCTCTACAGACAGCTTTTATTAGACAAGGTCAGAGGTCAAGTTGACGATTTTGTAAGTACCAGTCTATGACTGCTTGTTTGTTTTATTGTTTGTAGGGACGATAACTCGAGAACATCAGGAGCTACCAATGTCAAATTACATCACTTGATTCAGGAGGGTGATGGCTAGCACTGATTAGATTTTGGTCAAAATTGGTCAAAGGTCAAGGTCACAGTGAGGTCAAATATTCGATTTTTGATGGTTTGGTACAGATAACTCGAGAATGGAAGAAGCTACCAATGTCAAATTACACCACGTGATTCAGTAGGGTGATGGCTCGCGCTGATTAGATTTTGGTGAAAATTGGTCAAAGGTCAAAGTCACAGTGAGGTCAAACATCCAAAAAAATGATAACTCGAGAACGGAAGAAGCTACCAATGTCAAATTACACCACGTGATTCAGGAGGGTGATGGCTAGTGCTGATTAGATTTTGGTCAAAATCGGTCAAAGGTCAAGGTCACAGTGAGGTCAAACATCCAAAAAAATGATAACTCGAGAACGGAAGAAGCTACCAATGTCAAATTACACCACGTGATTCAGGAGGGTGATGGCTAGCGCTGATTAGATTTTGGTCAAAATCGGTCAAAGGTCAAGGTCACAGTGAGGTCAAACATAATTATGTAAATCAATGTGGAGAAATGGAGTATTTTTGCTTCGCTCGACGTTACGAGTTCGTTTTAACTTCGATTTTAATTTTGTCTTTGGTTTTTGCGATCACTTTGGACACTTAAAACTCAGTTATCGAAATTCTGGTAAAATCGGATGTTTTGGAGACGTTTTAAGATTGTATAAAAAATATTTCACTTGACGCGTCACGGGTCGTCACATGATGCAGTGCGCTCGAGCAGACGCATCGTTGAGTCACGTAAAAGTTTTCCGTGTGCGCGCTGATGGTGTTTTCGATAAAGATGGTGTTTAAAAGTCATTTTTTATCCCAATAAAGGTTATCGTCACATGCCTGACTCGCTAAGCTGTCGGATTATGTAAAGATTGTTGGTGGATGGCCGAATATTACGGTTTTGTGACTTTGATAAAATAATATAAAATAATTGCGTGGAGAAATGGAGATTTTTGCTTCGGTCTACGTTACGATTTTTGATGGTTTGGTGCAGAATCATCGTAGAAACTTCTGGTTTGCGTCGCTACCTTCTCTGGAGACAGCTTTTATTAGACAAGGTCAGAGGTCAAGTTGACGATTTCGTAAGTACCAGTCTATGATTGCTTGTGTGTTTGTTTGTGTGTTTGTGTGTTTGTTTGTAGGCACGATAACTCGAGAACGGAAGAAGCTACCAATGTCAAATTACACCACGTGATTCAGGAGGGTGATGGCTGGCGCTGATTAGATTTCGGTCAAAGGTCAAGGTCACAGTGAGGTCAAACATAATTCCATAAATTCATGTGGAGAAATGGAGTATTTTTGCTTCATTCGACATTACGAGTTCATTTTAACTTCGATTTAAATTTTGTCTTCGGTTTTTGCGATCGCTGAGTACGCTTAAAACACGGTTGTCGAAATTCTGGTAAAAATCGGATGTTTTGGAGACGTTTTAAGATTGTATAAAAAATATTTCACTCGCGCGTCACGGGTCGTCACGTGATGCAGTGCGCTCAAGCAGACGCGTCGTTGATCACGTAAAGGTTTTCCGTGTGCGCGCTGATGGTGTTTTCGATAAAGATGGTGTTTAAGTCATTTTTTTATCCCAATAAAGGTTATCGCCGCATGCCTGACTCGCTGAGCCGTCGGATTATGTAAAGATTGTTGGTGGATGGCCGAATATTATGGTTTTGTGACTGATAAAATAATATAAAATAATTGCGTGGAGAAATGGAGATTTTTGCTTCGGTCGATGTTACGATTTTTGATGGTTTGGTACAGATTCATCGTATAAACTTCTGTTTTGCGTCGCTACCTTCTCGAGAGACAGCTTTTATTAGACAAGGTCAGAGGTCAAGTTGACTATTTCGTAAGTACCAGTCTATGACTGCTTGTTTATCTGTTTGTTTGTATGTCAATCACCGACAGGTCACAATTTTAAACCAATCTTCACGAAACTTCACCACATGGTGAAGTTTGTCATACGCAGAAGCCTATTCTTTTTGAGGTCAAAAGGTCAACATAGGCCGAAGGTCAACAACTTTGTCAAACTTCCAAAATCTTGAATTTTCATCCTATTGACAAAGAAATTTGAAGAAGATTTATATTTCTGGTCACTGAGTTCAAACACCTATTATTTTTGAGGTCATCATCGACCAAAATCTCAACATCGGCCAAAGGTCAACAACGTTGGTGAAATATCTAAAATTGTGAATTTTCATCTGATTGACTTGAAATTTGAAGAGGATATGCATAATAGGTCATCTAATTCAATGAACAAGTATTTTGAGGTCAACATTGGCCAAAAAGTCAACATCGGCCGAAATTTCAACATCGGCAACATCCTCCGTCGTGCAAAGTCCTTCCTCGGCCCTCTTGAGCTCCTGACCACTTACAAAGCTTTTGTCCGTAGCCTGATGGAGTACTGCTCTCCCCTCTGGGCTGGTGCTCCTGCCTCCCACCTTTCTCGGCTTCACGCTGTGGAAACCAGGGCATTTCGGATCATCGGCATCTCCTGCAATGAGGCTGAGTCTTTGGGCCTCTCACTCAATCACTGCAGATTGGTCGGTGGTCTTTCTGTCTTCTACCGACTCCTCTCCAGCCTTGCCCCCCTGCTCTCTCTGCGATTTGTCCCAACCACATTTCCACAGGGCGCTCAAGGTCCGCAAACAACCCCCTTCTGGTAAAACTACCAAAATCACGAATCACTGCTCATCTTCACTCTTTCATTCCTCTTTTTTCCCGCCTTTGGAATAAACTCCCTCACTCTATTCTTTCCCATTCTTCCCTCCAGGCTTTCAAAACAGCTGTTCACCACCACCTCTTATCTTCCCCCATCCAAATCCTCGATCTTTTCTACCCCCGATAATCCACCCAAGCCCACTTCCTTCAATTCTCCTGCTTTCCTTCCTGAAAGTCCCTGTAATGTCCATCTTCTCTTCGCCATGTTCCCCGTCCCATCCCCATCCCTCTCCCTTCCACAGTTCACCTAATGTGTCTGTTCCCCAATGTTTTGTCCCTTCCACTCCCGCCCCTCTTGTCTCATGCCTCCTTACTGTGAGTTGTGTGTTAGCTCTCATACGAGCCTCGACCAAGGTATACAAAAAAAATAAAAAAAATTTCTAAAATCGTCAATTTTCATCTGATTGATTTGAAATTTGAAGAGGATTGGCATATTTGTTCATTGAATGCAATAACCAATTATTTTTAAGGTCAAATGTGATTTATGGATTTCACAAGTGTCATGCTATACATCAGGTCAGGTCAGGTATGGGAGCATGTGCCAGAGTAGCGCGTCACTGCATCCCCTTTCCGCCGGTACTCCAGGGGCCTCCGTCTGGCCATCCCACAGGCAGATGCCTGGCCCATCCCCATCTCCTTGAGATGCCGATCAACCTGCTGCAACCACGAGGCATGTGGTCGGCCAATTGGCCTCCTCCACGCACGAGTCTCCCTCGCTGAGAGAATCAGGAAAACGAGCCACATATCCATACAGCCGCAGCTGATGCTCACGGACTACGCATGTAACAAATCTCATTTGAGTCTCTCTCAGCAACCGCTCCTTGGACACAAAGTCTGACCAGCGATAGCCAAGGAATCTCCGAAGAGACCTGGCACCAAAGGAATTAAGTCTCCGTATCAGATCCCTGGTCAGTCTTAGTTTTGACCCAGGAAACCCGTAATCCCAACGGCTCCGACTCCTCATTCAGCACCTCGAGAGCCCCCAAAAGGATATCTAAAGTCTCCACAAAGATAACTGCATCATCTGTGAATTCAAGGTGAGAGATCTTGACATTCCCAAATGATGCACCACAGCCAGATCCCTCCGACATCCTCCCCAGAATCCAGTCGATACAAGTGCTGAAAAGTGTGGGGGCCAGTACACTCCCCTGACGAACTCCAGTAACAACTGGAAATAAGTCAGAGATGGAACGACCACATCTCACAGCACTCTCAGTGCCAGAATACAGTTCAGACATCAGATCGATTAGTTTTGTTGACACCCCACAAAGACCAAGGATCCTCCAGAGGGCATCCTGATTCACTGAATCAAACGCTTTACAGAGATCAACATAGGCTGCAAGCAGCCCCTGCCAAAACTCTCATCTGCGTTTGGAGAGGACCCGAAGGGCAAGGATACAGTCAATCGTTGACTTCTTTAGTATATAGCCTGAATGCTCTGGCTGCTGGTGCTCAAGCAGATGGTGGTGAACCCTATCAATAATTATCCGAGCAAAGACCTTGCCTGGCACTGAGAGCAGCGTCACCCCTCGGTAGTTGTTGCAGTCTTGATGATCACCCTTCCCTTTCCAGAGAGGGACAACAAGGCCCCTCCTCCAGTCAGTTGGGATGATGCCTGTATTCCAGGCAGAGCATAGAACTGCATGCAACGACATGAGTGCAACATTTCCACCAGCCTTTAGAAGTTCAGCATGGATGCCACAAATCCCTGGAGATTTACAGCTTTTCAACCAGTCACTGCAGCTTGTGTTTCCACTAACGAAGGTGGACCACAGTTTATTGGAGGGTCAGCAACAGTGATTGTAACACCCTTGATGTCCAACTCCACAGCTGGTGGATCAGCCTGGTACAACCGCTCAAAGTAACCAGCCCAGCGGGCTTCACTTCTGACTCCTCTGTCAAGAGCCTACCACTCTGCTCTAACTGCAGTTCACCGAGGGATGGGCTTGGATGAACACAATGTGAGAATTCCCCTGTAAGCAGGATGAGAATCACTTGACCACAGGTGATGCTCTACCCCCTCACAGATTCCTCACACATAGGCCTCCTTGTCCACCCTTAGCACACATACAGTTTTATTCCTCAGCTCCCTGACCAACTCAGCTCTGGCATTCAGCTTGTCCCTATGACTCTGGTCAATGGTATCCAGTGTCCCTTGAGAGACAAAATTCTTCTTTGCCTGATGGTGAGTTCCAAGATATCCACCAGTAACATCAAGGATGGTGGTCTTGAAGGCACTCCACAACTCTTCAGGATCCCCCAAAGCACCCAGACCCCCCCAATTCCCACTCAGCCTGTTCACAAACTCCTCAGCTTCCCTCTCACCCTTGAACTTGCCAACATCCAGTCTAGATTGGGATGGTACCATTCTCCTGGATTTAAGGTGCAACTTAAGAGTTGCTACAACAAGCCTGTGGTCAGCATTGAGGAACTGAACACTCCGGTAGACCCTGCAGTTCTGGATCTTCCTCCAGTGACCATCAACGAGCACATGGTTAACCTCCTTTGCCACACCATCAGCGTTGGAATACCAAGTCCAGTGATGAGCTTGTGGGCGCTGAAACCATGAACTGGCCACCCTAAGTCCATGACTTCTTGCAAAGTCAAGGAACTTAGTGTGAATCAGGCTCACAGTTCCAGACCTAGGGCTCTGATCAACCACAGACTCGAGTTTGGCATAGAATGCGTCCTTCACGGTAAGATCACTCGCCTCAGTTGGAGCATATACAGAGACCAGGGAAACGACACCATATGAGTGATGAATCCTTAGTCTCATAATACGCTCTTCTGGTATGCCTTCAGCAACTCCTTGGGCATGGTAACCATCAGAGCGACCAGACCAATCGAAGGTGTAACCACCCGCCATGATCTTGCCACAATCCGGTCTCCGAACCTCAGAGAGAGCTGCAATAACGATGTCCAAACACTTGAGCTCAGATGATAACAGAGACAGGTGACCATCCTCTCTTTGGGATAGGGCATTCCAGGCACCCATCCAAAGGGACCACCTCAGGTTACCCCAAGGAGACCGCCGTGTGGTGGACGAAACCTCAGCACCACTCCGACACTCTCCCCCGCAATCTGACCCGGGAAGGTTAGCCCATGGTTTCCCTCCTATCATCAATGATTGGGGGTCACAAAGGCTTCACCCCAATCCCGTCATCTGGTGAGCTGCCCTGCGAAGGGAAGCTGCACAGGAAGTACTCCCACAGAGTGGGTACTAGATATGGTACTCCCACGGATTGGACACTAGATACAGACACAGTTGGGCACTAGATGTGGGTGGCCGTTGGCTCACAAGGAGTTCCTCCACCCTTTGACAGGTTTTGTTTTTAATCCTGCCAGGTGTCCATATCCAAACACCCTCCTCACCAGGAAATCTGGTGGGGGAGACAGTTTAGTCACCGACAACCCGACCATGGAACAGGTTCGTACAGGTTTACATGATACCTGTAGCAAGTCACAGATCTGATGTGGCCTGACCTGACTATACATGGCATCTTTCTTATTTGTTTGCCTGGGCAAACCTTACACCAGGTGACAGGTGACGATACATAGCACCATATCTTTCTTGAAGATTGGTTTGTTTGTCTCAACCATCCTTTTTGCTCGGAAGCTGAAATTTGGTACAGATGCCGCAGGCTCCCCAGCAATGTCGCATACTGGAGGATATGTTATTTATTTATTTATATGGTGTTGGAGTGGTGTACTTTGAATGTAGCTCCACTTCTTTTTCAATTTTATCAGTACTCAGTAGTGAAATAAGTGAAAAAAACAGATGTATACTTTACTGGAGCAGCATTATTTGTGGGCCTCATCCCAACTTCTGACATCGATCTCTGAATACTTGGACCAATAGGAAAATGGTCGTTGTCAAACTGATAGCATTAACATTTTAAGGACATATGATGATCTTGTACATTTTATCAGATATAAGCTTTTTTTTAAAGTGGAAAATAACTCCTCAATACTTAATTCTGTTTTTTTACTTCAATATGTGCAAATTAACTGTCAACAGCATGAAACACTAGTTGTGATTTAAAACACATCTTTGTTTGCCTGTGTAACTCCCAACTACCCTCCTTCCCCCAAACTCCTCTCGCACTGCCCCACACCATCTCTTCCTAACTGCTTGAAGAAAAAAAAAAAAGAAAAAAATCTTGCAAAAAATACATGTTTTCTTCACTCACTTTGTTGAACAAGTCTGGCCTCTCCACAATACCCTGGTTGCCTGCTTAAGTGGGCCACATTATCTGTACATAGTCAAGCTCCACAGTGAGTCTTATTGGTAATACAAGTCACACTTTTATAATCGTTGAATGTCGCTGATTGAAGTAGGATGAGTACATTGTTACCAAAGGTTCTCTTTTACTCCAAATAGATTTCTTACACGCAACCAAAAAATTATTTCTTTGAATTGACAATAACTTTATTTAAAGCAGGAATCAGCATTTATTCTAAATTTGTACCTGCCCCCTCCATGCCCCACCTCCGCCATCCCCTCTTCATGCATTCACCTGTGAAACATTCATCTCAGCCTATTGACTCGGTCAACCCATACAGTGTAAACAGGCCATCTTGGAATGAGATTATTCTTTCGAGTAACTTATTGTCAAACTCGAGAGAAACGTAAAAGCTCATTAGAGTAAAAAATTGAATTTCAATTTAAACTTCAATCCTTTTTCAAAAGAGTATAGTTCTACGAGGTTTTTTTTTCCAGCTTCAGAACCAGACAGAAAACCTCAAACCCAGACAAATAGGGGCATTTGAAATGCATTCAATTATACTTTCTGAATGTGTGGGGCCAAACAGGCCAAGCGTATGATTGCTTTCTGCCACATAAGGTTATCAACTCATACCGACTATGAGACGCAGAGATGGGCACCGCAGAAAAGTATGAACCGTATCAGAAATCAGAATGCTGAAATATCGCCGAAAAGTTTGAAAGTTTTGAACTGTAGGCCCTTACTTTGAGACACTTCTGCCACCAAAGAACATCACAAATCAATTTAAAGCATGTACTTTATTGCTGTAAAATAATTTATGAGCCCTCTGCATAGCTCCCATAAACATCTCTTTTATGTGATGTTGATGGCCTGCAGGTTGCCAAGATGATTCATATTTGCTGACTGATGCTGAAGGATTAAACCACAAGCCTGCAGTTATGAAACATTTGTCTCTGTAGCCTTCTTTATACAGTTTGTCTGTTAGTTTACCAGTTTATTTCCTATCAACGTTTTATATGGCATCTCATAATATTTGCAATGGTATTGTCTGTTCGTAGTCTGCTTGAAGCAAAAGAGGTGACCACGTCATCGTAAACTCACATTTATTTGTTGCTTTCTCTACTCTTTCCTTGCATGCCTAATTTTGTTTTTCCAAATTTGTCGACTATTCTACAAGTGACAATTTGTATTAACGCAGCATTCTGTCTGTGACCTTCAGCTTGGCAGTAGGTTCTCTACAGTCTGCTTACATCTTGGCTAAAGATCACCCAAAGCCTGAATCACATTCTCTACACCCCTGTGCACCCACATCCATCAGACACAAATCGTGAGGCCTGATGGCTCAGAAGCAGAAATCCTGAGCTGGCAGGATAGCCTCGAGGTATGCACACTCGTCTCTGAGCTGTATAGCCTGTGTTTGAATCTCGTCTCAGCTACAAAACTGTCACCCTGGTGTTTCGATGGCAGGGTGTAGCATCAATGTGTTTGCCATCCCTCAGATGGATGTTCAAATGGGTGTCCAATCTGCTAGATTTAGTAGACATTAACGATCCCAAGGTGTCCTTTGCTCATGAGTAGACAAACTATTGCCTGAACCATGGATAAATTCCAAATTATTTATCCAACATATATGGGGCATACACCAGCAGCACAGCCACACCCCACAGAAAATGATGCAATCAGCAACCAAGTGCTGCATACAAAAGGAATGGAAAGTAGAAATCGTCATTTTTCATCCCACACGGTGACTTCCATTTCTCAACCTTATTGCGTGCCCACGAACCTCCATATGATTATTCCATTCGCCAGTTTACACAATATTTGTTTCAGGTTATAATCACTTTTTCATCTTGACTTTTTATTTAACTAAACTAGACCATGTCAGTCTGCAGCTGGGGGAAGGTCTCCCTCTGGAGAAGTGCACAATTTTCTACTCTCTGAAGAACTTGGTTCTCATCTGCTTCTTCCACATCCTTCTCAAGGATATCAGTTTTAAATTATTGTTGTCCCTTCTTCTTGGTATACCCTTCCTGCTTAGCTCCAAATCATTTTATTCACTATGACTAATGCGTCTGAATTTAGATTTCCTTCTGATCCATTTGCTTTTCTCAATGAGATTTTTTTTTAAAGTGCAAGTTGTATTATTTGTTGAAATAAAAATTTATTTGTTAATGTTTTGCAAACAATAGGGGATAGGGTAGATTGAGAAAACCATGCTATAATAATTAACTCTGCCTTCGAAGGTGGACGTAGGTTATGTTTTCACCCCGGTCTGTTTGTCTCTGTCTGTGAACAGGATATCTCAAAAATGTTATGGACGGATTCAGACATATTTGGTGGACAGGTTTGATGTGTGACAAGGACGAATTGATTAGATTTTGGTGAAGATCCGGATCCGACGACTAGAATTTTTTCAGTGATTCTTCTCCATTGAGAGATCGGGCCAAAAACGACAAATAGCACGATATCTGAAAAAGTTTTGTGGACGGATTCGGATGAAACTTGGTGGATGAGATGGTTGGGTAGGTGATAATATCAAGCCGATTAGATTTAGGTTGAGATACAAAATGTAAACGATTCGGCCTTGTGGCATTGTGAGCTTTACCAAATGCCATTCTAGTTTTACCATTCAATTATTTTACATCCTTAAACTAGCAGGGCACAAGATAGAGCGCATAACTCCACCACGTAATGCCTGATCCACGAGAACATACCGGGCCAAATACGTTTTTGAAATATAATGCTACATATCGTTTTGGCCCTATCTCTCAATGGTGAAGAATCAGATGAAAAATAAAAATTAAATAATCATCAGATCCGGATCTGGATTCAGATCTTCACCAAAATTGAAGCAATCCTTCCTTGCACACACCCAACGTGTCTACAAGTTTCGTCCGAATCTGCCCACAACTTTTTGAGATATCTTGCAGACAGACAGACAAACAGACAACCAAACAGACAGAGAAGAGTGAAACCATAACCTCCTTCACCTTCATTGGCAGAGGTAATGATGGGTACAAGTACAGAATGCTAACCTGCAGCATTTACTTTCACCCCCATACCCTCTCAATAATTTGTTGTGGGGTCGAATATGGGAATATAAGTAATAGTGAAAAACGTTCACCTGCAGTGTGCTTAGGTGTGTTGTCATGGAGCTATATCACTCCCATGAAAACTCGAACAGTCGATCACCTAAACGCAAATGCTTTCGAGCTCAGAGTTAAGTATGGTACATCTCGTATTAGTGTTGTCACGAAGGGGATGCGAGACTGTTACTGTGTGTGTGTGTGTGTGTGTGTGTGTGTGTGTGTGTGTGTGTGTGTGTGTGTGTGTGTGTGCGTGCGTGCGTGCGTGCGTGCGTGCGTGCGTGCGTGCCCGTGTCCGTGTCCGTGTCCATACATTTTTTGCTTAATATTGCATGATATCTCAAATAGTTATGGATGGATTCAGACAAAACTTGGTGGACAAGTTGTGTGTGTGACAAGTATAAGCTGATTAGATTTTGGTTCAGGTCTGGATGGAGATCTGGCCTATCAGTGGGATACAAAACGTAAATTGGACAGCTTAGCTGAGGGTTGCGCTCTGTCGAGTGCCGTTCTTCAGGGTGGCTACAATGTCTTGTCACCCCTTGTAAAAAAAAATGTCCCCCAGAACTTGCTGCACAATATTAATCTCTGTAATGACAATGATGGAGCACAAACGGATCCACTTCTATTTTTATATGTAAGGTGTAGATGGCTCCAAGATCTTGCCTTTCTATGTACATAGTAAAATATGTACATAGTAAAACATTTCAAGAGTGGCTTCATGAATGCGAATGCAGTGAAATTCATAATATGCCACAACCATTCAATATTTGTCTCCAGATATTCCATCAGGATAAACTGCTGGTACTGGATTTAAGTTGAGAAGCACCACTCAGACTGGTTGGAAAATTAATTTCAGCACACATAATAAGTTAGTGATGATGAATATATTTGAATGTGTTCATGTTATTTAATCTGTTGCATTTTTCAACGTGGGATCTTTCGGCAAATGCATGCAGCCTTTATACGTTTTGAATTTTACTGCTATTTCCTTCATCGTTCTCAGTTCTACCTTCTCCTTCCCCATTAACTTCCATCCTTGCTTAAAAGGGCGCGTCGGTATGAATATGAGCAGGATAGCGGATGACAGATAACTTGCGGAGACCATCATGATCGGTTTCAGCACTCTTGAACAGAAGGCCGGAACACCATTTGTTCCATGACTCCAATCTTTTCTCCACAACTTCTCGAATACATACAAGTACACACACACAGCAAACACTGACCCAGTAAAACTCAAGCAAAAGAACTGAACTAGCCATTAGTACCAAAATCCCTTGACTTCCTTCATACTCTTTGCAGAGCATCCATACATTGGGACCATACTCTGAACATCACCATGACATGTCATCTCTCCCTGGCTATTGGGAGACCAAGCAGTCTCATTGGCTATTGGGCACAATCCTGGACGGGCCGCCACTCTGACGCAGGATACTCGAATGGCTCAATCGTCCCAGCAAGCTGGTACTCATTTTGCCGACCTCGGAAGGATGACAGGCTGAGTCAACCCCAGCAGGTATTAATTCAACAGCCGAGCAGAATTTGAACTCAGGAAGTTTTCAAGCAAGCAGTACACCATCATCTCTTTTTCATTCCGATTCTGTCCCATGATCTATATTACCCCATTAACCTTTCCACCTTTACTTCTTTTCCCGGTTGTTCATCCCCTTGATGCTTGTCCCACAGTCAGCATTATCTTGTTCTTACATGAGCCCCGCTCCTGTAAAACTTGTGCATTTGCACAATCCTGTGAGCTGTGGAGTTATGG
Source organism: Eptatretus burgeri (assembly GCF_056783735.1). NCBI lineage: Eukaryota > Metazoa > Chordata > Myxini > Myxiniformes > Myxinidae > Eptatretus > Eptatretus burgeri. Next base: position 65,594,057 of record NC_140962.1, read on the forward strand.
CAATTCGTATGCATATTAACACTATCATATTTACATACAGTGCCCTCCATAAATATTGGAACAGTGAAGTCAAATTTGTTATTTCTACATACTCAAATTTGGATTTGAGATCAAAAGATGAACATGAGGCAAGAGTACCGAAGGTCAGTTTATATTTCTTGGTATTTCTATGCATATGTTTTATCATTGTGGACCAAAAGTGCTTCTTATGTTTTGTCATTGTATAGTCGCACAGTTCCCCCACTTTAGGTAAGCATATAAGTATTGGAAAAGATTACCATGAAGCAAGTTTAAGTAGTATAATAGTTAGTATTTGGTTGCATCCCTCACATGCAATAACTACATCGAGCCTGTGACATATCAACAACAAACTCTTGGTGTCTTCCTTTGAGATGCTTTTCTGAGCCTTGACTGCAGCCATTTTCAGTTGATGTTTGTTTTTGAGGGGTTTCTGACTTTAGTCTCATCTTCATAAAGTGAAATGCATGCTCCATTGAATTTCAATCAGGAGATTGACTTGTCCAGTCTAAACCCTTCCACTTTTTCCCCTGATGAAGTCCTTGGTTGCGTTGGCAGGGTGCTTTGGGTCATTGTCTTGCTGCACAGTAAAGTGACACCCAATGAGTTTGGAGGTATTTTCTTGTACATAAGCAGCTAAAATGTTTCTGCAACTTCCATCTTTCTGCAACTAACTTCCATAGTTAGTTACATCATCAATAAGGATGAGTGAGCCAGTTCCAGAGGCAGCCATGCAAGCCCAAGCCATGACACTACCTCCATCGTGCTTCACAGATGAGGTAGTATGCTTTATCATTATGCAGTTCCTTCCTTTCTCCACACTTTCACCTTTCCATCACTTTGGTAAAAGTTGATCATGGTCTCATCTGTCCATAAAACTTTGTTCCAGAACTCTACTCGCTCACCTCCATTTCAATGCAAATTCTAATCCGGCCTTTCTATTTTTGGTGCTGAGAGGTTTGCATCTTGCGGTGTCACCTTTGTAATTCTCCTGTCGAAGTCTCTGCGAACGGTAGATTGTGATACTTTCATCCCTGCACTCTCGAGGTTGTTGGTGATGTCACTGATAGTTGTTTTAGGGTTTCTATTCACAGCTCTAATGATTTTTCTGTCATCAACTGCAGATGTTTTCCTTGGCCGACCTGGACGTTGGCGATTGCAAAGTACACTAGTGGTTTCTTTCTTTTTCAAGATATTCCAAATTGTTGTATTTGTTATGGCCAATTTTTGTGCTATTGTTCTAATTGAATTATTCTGTTCTTTTAGCTTCCAAATTGCTTGCTTTTCTTTCATAGACAGTTCTCTGGTCTTCATGTTGGTTTATGACTGCTGACTCCAAAGGCAGACTCCCAAGGCAAAAGCAAGGGATAAAACAAGACTAGACATTCACAGCTCTTTTATGTGTGAACAATCAATGCAACAAGAAACACCTGAGTAACAAAAAAACCTGTCACATCATTTGTTCCAATACTTATGCTTACCGAAGATGGTGGGACTGAACATAAAAAGTGCTATTGTTCTACACTCTACGGTGATAAAACATATGTGCATTGAAATACCAAAAAATAAAAGCTGATCTTCTCGTACTCTTACCTCATATTCATCTTTTGATATCGAATCCCAATTTCTTGAGTATGTAGAAATAATAACAAATTTGACTTCACCGTTCCAATACTTATGGAGGGCACTGCATATCTTCGAGTTCATCGTTTTAGTTACAATATAAAACCACTCGGGCAAACTGAGCAGAACACCAACACATTCCATAAATATGAACGATCGTATTTAGCATCCACAAGAGAATGCAAACTGGAGGGCTGTGTTGATTTGCCTCTGAAGAATGGCATCATTCGAGATGCTTCACCACCGCGTGCCCAAGACAGATTGTGAACCTCAATTAATATTTTCGTTTCACACATATATTATTGCCAGGCTGACAGGATATGCATACTCAGCCCTAAGCTATTTAGCTTGGGTTTGAATCCCGACTCAGCTATAAACTGTCATCCCGGTGCTTCACAGGCAGCTTGATTCATCAATGTGTGCGCCATCCCTGGATGCATGTTAAACTGGTGTCCCGTCTGCCAGCATTCATTGGTGGACGTTAAAGATAAAAGTGTCATTTGCAAAAAACAGACGAGCTATCGCAGGCACCATTGCCAAATTCTAAATTCCTGTCTTAACCAGCAGAGGACATTGAATCAGCAGCACAGCCATGCCCTCAGCCAATTGTGCTACCCTGCAGCCTTGTGCTGCATTCGAACGAAGAAGAACTTCCTTGCCTTTCAGGTTTTGAAACCAAATGCGAAGGGTTTAACTGGGTAAAGGCAGCAATTCTTCTTAAATGAGGTGGCCTTTGCATTTGATAACCCGTGGACCACCCTTGGGAAAGGTATCCCATTTTAGCCTCCGGATCAGGATTACGTGAAGTCTTGGGAGCAGGTGTTGGATGGCCATGCAGGCAGCGAGCACACATTTCCAATAATAGCTGTCTGGCCTTGATGCTCGGCAGAGGATTCTCTCCCGGAGAACATTGACAAGGATCACCCATACAGTAGAGTGCTTGGAAGAAGACAATGGCAAACCACTTCCATACATGCCAAGAAAACAATCATGATCACAAATCTGAAAGAGAAAGCCATAAAGCTGTCGTGCTGCACTATTTTGCATTCACATTTGCAGATGACATATCCTGGTGTTCATATGGATAATGGAATTAAACAGTATATAGTGAGAACGCCACATTCTTGAAGAAGAATTGTGCAAAAGTTTCTGAGAATCTGGCAAGCTGACATAATTATATACAGTACTTTCATTTATTTTCAAGGACTCCATACAAGCACTGCATGAGTTTAACAAGAAGCTCCATCATTGTATTTTCAGGGCAACTTCTGATGGGCATTTAAATGGTGTCGAAAAGCGCAACCACGGAATATTTTTTGAAGAACATTGTTTTTTTTTTATTTACTTTTCTGCTGCCATGACGATGACTGTCATTTTGGCATTGACTGTTTAATTTTTGTGCTCCATATAGTTATTGTGCTTTAACATGGGAGAGCACGAGCATGTGATGGAGAGCTTTGCTCATTAGACATTTATATCAACTGGGTGAGTGTGGTGGGAGTTAAAGTTTTGCTATCAACCTAGCTGTAGCCATTAGATGTCCCAGATTGTACTGCTAGCATGCAGCTAATTGCCGTGAAATCAGAGGTGGATCAGTTCGAGGAGAGGCAATCTGCATTCTGTAAATGAGTTCAATGTGCTGAACTCTTATCCAATGATAACTTCCATCCATGCTCAAAAGGGCATGTCAATATGAAGATGAGCAGGACATGTGATCCATAAGCCAGTGACTTCATGTTAAGATGTTGTCTTAGCTGATAAATCAATGGCAAATCATTGATTGCACGATACCTAATTTTAACGCAAGATCTGAGGGCAGCACACCAGAATGAGTAAAGAGATGGTCGAATAATTTGCTATTGTCTCACGTATACATCCTACTGGTGAAATGCCTGCATTAATATGGCCATCAGCCTTTTGTTTTTAGAAATGGAAACGCTGTGGGTGCTGTTGGAGTCAGTGATGTGGTGTTTCTTTGTTTCATTCCTTCATGAGCCTGGAGAAGCCAGTTCACAAGATATGCTTTGGTGAGAGAATGTTGCACCCAGGAAGAAGTTGGGCTGGGGGTGGAGTTTGGGTTGCTTATGTTCGAGTCACATCCATCAAGATTGTTTTACAAGTTTGTTTGCACTGTTTATCACCTAATGTTTTCCTTATTCCAATTATATGTCAATTTTATTTACGTTTACAGGAGCAAGGCTCATGGGAGAGCAGAGTAGATCTCTCACAGTGGGACAAATATCAAGGGAATGAATGACCAGGATAAGGAGAAAAGGATGAGGGAGCAGGGGGGTGGGCAGCACTGAGAATAGCAAGTAGGATTGTTTGGATGGAAAGGTTTATGGAGGTTGTAAACATCATGCAACAGAACTGGAGCTGACAAGAGATGGAGGTATCCTGCTTATCTGAAGCTCTGGAGGAAAGAGTTAGACAGAACAGCCTCTGGAAGGTCTTTCCAGAGACAATTGAAGTGAGACATAGAAGAGTTGAGGTGTGCAATTAACCTGGATTTTGAAAGTTTAATCAGGAAGAATTTACTGGAAGAATGTGTGCATCCTGAAGTAGATGGGGGGATTGAAGAACAAGAGAACAGAGGGAGCAATATTTGAGAAGAGGTGGTTAAAAAACAAACAGAAACAACTGAACTGCCTGTGATGTGAAGGCAATGGAGAGTGTGCTTCATTCTCATCACAGGAGATTTCAATCAGTTTGAGAGCTTTAAATTTCACTGAATCCAGGAGACACATATGTGATGCTGAGGTGCCAGATGGGTGTGGAGAACAATACTCCATTGAACTATGCACAAAAACCTTGTGGACTGTGAATAGCTCTCATTTTCCAAGGAAAGACTTGGGTCAATGGAGGATTCCCAGTCTGTGGCTGGTTTTGCAGGCCAGCTTTTGTTTGGTAATTGACCCAGAAAAGGTGGTGGCTGGTGGTTAGACCTAGGAGTTCAAGAGACTGAACCTCTTCCACTGGTTGGCCAAGGAAATAGATAGGTGGGTTCATTTGATCATACTTCGTCAGGTTAAGATTGGGACAGAACGACATGAGCTGGCTGCACTAGATTTGAAGGCGAAAACAGAGTTTAGACATTCTGCCTTATCTTGGGCAGAGTCTGCAGAAATGCCATTTGAGGTGAGGAATGGGATGGAGGGGGAGTAAACACCATAGACAGACTTGTCAAGGCACTACCACGATTGCATTGTAAACTAAAACAATACTTTTATTGTCTACACATCAGGAGCAAGACCTACAACCAGGTTTTTAACCTACAATTTTTGTTGTGTAGTCCACCCAAATGTCTTTCAATTATCTGTAAAATCTTAGCAACGATGCTAAACATCATTATGAGGTGAAATTGGATGAGATCAGGCTAGTAAGTGTCCTTATAGGCATCGAGGAGAGCACATCAAATCTGCGAGAAAATTTCTGAAAGATAATTAATTGGACGAGGAACATTTTGGCACCAGTTTGAAGTCTCTATGATTAGCCATTCAAATGTTATTGCTACAGATATGTTTTTCACATTTGCGATGATAGAGACCTTGACCTTTGACCTATTGATCTCAACATAACTCGAAGCATGCTTTTTAACTGTGAGCAATTATGACCGGGGGCCCAAGCCGCCCCGCTTTGATACAACCCTGCTTTGATCGGACACATAGTGATTTAAAGTTTCGCATCCATCGGAGAGAAAGTGAGAGAAAGTAGACCATTGTGAAAATGAAAATAATTTTTGCTTTTTAAGGCACGATGTACTTTTAATTCCTGCTGTTATTGTAACTAGTACGTGCCCGTACGTGCAAAAAAAAAAACCTTTCAAAACGCTTGCCAGAAACAACCACACAGGCTTCTCCTTCGCTCTCGCGTGCCCGTACGTGCGTGGCCGTACGTGCAAAAAAAAAAATCTTTCAAATAACCACACAGGCCGTTCCTTCGCTCTCGTAAACGACGGCTGGATTGGGGCGTTGTGTTTATCTTTAAATGCGCAGAAGAAATCGACAAATTATTAGAATACACTAAGTCATCACGATCCGGAAGTCCATACGTTGTAACCCGTAATGGGGAACACGGTTGAGGTTCTCTTCCCCAACGGCCACGCCTACGCAGCAACGTGTCTTGTCATTGGTTGGTAAATAAATGGCCATAACTTGGGAAGCACTTGTCGGATGAATATCAAACCTTGAAAAGGCACATCCACAGGGCCCCAGCAATATACCTGGCAAGTTTCAATTCGATCGGACCAGTGGTTGTCGAGAAATAGCGGTCACAGACACATACACACACACACACACATTGCTGGAATTATAGATAGACGAGTACGCGTGCCCATACTTGTGTGCCCGTAAGTGTGTGGCCGTACGTGCGTGCCCGTATGTGCGTGGCCGTACGTGGGCGCCCGTACGTTCATGGCCATATGTGCAAACCAAAAAAAAACTTTCAAACCGCGAGCCAGAAACAAACACACAGGCCGTTCCTTCACTCTCGTAAACGACGACTGGATTGGGACATTGTGTTTATCTATAAATGCGCATAAGAAATTGAGAAATTATTAGAATACATTGTCATCATTATCCGGAAGTAGTGCGTGCCTGTACGAAATGTTCACATGCATTCCACGAATTATCGCTTGCATTGAAGTAACAACTGCTGTGATACTTACACACACAGAGTTAATTAAAATCAAGTTTACCTCCCTGTCTTTACTGGCCATGATATTCGCTGCCATTGACCATTGCCACTCCTACGCCACGTTAGCTAAGGCACCGATCCCCATCGTAATCGGCATGGCACGGCACGTGACGTCATCATCGGCCGGCCGCGCATCGGCCGACGCAAAGTTAAGTTCTCACTGTCCGGAAGTTCACATATCGCAGTTACGATTATTCGCAATTTAGTTTCAATGGCCAATTATTCAATTAGTGCCAACGTATTTTGCCTTTTCGCAATGTCATCGCAAGGAAAAACACGAAGAGAAGAGGAGAGAGAGGGAGAGAGAGAGAGAGAGAGAGAGAGAGAGAGAGAGAGAGAGAGAGAGAGAGAGAGAGAGAGAGAGAGAGAGAGAGAGAGATATATATATATATATATATATATATATATATATATATATATATATATATATATATATATATATATATATATATATACACACGTGTAAAAAAAAAAAAACTTTCAAACAACCACACAGTGTGTTCCTTCACTCTCGTAAACGACGACTGGAGTGGGGTATTGTGTTTATCTATAAATGCGCATAAGAAATCGAGAAATTATTAGAATACATGAAATCATCACGATCCGGAAGTCCATACGTTGTAACCCGTAATGGGGAATGCGGCTGAGGTTCTCTTCCCCATCGGCCATGCCTCCGCAGCAACATGTCTTGTCATCGGTTGGTAAATAAATGGCCGCAGCAACGTGTCTTGTCATTGGTTGGTTACTAAATGGCCATAACTTGGGAAGCACTTGTCTGATTAATATCAAACCTTGAAAAGGCACATACTCAGGTCCCCAGCAATATACCTGGCAAGTTTCAATTAGATTGGACCAGTGGTTGTCAAGAAACAGTGGTCACACACACACACACACACACACACACACATTGCTGGAATTATAGATAGATGATAATAATATCTACAGGGTGGACAACATTTGATCATGCTGAGATTTCCTTAGTACAGTAATATGGTTATATGAATAAATTTCAAATTTCCTTACATTGCAATTGTCACACAGTTTTTTTTACAGGTCTTAAAAATAATGGGGAAATTTAGCATCGAGCAGCGCATCTTTATTTATGAGATGTACATTGAAATAAATTCACCAAAGAGAGTGCAGGCAACATTTCAGAGAAGATTCCCAGCATCTCGTGTACCCAGGTCCCAGGCCCGTCGCTGGGGGGGGGGCATTTGGGTGCAATGCCCCCCATAGCGCATATGGTGCCCCCCCCCCACTTGTACACCACCCATTTATGCCCTGTTGCACCCTGTGAACTCCTTGCTGTTTAAGTGTTCACCTGTGTGAACTAAATCCCTTATTCCAGATATTCAACGTGGTGAATAATTAGGCCTTCTTCGATTAACTGTTCTTTAATAATATCCTTCTTTGAATAACAGTCAAGAGATAAGTGTGCGCTTGCCAGCGCATCTCCAGAAGCAATTGGCAAGACAATACAGTCCAAGCCCACAAGATAAAAGATAATAACGCAAGCACCAACGCCATCAGCCAAGACGACAGACAGCCGCAAGACCTCGTGTCGAATGTCGATGTTGTGGGTGGTTATATATATATATATATATATATATATATATATATATATATATATATATATATATATATATATATATATATATATATATAAATATATATATATCTATATATATATATATATATATATATATATATATATATATATATATAACCGGGCGTAGTGGCGTGCGCCTGTAATCCGGTTACTCGGAGGCTTGGGTTGGAGGATCGCTTGAGGACGGGGACTCTGCACTGGGCAGGGTGTAGAGCAGACCGGAATCATGGCGAAACCCAAATCCTGATCCCTGTGTCATAAGAGGCGACCAGGGTTGCGTCAGGAAGGGCATCCGGTGTAAAAAACCTGTGCCAAATCAGTATGCGGATCATAACGGATGATCCGCTGTGGCGACCCCTAACGGGAGCAGCCGAAAGACGAACAACAACAACAACAATATATATATATATATATATATATATATATATATATATATATATATATATATATATATATATATATATATATATATATATATATATATATATATATATATATATATATCGTGGATCATTTAGTTTTAAGGAATAGCCAATTAGCAACTTCGATAAGGAGGCCCTATTAAGCAGGTTACCTGATTGGTTGTAAGTTAGGTATAAATGTAATATAGTCATCATATGCTAATATGATTAAGGAAAAGACATAAATTTCCATAATTAAAAATGAATTGCATGGCGTGACCTTCACAACCCTCCATCTTACAAAAGTAATTTTATAATAAAAATTTAAAATATGTGTGTTTGCAATCATGCTTACATTTGAAATTATGCAGATAAAACCTGTTTTTGATGGATGCATCATTTAATAAATAAAACCGTCAACCGTCAAATGTCGCGGTCGCGAGATTAGTGACGTGATTCACGAGGGACGAATCACGGAGAGCGCGAGCTAGCAGCAGGAGAAAAAGACGTGGATGATGGATATACGAAAATGGCTCAGAAAAGGAAAAAAATGCAACCGACGAAAATAAAGAAGATTATGAAAGACATGTTGGAGGAGGAGGAGGAGGAGGAGGAGGAGGAGGAGGAGGAGACAATCATGTCTGAAATACCGGCAGAAGCTGGCCAACCTGGCCAAGCCAGCAACATCAGCCCTGCGGTTGTAGCCCCAGCGCAGGCAGCCGAGTTGCTACGCTCGGCGGCGGCCTCGGGATCGGGTGTGACTGTCAAGCCGCTTCCCGATGATCTTGGAAGTGAGAGACCAAATCAAGTTGTTCTCCGGCGGTACCCTGGCCATCTGTTGCAGAACAAGAGTTGCTCGTTTGTGTCCTCGTGATACCAGACTAATGAATGGCTGGAATACAGTGTGCAGACAGATGCAGCATTCTGCTATCCATCTAGGAAGTTTAACACCGCACGCGCCCCAGTGGACTCTACTTTCACAGTGCGAGGCTACCGGAATTGGAAACATGCTGTTGAGAAAGACGGGGTTTCACAAACACGCAACTTCAAAGGAACATTTAACTTGTGTTTTGAGGTGGAAGGAGAATGAGAGGCGCATCGATTGTGGTGAGGAGATTTCCACACTCCTCAATGCTGACCAGCTAAATAGAAACCGGTACTGTGTCTGCTCTTAGAGATGTTGTGGGATTTCTCACCGAAAATCAGATACCTTTTAGAGGGAGCCTTGATAATTTTGAGGGATATGTCAGACGGGCACAGTGGGCTCTTTCTCTCGCTTTTAAACTACACACTCAAAAAAGACACCGAGCTAGCCGGAAATAATAAAGCATATCCCACGAAATGCAAGCTATACTAGTCCGGAAATGCAGAATGAACTGATCTGCACATTGAGTAATGTTGTGACGGATGCCATCGTGTTAAGAAGTAGGCACATCGTGGTTTACCATCAAGGTGGATGGGACGAGGGACCCCACTGAATGTGAGAACATATCAATCATCATTCGCTTTGTATCGGCATCAAATGAAGCAACAGAGCGTCTACTCACAATAGCTACAGCCGACGCTGGAGATGCAAAAACATTGACAGACCTAATAATTGCAGAGCTGACAAAAACAGGACTTGACACGTCAAAAATATTAAGTCAGGTGTACGACGGGGCTTCGCTAATGGCTGGGAAGCACTGTGGGGTGCAAAAGTTGTTGCAAGAGATATTGGAAAGAGAGATCCCCTATGTGCATTGCTTAAATCACCAACTCCATCTGGTAGTTATCCACGCACTGGCAACAGAGAAAGCTGTCACTGATTTCCTCGAGGTTTGTTGTTGCCTGTACAAATTCTTCAGAAAGCCCACTGTTGCTGTACAGTATAAAGGTGAGCGGTTAAAATGACTTCTTGATCAAAGGTGGACGGGACATTTAGCCACCGTGTCTGTGATCATAGGATCTTTTAAGGATATCACATCCTTACTGTCGGAGATTGATGCAGAGCGCGCCTACGGTGCAGAGATGAGGATGGAGGCTATTGGGCTTTTGTGGGAAGTCTCTGGGCCTACCTTCCTGTTCATTGCTATCTTTGTACAAAAACTGCTGATGTTGTTCGATGGCCCTAACAGACTCTTGCAGGCAGAGGACATGGACTTGCTAACGGGGTTGGAACTGGTGGCGAGTGCTACAGAGTACATGAAGAAACTCCGCTTTGAGGATGAGTTCACTGATCTGTGGAACAAGGCCAACGATGCTCACACTTCTACACCTGCACCACCAAAACGGAGACTTACAATGCATAAGAGCTTGGAACAGTTTGTAGTTTTGGAGACTACAGGCCAAAACAACGACAATGACAAGACGGAACTGCAGAGGGTTTTTTACAGCGCAATTGACACTGTGCTTGGAGAGATCGCTCAGCGCTTCAGTGAGCGCAACACACAACTCGCCCGTTCACTCGCTGCCTTGAATCCTGAAAATGGCACGTTTTTGGATCCCCACTTGCTCCAGCACATCATGACATTAACAAAGTCAACCATCAGTGAAACAGAGTGTGTGGTTGCAAAGCAGTTTATTCGCACACAGACAGAAAAGCAGCCAAACGAGAGATGGACAACACAAAAACTCCTCTCAACATACCACAAAACAAGGGAAGCCATGCCAAGTGTAGTGACTGCTATGAGACTTGGACTAACATTTGGTGCGTCCACTGCCATGTGTGAAAACTCATTCTCAACATTGAGGAATGTCTTCACTGACCATCGATGGTCCATGCGCCATGCACGCAAGGCACAACTCGTACAGCTGGCCTTTGAGAGAGACCTCACATGTAAATGCCTGAATGAATGGAAGGAGAAGGTCCTCAGAAGATTCCACACCGAGACAAGTCGCCTGCAGCTCTTCTGACAGCGAGTACAGTGGTATAAAAACTATACAAGGAGTTCAGATCGTGTCTGTGACTGGTGATGCATGTGTGGTTGTGGTTGTAGTGTGGTTGTGGTCAGCACCCGCCGTGTTCGGCTGCTTTGTACTTCTGATGTTTAAGTTAAATGTTGTGTTTGGTGCTTTTCATATCCCATATCTAGTGATTTGTGCATAACCTTACCTCTGTGTAATTGACTGCTTTAAATGCGGACTTTGTGGTATCTTCAGGCTGGTCGTATTTGCAGTTGATAGTTTAACATGATGATCGCAGGTCATAGCCTACTGTATCTTATTTGAAAGTGCACTGATTCTGGTGCAAACCTCCCCCGTTTAGTCATTGTATCCCTGGTATATTAATTTTCTCATGCCAATTCTTGACACCTTGTATAAGTTCACCTGAATTGGTGCCAATTGTCTAATCATTGAATATTTGCATTGTGAATGTGCCAGTTTGTTGCGGCTCTCCTGCATTCGAATAATTTTAGGCCAAAAACATCAGAACATATTAAATCTAGCTGAGATCAATTTGGATAGTATGCGACGGCAAACTCAGTATAGATGCGTCAATGCTGCATGAATACAATAGTATACCGGGTTTAAAAAAATTAAATATAATAATTGTGCCCCCCCCCCATCCAGTTCATATGCCCCCCTTAATACTGAGCCTTGGCTATGGGCCTGCGTGTACCTGCTCATAAAACAATAAAGGTATGAGTGCTAAAGTTGAAAGATACCAGATCATTACAAAACGTGAATAAGGGCTGTTCAGGACAGCATCTTAGTGTCTGTGACCCAGAGACTATTGAAGCCGTACGGCAACAGATGGAGAGAAGTCCATGCAAATCAACAAGATGACTCCCAGCTGAAACTGGAATCAGTTGCATATCAATGTGAGTAATACTGAATTTGGCTTTTCCATGGAAAATCCTGCTTTTCTAGGCACTTAATGAAAATGGTCACAGAAGATTGTATGAATTTTGTAACTGCTTTTCAATTCAGGAAAATCCTAATCTCCAAAATGTTGAATACAATTTGAATCAGTCAATATTATTAATCAGAGGTAGAAACCTCAATATGGAAGCCTAAGATAAAAGTTTTACTGACTAATTGATATAAAATTAGGCAAAACTTTATATTTTGGCAACCATTTTTAGTTTATGGAAATGATAGGTTACCTGTTAAGACGGTTAGTATTTCTAAACTATTCCATGTGCTAAAGAACACGGTTTAACATCTTTAAACATTGAACGTAGCTTTATTAGAAGTGAAAATGTGGTCAAAACTGCGTGATGACAAATATCGTGCTGGCCATCTTCGATTTACGCAAATTAGGCAATGTTCCACTACTTGGATGTTGGAGAACTTTTGATATGTTTTTCTATGGGTTTTTCTGAGATGAATGGTGATAAAAATTAATTATATTGCAATTTGTGGTGGGTCATTCCAAACATATATTGACTGAACTAATCAGCAGTTTGAGGGAAGATGTTTTTTTTAAAGGTTTCAGCTTAAATCCAACATGGCTGCCAAACCATGTGACCTATGATGTTGAAATTTTCAAACTATATTCTATATAGCTGGTCAATCCGATGGATGAAGTTTCTCATCTGTCTGTTAAGCGGTTCTGGGGAAGATGATTTTTTTTACATTTATATTTTCAATCCAAAATAGCAAACAATGTGACCGATGATTTCATATGTTTAATTCTTCACTCACATTGGGTCATAGATCGGATATATGAAGTTTCACATTTTCAGATAACAATTTCGATTAAACCAATTATGACTGGAATATCACTTCACCAATGATGCCATCATTATCACCGTATATACCCCATGGAGAGTTGATGATATATGCCAAGTTTTACTTTCTTTAAGTGGTTTCGGAGATGTCCAATTATTTCCTTTAATCCAATATGGCTGCCATATAATGTGACCTATGACATCAAAATTATCAATTAAGTATTCTTAAGTTTTGAGTCCCTTCTTTGTTTAAAGTTTCGTATCAATCGGACAAGCGGTTGCAGAGAAAAAACATTAAAGCTAAATATATAGACATGGACACTCACAGATACACAGACAGAGAGACAGACAAACTGCATGGGCATTACAATCACCTTGCACCCACTTCAGGTGAGACGAATAAACTAGTTCATAAAACACCTTAAACAGCACAGTCTTGAGAAAAAGGAGATGGGAAGAGTCTTTTAAACTCTTTCTTTGCATTTTGAGCATGATCTATGTTCGTTTTGTTTGTGAACCTTGCATAACAAGCATGATGGTAACCATACAAAGCGGATGAGTCAAACGGATCAGTCCAGAGCTGATCATGCTCCGCTAAGATGTTTTTCATCGCCATCAAAGTTTATACATGCATTTGCACAATTGCAAACCTTTTGCCAACTCTTCTTGGAGTACATGACAATTGTGGAACAATCATTGAATAAAAGATGCACCAAACAAACACCGCTAGGCGCTGCAATATTTGTCAGAATATAGAATCTCAAACAGTTATGCTGCCCTCAGGGAATGAGACGGAGTTAATGCTGATTCTCATAACTTTTCTCATGGTTACTCTGTCCTCAGGGCATGAATATCTTTCTAAGTACTGCTAAACGGATGGTTTTTTCAAAGTGCCAAAAAGGCAATTTTGTGTTCTACATTGTTGAAGTTCATAATTCAATTGAAATAAAATAAAGATTTTAAAGGTTGTTAGAAAAAAAAAATGGTGGAAGTTTACTGTCATTGATGCAGCATCTTTTACACCACCTTATTTTATATGTTACATTAGTTCTTCGTGCCTGGTGTTTGTGTCCTTTTTGAAACAGTAAGTTTCCTGTTTGTAATAAATTTCCATTTTGTTTGACTGCTGGACAAGTAGACAGGCGTTTGGAGTCACACGGGCAGACAGAAGTGAACCAATTGCTTCACCCCACTTTTTGCTTCGCACGTGCAGGGTAATAACTATACGAGTACCATCACTCACTTATCTGTGACAAAGTGTTTGCTGCAGAGCACTCCAGCGATTCCCATGTTTTGGTTACTCTGTACAGCATTCAACTACTTGTCGCATCTTTCAGGGCATTTATTTTCTGCAAGGAAACTTGAAAAAAAATTCTCCCTTTTTGAGGTTGTGATTGGAACAACACTTCACAGCTTTTGGGCATGATGCTTAATCTCAAAATGCTGAAGCATTGATACAAACAAATCGAATATTTAAAAACAATGGTTGTATTTATTGTCATGCATATGCAGTTGTACTGGTACCATAAGTGTTGTGCTTCTAAGCTTCTGCTTTCACCTTGCATTGACCCTGAGTCACAAAGTTGTGTGATGCAAAGGCAAATTACAAACAGTATTACAGCCAGCAGTAGTGTTCAACTCGTTGCAAAGGTGTTGATTTCAATCCGCAAAAATGGCAGCGGCCACCATTAACAGGAAGTAGTCCAAAGTTGCATCTACCTATACAGGTCAAAGGCTAACCCCAATGTTCGAACCTGTTCCCCTTTACACAAAACAACTTTTAGAATTCATAGCTCACCACAGCAATCACTATACAATCACATATTAATATGGAATAGGCAAAGCCTAGAAGTGAACGTAGAATTCTTCTTGCATTCGATGCTGCAATTTCCGGTTACTTCGGCCTGGATTCGGGATCAGCGATCTAATAATGTAAATCACGATTAAAAATTATTTTTTGATGATGCAGGAGATATCTTTATTAAAATCAGTGGAGGAAATATACACCATGTCTGATATTTGGGTCTTTCATGTCTCTGACGATGCTTTTATCTCCCGGGACGCATCATTCCCCATGACAAAAACCGGAAGAAAAAGCGTCATAGCCGACGACACGGTTTCCAAATTGCCAGGGTATTGTGTTGTTGTTGTTGTTTCCTATTCTCTCATGTGCACGCGCTGAATATGAAGCTCACTACGTTCCCAATAACCAGCATGTTGTGTATCAAGTCCTTGGCACACCAGAGTTAACCTGCTGTACCCATACACAAGTCCTGCTGTACCCATACATTACCAAACAGACATGCAAATAATTTATGAAAATCAGCTCATAGCATTGGAGGTGAAAACAAACACCCCATCTGATGTCACACATGCAAATATCATAAAAAAAAGTAAACTCTCATGTGATCAATGACTATTGCATACTTGTGACATATCTTACTGAAGAAATGTTCAAGAAAAGGAGCAGTTGGTTTAAAATTTATTTGACATTGTGCTGAGAAAGCTTTAACTCCATAAATTATTTTGAATTCACCAAGATATAATTTTGGGATTAATACTTAAGCATTCAGCACATGACTGTGAAAGCTATCCTGCCATTCTTGTTCGGAGCTTGGATTCAGGAAGGAAGTTAGTTGAGCCTTAATGGAAAAGCCCAGCCAAAATAGTGTGAGAAGGAAACGAGCAACAAGTCTGAGAGAATTGAGAAACAAAACAAACAATGCAATATTCAAATCACTGAAGAATACCTTCCAGGAGGAGAAGGTTAACAATCCATGAGTAGAGCACAACAGAAACCAGGAAGATAATCATCAGAACTTTAACCTTAAACTGGAAGGATGAGTGGGGGCTTAGGAGTGCAAAAACGAACAAGGTTTAAACACAAACCGTGGATGTTCACCTTGGAATATATAAATTACTCAACAATTGCAACTGAATTGTAAAATTAGTCGAAGGTTCAGAATACTTACCCGAGATGTATTGTAGGTTTGTATGGTTCCACCACTCATAGAGGGTATTGGAGATTATCTCACACACATTGTCTGCCCGGTCTCTGATGTCTGCCCGGTCTACCCGGTGGCTGAAATATTGGAATACATGAACCTTTCTCTCTTTTGGCAACGCTTAAATTTGGTCGTGTTTTTACATTTTCCGAAAAGCAGTTTCATAACTTATGTGTTTATTGATTTTATCGGAGTCCTGTGTTATAGTGAACAGCACACTTGCCTAGCAATTGAAAGTACATGGGACAAAACCATGTGGGGATTCATGTGTGGGGCAAAACGTTTCAGAAGTTTCCATCCCCCAAATTCCTCTGTTTATCAAGCAGTAAGTAAGAATTTGTTTGTTTGGCAATTGGTGTATCGCTTTCTATGTTTACCATCTTTCCAGTTCGGAAAGCAAGTGGTCCAATCTTCTTGTTGGATATTCCTTGACACCAGGTTACACTGCTTGTTATCTCAAAATGTGATTATTATGTATTTTACCAATCTGCACACTATGTAGTGTGTCACCTTAATGCATATAATTTCTGACCTTAGAATTACACCAAAATAATTTCAAATAAACCAATGATGATTGCGAAACAATGTGTGCAGCTTTTAGCAGCTGAAATACTCACAGAGCAATAAAAAGTAAAGGTTTATCAAATATCTTCACCTCTTTTGCAGACCCGACAAATTAACAGCAGCTGCACCTTTCCCGTGCAAGTTGTCTTAATTCTAATTTTCACCAAATATATTTCTAGCTTATTATTAATCACACATTTCGTTCTTGTTCGAGCCTTTAAATCGCAATTTTCCTGTCGTTTCTGACTTTGCGAACATACACACACTCACACACACACACCTTATATTTGTTAACAATTTAATGTAATGTTCCTTGTTTATTAATTGTTTTTGCAGCAGAGACTAGTGCGCTGTTTGCACGTAACCCCACACCGGGCACTCGGCCCACATGGGATAAGCAGTCGGACAGAACACAGCATATAAAAGTTTCCATATGGCAGGAAGTAAGTCTGACAATCAACTATTTATTCTTGGCACAAGATACATCTTACAAACCCCCCCCCCCCCAAAAAAAAACACCTTCAGTCATCACCCACAGTCGGCAAATTGATCTGGTTTCACAATTGAAAGTTCAGTTAGAAATTATTACGAAACGACGATTTTGTTGCTTTAGAATGAAATATTAAACACAGCAAGTTGAATCGTTTTCACATTTTACAAATGCGTTCCATTAACGAGTGTGTGGTCCATCGAATGGATGTTAAGGTGAGTGTCCCTTATGCTCACCTGACTTGATGAAAGTTAAAGATCCCAGTGTGTCTGCTGACGAAGAGAAGATGAGTTCTCACCGGTATCCTGAACAAACTTCAAAATCCCTGTCAAAATATTCAAGAGGTATACCACGTATTTGCGACGCAGTCGCGCCTCAATAATGAAGCAACCAGCAGACCAAATTCATGATTATTAAATCTATCTTCAGTGTTCAATCACCATAACATCGACTCCACATAAGATTATTTGTCTTTTCCCGGGTCGATCAAAATTGCTAAATTATCAAGGGAAATGTTTTGGTGTTGGCAGCCAGAAGAGTTGAACTTTTATATTTATTTTATAAAGAGTTTTCCATTCCTGCCATTCGAACAAGGCTGTGCGATTTAATTACGATAAGGATACTCGACTAAATGGTTTTCAGGCTCGGTTTTGATTAAATTTGCAACCCAGAAACTCTCCAAGTCGGGTCGGAAAATTTAGATTTGCCAAGGTATTTATGGGAAGATTGCTGTGAGCCTGCAAGGAGCATTGTGGATTTGGAGCCTTTATGCCGGGACACGCTCCGTCTGCTGTCACGAACATGTTCACCAACCGCTGCAAAACTTTGAAGCCGTGTCTCACGCGGTTTTCAGTTGTTCAACACTTATTCTTTGTGCATACTCAACCCGGTACACAAATAGCAGCACATTCCTCATCCACCCAGCAATTTCCCCAGTGACATCCCCTCCCACCCCCCGCTCCAGTTCTGTTGCTTGTCTAATGTCTACGGGGATCGGAATGTATTTATGTTTCTTGAGCACTTGTATGAGAAGTTGCACCAGAATCCCGTCAAATTAATCAAATAAAAACAAATTATTTCTTGCCACGAGTTCAACAAAAACTGAAACCCTTTCTTCTATCCGCTGCAGTGCAGAAACATTTGTGAACAAATGTTGATTTTTAAAAACACCGTGGAAATTCTCGACTTCAATCGAACGTGACAAATCAAGGACAATGTTTGCTCTGTCAAGGTCTTGAGTAAACAAACCAGACAAAAACGATGAGGTCGTTGTACGAGGACTCGGAACGTTCAAAACCTGTCAAAACGATATACTCAGAATAATCCAAGAATTGTCGACGCTTTTTATATTCTTCACTATGCAAGTACATGTAATTAATAAACAGGGTGTTCCTAAATTGTCTTTCCTATTTTGATTGTAAATTACAAATAATAATAACAACAAAGATATTATGCAGAGCACGATAGTTGCGGAATTCCTAAAACAAATCGGACCTTCAAAATAATTGGTGATTGAAGTGGATGACCAAATTTGTAACTCCTCTTCAAATTTCAAGTCAATTAGATGGAAATCGACAATTTAAAAAATTTGGCCTATATCAACCTTTTGAGCTCTGTTGACCTGAAAAATAATTTGTAGTTGAACCCAGTGACCTGATATGCAAATCCTCTTCAAATTTAAAGTCAATCGGATGAAAAATGAGGAATTTAAAAATGAGACAATTTGTTGACCTTTTGACCTCAAACAATAGGCTTCTTGCTTATGACGAACTCCACTGGGTGGTGAAGTTTCATGAAAATCGGTTTAAAATTGTGACCTGTAGGCAATTTCCATAAAGACAGACAGACAGACGGACAGAATCACAGACCAGACCAACCAATATTCTTACGAATCTTCGATTTCACAAGTAATAATAGACATACAAGCATGCAGTTTGCACCATCTTTTAGCCCAACTTTGTTTTTTTTAATCCTATTTACATTGTTTTCTTTCAGTTATCTCTCCAAGATGTAGAGTAACCCCGAGAAATGTTTTAAGAGTTGCGAAAAATGTGTGACTGTGGACGTGTTGCGGAGAATGTGAAATGAGATTGAATACCAGACGTTCTAAGAGCCACTAATGGTGCACATGTGGAAGTTTACTGACATGTCAAGAAAAAGTCTGAAGTTATTTTTTTGAGACATAGTCAAGTCTTGTGGAAGAGCTGGGACACCGAACGATCAGGACGTAACATAGCAAAAGGAACAGAAAGGCCATGGGACAAAATAGATGGAGATGGCCAAACAAGGGATACGGGTAAGGGGGAATGCAACGGGTGGATAACATGGATACAGAAGCAAACTCTCATGAAAGAAAAACTGGAAATGTTGGTAGTGGGGGTGGGGGAGGGTTGGTTTAACGGTGATTAAAAAAAAAAGATCATGGTTTTGGATGGGGGAAGCTGTCTTGAAGACCTGGAGGGAAGAATGAGATTGAAGAGTGTGTGTAAGTTGATTCCACAAGTACAAAAAAGAGGAACAAATGAGTGGAGGTGAGCAGTGATCCTGGATTTTAGGAGTTTCACAAGAAGGGGGTTTGCAGGTAGCACGGAGAGAGCAGAGCAATGAAAGAGTAGACGGTTGAAGACTAAAAAGGAGGCGGAAGAAGACAGAGAGACCACAACCTGTCTGCGATGAAAAAGTGATAGGCCCATAGTTGGGCTAAAAGATAGTGCAAACTACTACATGCTTGTATGTCTTGTATTAGTTGCAGCAGAGCTTGGATTAGTTGTTTATTTATATTAAAAATAGGAAATATAACTTAGGAACATCCTGTAATACTGGAAGCCCATAATCATGACAGAGCTTTAGAGTGTGCACTTCGGGTAGAGAAACGTTTCAAGTCTGGAACTCCATCACAGGATATTTGGGATTCGTTTGGGGTGACCGAAATAACTCGCCTGCTCTTCGTGAAAGACACCGTGGAATCTCCAACATTCACCAATAACCAGTGCTGGCAGACAGGTCCTCCGACTTAACATCCTTCCGATAGAAGGCACACAATGATGCCTCTTCCTGCAGATGAAACATCAAGATGACAGTATGTAACTTGGTCCAGAGTTGGACAAACCTCAAGGCTATCATTCCAGCCTTTATATAATTATCAAGGAAATATTTTATCTCCCTAATTACGTATACTTTCATGCTGTAGAATTGATTCAAAGAAAATGTTGCCATTTCTCGGACTGTTGAGAATATCTCGTTCTGAGAACATTTTGAACACTCCTTTGCAATTGCTTGGAATGTGTGAGTTTTTTTTCCCGTGGGAATTATTTGAATCCCAAAGCTCAGGCATTTCTTCCTCCTTCGTGAAGAGTATTGCTGGTGTACAGGCAGCTCAAATCTCCGGGCTAACCCAAGAGAACTATTACATAATGTAGAACACACGACATTTCCAGGAGTTAGACAGATCGACTTTATCGAATTTACTTTATTTGCCACTTTATTACCTTCTGTCTGCACAATCTGGAGGAAGGCCCTGTCTCGGCCACAGATGGTAACCTTTAAACACGACATGTAGTGTCCATAAAACTCGAAACACGTTGGGTTCATCACGAAGCTTTTTCCCGGGTGTGGAACCAACTTCCACATCCTCTTCAATCTCATTCTTCCCTCCAGGTCTTCAAGATAGCTGCTCACCACCATCTCAGATAATCCCCAATCCAAAACAATGATCTTTTCTACCATCGTTAACTGAAACCCCAATCCCTCCTCTTTCCAAATTCCAGTTTTCCCTCCTGAGAGTTTCTTTCTGTATCCATCTTGTCCACCCCATGTGTCCTTTCCTGCCCCCCTTGCCTCCCCACATCCATAGTATTTGTCCAAGTATCCCTCCATCTTGTTCTTCAACTCTGCTGTTCGTGGTGCCCCCCCCTTTCTCTCCACTGTTCCTTTAGTTCTGTTACCCAGCTATAAACTGTCATCCCTGTGTTTCACAAACATGGTGATTCATCAATATGTGTGCCGTCCCTCAGGTGGACATTAAACAGGCATCCCATCTGCCGGCATTAGATGGTGGACATTAAAGAGCCCACAGTGTCCTTCGTGAAGAGTGGGTGAGCTATCGCCACCATCGTGGCAAAATTCCAAATGCCTGTCCTGACTAATACTGGGAAGGCAATGGCAAGCCCCCTCCCCACCCCCCAGTATAATCCTTGCTCTGGAAGCTACTTTGGCAGCAATGACGCTCTGTGAAGAGTATGTGACATCAGAGAGAGCGAGAGGCAATAGGTAGGCTTCTGTGGTGGGTTCAATGAGTTGGTTGACCGCTGTATGATGTGCATTCAGGACGTTAGACATGATGTCAAAGGATTTGACATTAAAAAGGTTTGTCACTCATGTAAGGGGGATGACAACTTTTGGGATGATCCTCCCTCATGCAACACTTCTTCGATATGTATGTAGCTCGCCTCCACCCCCTGTACTCTCACCTTTTCAGCTCTTTTTTTTTCTTTTCTTTTCAAGGTGGTCTTTTTCCTTTCAAGGTGCATTGCATCTACTTTTCCACAGCCTTTCATAATAGGTTGAAAAGGCAATTACTCTTTCTTTACTCTTCATGCGGGTGGAGCACATATTAAAACTCAGAATCAACATGACAGAAGAACTTTTTAAAGTCTATCGTTCTGTATGTTTGCGCGAGGAAACTCACTATAAACAGTATCTTGACATCACTGGGCTTTGTGTCAGAACACCCTGGAAACAGCTTTGACATTTAGAAATATAATAACCAATTAATAATGAGGAATTTGACCTTTTCAGCCTGATCATGATGGTGCCCACCTTCCAGAGGCTGTTCTTTCTCTCACTCTGCACTCCAGGACTTCCTTCACCCAAGCAGTGCATTGCCATCTCTTATCGATCCCAATTCTGTCCCATTATCTTTAGTGCCCCCAGGAACCTTTCATTACCCAACCAGATTATTTGTTACTTTCAGTCTTTCTTCTCCTCCTCTCTTCCTCTTATCTTGTTCATCAATTCCCTTAATATTGTTCCCATTGTCAGATATACCTTGCTCTTCCATGAGCCTTGATCCTGTTAAAAAAGTGCCATTCATTGCTGTTCTCTCTGATATCTATCTAACCTTTGACCCATTAGCCATTTCCTGCAATACTGCACCACCTCTTTGCTCAATGCTTTTTCTGATCTCAGCAATGATCTTTCTGATTCGCTGAAATATCCTGCTTATCTTTTTGCTGATAATTGCACTCTCTGCTGTATCATCTCTCATCCTTCAGACAGGCAGGCAGCAGCCTTTTCCCTCTTTGCAGAACTTGATAGAATCAGGAGCTGGTCCAACACTTGGAATATGTCTTTCAGCTCTGACAAATTCCACACACTCATCCTGTCTCTCCAAGAAAGACCATCTGGTAAACCCTCCAATCTACTTCCCAAACAAACTACTTGCAAAGGATAAGTCACTCAAACTTTTGGGCCTCACCATCAGCCATAATCTTTCTTGATCAGACCATATTTTCAAGATGACCTCCAAAACCAGCTACTGACTGGCATCCTCAATCATGCAACATATTTCTTTGGCCAATCTCAACCTTTCACAACATACCAGACCTTCATGCAGACCTGCAGACCATTCCAGACCTGCAGCCTAAAGTACTGGTCTTTGCGATGGCAATTCTTCCTCACACCTTGTCCTTGTTTTATTTATTTGTATGCGGCCTGTGGCTGCTTGGCTGCATCATTTTCTGGGGGCGTGGCTATGCCGCTGATGCAATGCCCGATTACCAGTAAGCTGGTACTCATTTTGCCCACTTCAAAAGGATGACAGGCTGAGTCGACCCACCTCGTGTTAATTCAATGGATAATAGGGGCTTGAACTCAAGACCCAAAGATCTTAAGCATCTTAAGCGACCTTAACCGGTAAGCCAACACCAGGCCTTTGCCCTTGTTGATGGCATGGAAAGTAAGGCGACAAAATCATTGGGATTTCCCTTGATGAAGCTGAGTGTCTGGGCCTGTTACTCTCACATGGCAGACAGGTGGCATCTTTGTATTCCACCACCTCCTTTTCGGTCTTACACTCTCCACCCTCTCTTGGTTCTGGACCTCCAAGGTTTCTGAAGGGCATACATGATCTGCAAGTAACCCACTTCTTGTTCAATTCCCAACATCCAGGCTCACTGCTCACTTCCACTCACTTGTTCCTCTTTTCTCTCGCATGTGGAACCAACTTCCCCAGTTTGTTCGGTCCCATTCTCCCTTCCAGGGCTTCAAGACAGCTGTTCACCACTACATCAGGTCATCACCCATCCATACTCATGATTTCTTCCACCCCAATACAAATGACCCCCATTCAAAAGCAGTCTGTTTTTACAGGTTTTTGTGATTTTTCCCCTCTCTCTCCTTCACCACCTTTTGTTCGCTGTCAGGTGGTTTCTTTCTTTTCTGTTTCATCCCGTTTTCCCCTTCCTCTGTTTTCTTTGTTTCATTTATTTAACTTGCATGCAGCTTGTTCACCTCCTTCCATTCTGCTCCTGTTAGTACAAGCTGGTGTCCTTCGTGGAGATTTGGTAAGCTATTGCCGGGCCCCCAGGTAAATTACAAATTCCTACCCTGACTACTGCTGAGAAGGTAATGGTAAACCACCTGGTATAACCCTTGCCAAGAAATAGCTTCAGCAGCACCAATGCTCTGTAACAGAGTATGGAACATCAGAATCAGAACCAGCCCTGGGGAACACTTGGATGCACTTTGTAATGAGAAGAAGGCGTGAAATATGCGTGAGAAACAGAGGGAGCAATTCAAGGTGGTAAAACTTTGATGACAATAAAATGAGAGATATTTCGTTCACTTTCATGTTATTAACAGGTTCACACTGTTCTTGACTTTCTAAAAGAAGTTGAAAAACAAGAGGTGAACGTGAAAATTAAGAAAGAGTGTGCGGGATTTTTAAGGACCCATGGGGCCATTGTTAGCCTTTGCATTGAGTACACTGTATAACTCAAACAGATATTAGGAGAAGTGGTAATCATGTCTGTGGACTAACAAACAAAGTATGAACAAGAAAAAGAGCAATCAGATTGCAAACCCTCGCCAGGACGTCATTTGAGTGGTGTATTTTTATAGGTTTTTGGATAAATCCAAATGGCTGCCAAACCATGTGACCAATGACATCATATGTGTGAATCTTTTGTTCCGCATGGACAGGCAGTCACACATGTAAAATTTCACCTCGATCTGTTCAGCCACTTCAGAGAAGATTTTTGAAGGTTGTTTTGTTTTTTTTTAAACAATATGGCTGCTGAATCACGTGACCGATGACGTCATTAATTTTTTTTTTCCTGTGGACCAATTTATCCCAAGATGACCCTCAAAATCTTTCAACTGATTGGATGTGGCGTTCTACAGATGCAATTATGATGTCATAATGAGGGCACCCATGATATCATAAAAATCGCACTCATTCCCCATGAGGAGTACTTGGTATGTGCCAGGTTTCAATTTTTTTCCTTGGTGCGGTTTCAGTGATACAGACGTGCAAAGTTTTTCCGTTTTTCCAATATGGCTGTTACACCACGTGACCTATGTAAAATAACTGCATTAACGTCATTATCATTTTAACATTCTACATGAGTCGTCGCACCAATGGTTAAAATTTCGTCTCAATCCAACAAGCGGTTGCGGAGGAAAACACGGAAGTTCTGTGCAGACAAACAAACAGACAGACAAACAAACAGACAAACAAACAAACGGACCCAAATGCAATATCCTCTCGAAATCCTTCGGCCTGGGTAACTAGAAGTGCACTCAGTAGAGCGTTTACCTCCACCCCGTAATGCCTGATCCACAAGAACATATCTGGCCCAATACATTTTTGAGATATTGTGCTATATGTCGTTTTTGGCCTGGTCTCTCAATAGTGAAGATTCACTTTAGAAATTAAATAACTCCCGTATCCAGATCCGGATTCAAATCTCCATCAAAATCAAATCAATTCTTTCTTGTCACACGTCCAATATGTCCACCAAATTTCATCCGGATCCGTCCACAACTTTTTTGAGATGTCCTGTACACAAACAAACAGACAGAAAGGGGTGAAAACATAACCTCCTTCACCTTCGGTGGTGTAGGTTAAAAAGTGATTGTTTAGTTCAAAGGGTAAAATTATTTTTAAATACGATGTGTGAAACGAAAGTAATGTTAAATTATGGATCAAAATGTTTTCGTCAGTAAGCCTTTAACTATTGAATGTAAAAGTCAAGACTTGCTGATAGCTCCTTGTACATGCGTCAAACTTTCAATGGTAATTACCCACCAAATGCTCTAAAATCGAAATACTCCAATAATATATATATATATATATATATATATATATATATATATATATATATATATATATATATATATATATATATATATATATATATATAACATTAGGATAAAGCTTGATGGTGGTTTAAAGGATCAGGTGGCTGGCTTTAGATTTTTGAGTCCTGAGTGCCAAAATAACATCAGGTGCGTTGACTCAGCCTGTCATCCTTTCGAGCTCGGAAAAATGAATCCCAGCTCACTGCAAAGAATGAGCCATTCGGATATCTTGCGTTGGAGTTGTGACCTAGCCCGGATTGTGCCCCCCTCACCAATGAACCTACCTGGGCAGCCCTTATACACCTGACAGTGCGAACGGAATAGTAAATATTATCACACGAGGATAGCTTCGAGGTTTGCACATTCGCCTTTGAGCTGTCTGGCAAGCCTGTTGATGAAATAATTTGGCCAACCCCACAAGAAGGTGCAGAGGAATTGGGACCATTAAAGGAGTAGTAGTATGCCATAGTAGAAGACATCAGTTGTTAAAAAGTTTTTTTTTTAATATATCTGATCTGAATTCATTTAGGCCAGGGAATCTAGTGATATACCCACCACCAATTGCAATAGAAACCATTCAAGTGTCTTTTCACTCTAAATATACTATAGAATGACATACTAAAAGTCACCAAAAATCCAAGTCAGGGAACGTGTTTATTTTTCAAGATGGCCACCAAAATGGCCACCAAAACTGATAATTTTAGAATCAGCCCTATATGGGTGTCTTTTTTTTTCCTTCATTGCAGAATTTATCTTCTTTAAGACATCTGTTGAGAAGACACTCACCTCAGCCAGTTCACCTATTATCAAGGTATCATACATCGTCCTTACTTTGTGCAGGTCAATCGCGTCACCATTCAGGGGAAGCCTGGCAGTTTCCTGTTTGCCCTCTGTGTCATCCATTGGTTTTCCATCTGTATCACCCATTTATTCGCCCTCTGTGTCACCCATTCGTTTGCCATCTATGTCACCCACTCTTTCGCCATCTGTGTCATTCATTTGTTCACTATCTATGTCACCCATTGGCACATAATCTCTCTGTTCCATGTTTGCTTCATCATCAATGTTGTTTACTGGTTCACCAGCATCATCACCATTCTCTTGAGTGTTGTGTGTACAAGGTCATCGAGTACCAAATATATTTGCCGCTAGCATAGTGTTCAGAGCTGCGTCTGCTAGAAGGTGTCCCGAAAGGCCCTGTCATATGCCTTTCCAGACATCATGTGTGTGACTGTTTTCAACATACACAAGTTGAAGTCCTGATCCTGTCATGATGTGCCCGATAGACCCCAGGAAGCTCATGAGCGTATGAAATCCACCCAGTCGTAGTACAATTGCATGCAAGTCACTGTCTTCCGGCTCGCTCTTGATGATTGTCATAGCTTTCCACCACAGTGGCTGATCGAAAGTGATAATTGGCGTTGCATTGTAGCGTTTGGCATGGTCACACACAAACACCAACGTGGAATATATACAGGACATATCACCAGGGTTCATGTCTATCAAGGGTAAAAAGAAAACAGATGACTGCCCCGGGTGTGGGCCTTTCTGCACTGCCTGCATCATTCCGGACCATGCTGGACGTGGAGAGTGTACTGTTAGGGAGATCTTCCACAGGAGGTCGAAGTTGGAAGTTCTATCCTGCTCCTTCTTGTCTTCCAGTAATCCATACCTCAGTGAGGCTAATCCACTGCAAGGAGATGTTAGGTGTCGGATGTTGATGTGACCCACTACTGCAACATCCTCCATTGTAACAGATATGCGTGGTACTCTACTTGTGGTCTGTGTCCTAGGGGTTACAGTGGCAATTATGCCCATGCCATGGAAAGTGTTCAGGCCATCAATTGTCCTAATGTTATGGTCTACATTGTCAGCCACATACTGAATGAATTGGCCTTCAGTGTAGTTTGGTATGTCTGTTCCTTGGGTGACTGCTGCACTGAGCTCAAATTTCTGCACTTCCTTATAGAGCTCCAGAGACCGTGTGCATAGAGAGAGAGTCGATGAGAAATTTAGACCCAAAATGGTGGTGCATTTGTATGCCTAAACCTATCTGTAAGGGAGCAATTAGAACTCTTGGTCGAATGCATTGCGTAATGGTTTGGCCCAACGATGCTATTTTCTTATCGGCATCCTTCCCAACTGCGAGTTTCTGAAGCAGAAGTTTCAATGATTCAGGTAAGAATGACATTTCCTCGTCAGTAGATGTCATTGTACTTGAATCTGGGTCTACCTCTTTTGTCTCTTCCACTGATTTGACATCACTTTTAATCAGTTTGGCAGCAGTCTCAATGAGTCTCATTTTCTCTGCAGTGTTGTTGCTTTTCTTGGGTTGACTGTAGAATTTGTGGAGGATAGCGGATGCTTTGTGGCGGAATGTAACCACATTTAGTTTTCCATTGATCTTGGTGATCGTTATGTTGGCGCCGAAGTGTTTTTGAAGTTGATCTTTCATGTAAGTAAATCCATATGATTCACTGTCAGTGCCATCCAGAAATTCATCCATTTTATGTATTAGATCTTGTATAGTTGTTTGTTCATCGTCATTGGCCTCCAGATACTCGGCTACCTTAATGAAAGCATCTGCTCGTACTAAATCGGAGGGTCTGCCCTGCTTAAGCCGTTTGGGAAGGATCATTTCTTCTGCAACGAACTCATTTGGTATTTCCCTTCCTGTTCTAAAGTTTGTGCTGCTGAGGTTGTGGTATACCGCATCTGCAGCATGTAGATCCTGCGCATACTCAATTCTACCTCTGACAGTGTCTGACCACAAATCATTGCGTTCTTTGCATACCTGCATTATGGTCTTCTGGAAATCCATTGTTCTGACTGAGATAAGTTTATGTGTTGGTTTGTGGTTTGTTTTTTTTTTTGCATCGCAAACACCACAAAATATGCAGTTTTCTTTGTAATTGAATGCCATACTTGTGGATCGACGCACACATGGTGAACTACTGGGAGCTGCGGAGTCATGTCCTCGCTTTTTGTTGTTACTGACTATGTAATGTGGGGAACAGAAGTCCTTCCTACACATGCCATGCACAACTTGGCTGGGCACAGTACTAATATTTCTGTTCCGCAACTCATTAGCCTTGGCAATGCCTTCACATCCTTTGATGCGTAATGTGGAAGTTAGCTCTCCAATTGGTTAGAGGTTCCTCACAGAAAACACACTTATCCATGATCAGCTAATTACACTGTAATATGAAAAGAAAGAAATACTTTAGTGCTATGACAACAATAATACAATGTATCCAAACATATCTTAGAATTTCGTTCATTTCCGAAATGTCTGAACCAAGGAAATTTCAAGATGTTTTATTTATCTATGAATCCCAAGTCATTGCTTATATTTGGCTATTTCTAAATATGCAAGTTTTGGCACCATTTTGGTGGCCATTTTGAATGTGGAGT
Organism: Eptatretus burgeri; assembly: GCF_056783735.1. Classification (NCBI taxonomy): domain Eukaryota; kingdom Metazoa; phylum Chordata; class Myxini; order Myxiniformes; family Myxinidae; genus Eptatretus; species Eptatretus burgeri. Next base: position 65,622,889 of record NC_140962.1, read on the forward strand.
CTGTGACAAGTTTAAAAAGTGTCCAATAACATGTACCTAAGTGTTTCACATATATTTTTACCACTATTACTTGCTGATATAGGGCTGATTCTAAAATTATCAGTTTTGGGGGCCATCTTGAAAAATAAACATGTCCCCCTACTTGGATTTTCGGTGGCTTTTAGTATGTCATTCTACAGCATACTTTGAGTGAAAAAAGCACTTGAATGGTTTCTATTGCAATTTGTGGTGGGTTTGGCGATATATTTTCATAGATTCCCTGGCCTAATTGCCAATATTTATTGCTTTGGAATTGTCTCCTTTTTGCGGCATTCTCTTTTGTAAAGGACAGTTTGTGCTGAACGAACAGATGATCTTTTTGAGTAAAGTTTGTCTTGCAGTGCTTTTGTTTTGTTATCTTGTTTCAACTACAGATGGTGGATTGTGAGGTGCAAATACCAGACTGAAAAAAGATTAATTCTCTGTCAAAAGCTCAACGGTCTTTAGATCTCACAATATCTTGAATCGCACCACTTCCATCACAACCATGAATACCTTGTGTGGCATCATCTCGTTATCTAGTTCCGTCAAGTCGTGTCCGATTTCTGGTGAAATTCATGATCAGATTTCTCCAAACATCCCTATCCTATACTGCTTCCCAAAGATCTGGCAAAGCCAGCTTGGTTTTGCATCCTTTACCCAATCCACCTAACACATACAAGGTCTGGCTCTTTCTCTTCTTTCTTCAACTACGTATACCCACCATGATTGATTTCTCTCGACTTTCGTTTTCTGCATGTATGGTGGTTTCTATGGGTCCGAAGGGTCCAAAGTATGATTGCTTCTATTTTATCATCAGCACTTCTCATGTACATCTTGGTCTAATTCCTTCAATCACCGATTTGTTTTTTCTTCCTGCAGTCCATGGATTTTTAACATTAGTTTCCAACACCATCTTTCAAAACTATCATTACATTCTTCTTCCTTTCTTTCTTTTTCACTGTCCATGATTCACATCCATACATTGCAACTGGAAATACCAGAGAGTTCACCATCCTCCTCTTGGTTTGTAATTTCAAATCTTTGTCTTTCCAGATCTTTGTCAATCCTGACATTGCTGTTCTCCCCAACACTAACCCTATATTAATTTAACCTCCACATTCTCTACTCACTTCAATCTTAGAACCCAGGAAGATGAAACTTTACACTATTTCAATTTGATCGTCTCCTAATCTGAACACATCAATTTTCTCTGTTGACAGGATTTTAGTCTTTGGTTAGGATTTTAAATGTCATCTATACTAATAAATGTCAATATGTGTGTCAGCGTGTCTCCTCCATAACTCAAAAAGCATGAAACCCAGCAGCCTAAAACTTTGCATGCATACCAAGAGAACTTCAAGGTAGTGCACGAGTGAAAATTGGGTGTTTGAGTTAATTTAAACACCCCTTTTGAAGATAATTAACAGGAGATAATGAATTATATCCTTTATCACGTGCATCCTCAGACAGCTCACTCTCGATGGGGTCTTAAGGCGCATCCTGGGCTACATCGCTGGGGACTTAAATTCGCCATTTTGTTCGGCTAAAGGCCCGGTCACACCTTGACGTTTTAGCCAGCGATGGCAACGTGTTAAAATTTATGTAAAACGCTGGCTTACGTTGAACTTTTGATGTTTTTTTTTAAAGATTCGGACGTATTCATAGCGACTTGGTCTTATGTATAACGCATTGGTAACGGACACAGAACGTTTCGTTGTGTTATAGATAACTTGTACCAACGAATGCTGAACCTGTTGTCGGCCTACACAACCGTTGCCCAACGATAGTCTAACTCAGGCATAGCGCGTTGCATGCATCGCCGACGATGTCGTGACGTAGCCTATTAAAAGGCTGACGCACAACGATTCGAATCATAACTGCCGTAGAAAGGGAAGTGACAACATCGCGGTCACACCTTGGCGATCTTGCCAGCGTATGCCGACGTAACAAAAAGTGTGTCTAAAACGTTGGGGCACGTCGAATACGGTATTGGTAAGTTTGGTATGCGCGAGTAGAACGCTAAATACGCTATCATAAGTCGTAGTAAGTAGAGTACGTCAAGAAATTTTGAACATCTTCAAAATTTTACGACGTACTCGGCGTATGACACACGTTCCGCATGCGATGGGGATAAGTTTTACACACGATATGTGGACGCTTACACACGTCCACAAAGGCTACTTATAAGCTACTCATCAGTCGAAACACGTCGCGGTAATGTCTTTTTTATGCGAAACTTATTTCTAACTTATGTTTGACGTGCTTTGAACCAATTCTTTACGTAGCCCCAACACACATCGACGTATGTAGACGTATTCCAATGACGTCTTCCAGTCGACAAAAAAAAAAAATGAATGTGTTTCTAGCTTACAACTGCCATATAAAGACGTGTTCCCAGCGGTTTTGGGAATTGGTATATAAAAATGCTGCTCATAAAAGGGGAACCCAACAGTGTTTTCGAGTCCTTTTTGAGTCGATGTCCATGTCAGCAGTAACAGTATCAGTATCAGTATTAGTATTAGTATTAGTATTAGTAGTAGTTTGTTCATGTTGGCAGTAGTAGGTGGGTGTGAGGGGGAGGGTGTGGGTTATGATGGATCGTCCTTGCGTCCGGGTGTCCACGGGTAGGTTCATAGGCTGCCACTCAACGATTTAAATGGCTGCATCTCCACTATTGAAAGTAGACGCTTGCGCTCAACAATTGGATTTTTTTTACACTCAACGACTTTTAAACGGTACCACTCAGCTAGTTTCATTGTTTACAATGAACGATTTAAATTGCTGTCACTCGCCTTTGTTTTTTTTTTTTGTTTGTTTTTTTTGACGCTGGGGTTTGGAAATTTGAAGCGTTGTTTCTGAACGTGTTAAAACGCTCAAACTCGACTATTTTAAATAGACGCTGCCGATGGACAATTGGAATCATAGCCAAGCTAGACATCGAAGTGTGAACATCCTCGTCATGCCGAAGAAAAGTTTGAAGAATGCTGCAAATAAGTGTCCTGGCCGTGGCCGTGGACGCTGACGCAAGGACGATCCATTATACCGACGTCTTTCAGCCTATGAGTAACTTAAAAGTAACGTCTGTCGACGTGTGGCAACGATCGCGTAACGTGCCAACAACACGTTAATCATAGGTAGGAAATAAGTTTCGGGTACTCTAAACATTACCTCGGCGTGTCTCAACTTATGATTAACTTACAAGTAGCATGTGTTGACGTCTGTCAACGATCGCAGACCGTGCCTACAACTTGTGGCCAGCGTAGCGGAACGTGTGAGTCATACGCCGGCATACATCGTGAAATTTCAAGCATGAAAAAATTTGAGGACAACCGAAAAGTACAACGTTTAAAGCCAACGTACAACGACGTATGGTAACGTACTACGACGTATGCCAGCGTGCTCTCAATGTTATCAAAACTTGCCCATAACGTATTCAACGTGTGCCAGCGTTTTAGAAAAAAAATTCAAAAATCGGCATACGTTGGCTAAAACGTCAAGGTGTGACCGGGCCTTAACTCAACAGGCCTTGAATTGAAACAGGCCGCAACGGTTCATTAACGATAAAGTGCTCAAAAATTTTTTTTTTTCGCTTTCCTCATTCATATCATCGAATGCCTCATCTTCATACCTACAAATCGCTGTGTACATCTCGTTTGTAAGTGTTATCGTTTTCAAATGAGGAGTTTGGAGCGATTTCATGCATTATACGAAGCGATTCTCCACGATCTACTCTCACGGACTAATTTAAGTATATAATAGAAATATTATTTGTGTTTTGAGGATCGGATCGCTTGGAATAAATAACTCGAAATCTGGAGTGAATTCTGAAAAAGTTACAAAATTTGCGATGTTTAGTTTTTTGCGGTTATGTGCCATTACCAATCAGCTTGCTATCGCTTGTCAAGCCAGCCGTTCCTTATCAACCATTTAATTGCAGTGCTTGCTTGATTGCTTAAGCTACTTGCCGAGTGCCCGACAGTTGAGAGTGGTACAGTTCGTGTCCCGATCGGGATGTGCAGTCGGTTGTTGCTATACAAGGTAGAGATACATATGGGTAGATTTGGATCTGCATGGACTCTCCGCGGGTGTGTGTGCATGCCTGCATGCTTGGTTATGGGCATGTGGTGCCAAAATTTCATCCCGCATCTGATGGAGGTTTTAACTTTTATCCTCAGCAGTGTATGAGCGATCACATTTTCCTTTGTCGTTGTGATTGTTTCTAAAGCAATTGGTTATTTTATATGACTTGAGTGTGCTTTACAAAGGTTACATGATTTCTCTTTCTGCATTTCAGAGGCAAATATGTTTCATAAAACCCGATGTCCCAGCCGTTTGCCGTATTTTTGTTTTTGTATACAATATCGAGGCTCATATAAGAGCTAACACACAGAATGTGCGATAAGGGGGGCAGGACACAAGAGGGGTGGAAGAGGGAAGGACAAAACAGTGGGGAACAGACATGAGGAGATCTGTGGAAGGAAAGGGATGGGGTGGGGTACACAGGGTATACAAGATGGACACCACAGGAACTTTCAGGTCTTTACACTACAGGGACTTTCAGGAAGGAAAGCAGGGAATTTGAAGGAGGTGGCTTTGGGGTGGATAAACAGGGATAGAAAAGATTATGGTTTTGGATGGGGAAAGAAAATAGATGGTGATGAACAGCTGCTTTGAAGACCTGGACGGAAGAGTGGCATTGAAGAGAGTATTGGAGTTTGTTCCAAAGGTGGGGGAAAAAAAGAGGAATGAAAGAGTGAAAGTGAACAATGATTCTTGATTTTCGTAGTTTTACCAGAAGGGGATTGCTGGCAGGCCTTGAGCGCACTGCGTCAATATCTCAGACCAAGCATGGTGGGGAGGGGTGGGGAAAGGGGTTGGGGGAGGGGTGGGGGCGAGGCCAGAGTAGAGACTGTAAAAGACAGAAAAACCACCAACCTGCCTGCAGTGAGAGAGTGAGAGACGTAAAGTCTCAGCCTCATCGCGAGAGATACTCATGATCCTAACTGCCTTGGTTTCCACAGCGTGAAGCCGAGAAAGGTGAGAGGCTGGAGCATCAGCCCTGGAGAGAGAGCAGTACTCCATCAGGCTGCAGACAAAAGCTTTACATGTGGTCAGGAGCTCAGGTGTGCCAAGGAATGACTTTGCATGACAGATAATGCCCAGTCGGCGACTAGCTTTGGAGGTCAACTTGTAAATGTGGCTTTCCCAGAAAAGATCATGGTAGATAGTGAGACCCAGAAGCTTGAAAGAAAGGACTTCTTCCAGAGGATCGTTGAGAAAGTGGATGGGGTTTTTTCCAAATGGTCTGATCAGAGAGACATAGTGAGAGTGCGAGATTTGTACGGATTGAAAGACATGTTCCACGTGTTGGACCAGCTTGTGATTTTATCCAGATCTGCAGAGAGTGAAGAGGCTGCTGCTTGCCAATCTGAGGGATGACAGATGGTACTGCAGAGGGTGAAGTCATTAGCGAAGAATGAAGAGGATTTTCCAGAGTCAAAGAGACGGAAAGATTCAGACAGTATTACCATGCTTTCTAAATTACCAAACCAAATTTTTTTCCACCCGTTACACACAGCTGTTTGTAAAGATTAATGTTGATGCACATCTTCTTGAAACGTTTATATAATTCCAACATTGTTTTTTGAAATTGTTTATTGAAATTCCACCAAAATAAGGGTAAAAACTTCTCAAGGTTTTTTGGTTGTATGTTGTAGTCGGTAGTCACACTGACTATACATATTGTAGCCGGTAGTCACACTGACTTCAATCGGCCAATTCCCAAAAAATTCCCGATATTGGCCAAGCACCAAAACAGTGTGTGTGCATGCGTGGTTGTTCATAAAGCATAACATTTTCTCTCCTATAACTCCCATCCGCCCCCCCCCCCTCTTTCTCACTGTCTCATCGTCGCTCAGCCCCTCTCCTAATACAGTGCAGCACCCTCCCACACATCTCTCTCTGTCTCTGAATGTGTCCGGGTGGTGATTATGTCAGGCCGGTGTTTGTCTCCGGATGGTGTTTGCGTCCAGGCAGCGTTTCTCCTCGAGTGGTGTCTGTCTCCGGACGTGTCCAGGCTGAGTTTATGTCTGAGCCGTGTTTGTCTCCAGACGGAGTTTGTGTCCGGGCGTTGTTTATCTCTTGATGGTGTTTGTCTCCGGAACTGACCGGGCTGTGTTTGCTTGTCTCCGGACGTGTCCAGGTGATGTTGATGTCCAGACGGGAGTTTGTCTCAAGATTTGTCTGGGTGGTGTTTGTCCCCGGGAGGTGTTTGCTTCTGTGTTTATCTCCGGACATGTCCAGGTGGTGTTTGTCTCCAGGCAGTATTCATAGTATGACCAGTAGAAAATGGATTTCAGACATAATATTTTTTCCATCTTCACTGTTATTTTATGCAGAATAATTTTGATGAGACAGTATGAATCATAATTAATACTCCACCGCATGTCTGCCTTCCCTTCCTCTCACCTCACACTGCCTTCCTTTCCCCCACCCCTCTCCTCACACTCCCTCCCTCCTCGCTCCTATACCGCCCCTGCTCCCACACCCCTCCCCGCTCCCCCAGCCTCCTCTGTCTTTAATCCTCCACCTCCTCACTCTCCCCCACCTCTCTCTCCCTCCCCTCTCTTTTTCTCGCCCCTCACTTCTCCCCCCCCCACCCCACCCCCTGTAATACTCCTGCCAGCGAACCGACGTGTGGTATTTGCTCATCTCAAATAAAATATAGTCATGTCATTTTCCATGAAGACCAAGGATAATATATCTTGGTGAAAAGCCAACCGTCTGGTTCTTTTGAGATACTCTGGGCTGAGGTCCAAATTTAATTCGATCTCAGCCAATTCGCAGTGTGACAGAATGCTAAACAACCCTTGTGTACTTGTCATCGATGTTGGCACCGCGTTTACACAAAGGATACTTACTAAACCCTGAGGTGGAGAGAGAGAGAGAGAGAGAGAGAGAGAGAGAGAGAGAGAGAGAGAGAGAGAGAGAGACAGAGAGAGAGAGAGAGAGAGAGAGAGAGAGAGACAGAGACAGAGACAGAGACAGAGACAGAGACAGAGACAGAGACAGAGACAGAGAGAGACAGAGACAGAGACAGAGACAGACACACACCAGCTCGAGGAAGCATCTAATGTTAAAATAACATTTTGGAAAAGTTAACATTGCTGCTTGTTTATTTTTATTATCATTATTATTATTATTATTATTATTATTATCATCATTCTGAGAGTTATTACTTTAGGACATGTTTCAATAAGAAAGAAAAACTTTTGGGGTGTAATAATTATTTATTAATTATAATTAGGGTGACTGGTCTTCAGCCATGACAGAAATCACTCTTTAAATTTAGACAGAATTTTCAACTCATTGTTTGAGGGAAATGTGTGTGGGATAATCTTTCAGAGCTCGGTGGAAAAAAGGATGCCCGCTAACACAACGAGCTGGCTTCAAGAGGAGAGCGATGGCCTTAACCGAAGAGTGGCTTTTGACAATCACCACAAGCAAGTGGGCAGTTGTGCCTATTCGCTGAAGAGAACTAATAAAGTGGGTTTAGACGATGATCAGAATTAGAATACTGTATAATCTTTTCGCATCTGTCATATATATGAAACAGCAGCCAAAAACACGTTATTACAATGACTCATAAGACAATGTCGAAAACCAGAGGTTTAATGATGACTTTCAGAGGTAGGTTATGATGCCTGATGAAAACTAACAATTTTCTAAACATTTAATTATGATGCTGTGTAACACCACAATTATTGGGTACCAAGCCTTTCAGGATGGGTAACCAATTGTTTTTCTTCTGTTTGTTCTCCCACATTATTTATTCTTGTACATTGTTATTATTCCGTCGGCATTTTTCGGGTTTATTCCATTTTAAATTCATTTTCTCTTCAACCGCTTGTTGGATTGACACAAAATTTTCACCATAGGTGCGACTACTCATGGAGATTGATGTCATGATAATTTTGACATGATAGGTCATGTGGTGTGGCAGCCATGTTGGGGAAAAAAGAAAAACTTTGGATATCTGAATCCATGAAACCGCTCTATGAAAAAATTTGAAACTTGGCACATGTCAAGTACTCCCCATGGGAAATATGTGTGATTTTTATGCCTCCGCTGATGATGTCGCTGGAGACATTAAGTTTTTGGCTTGTCCGTCTGTCCATACAAATGTATGCCCATTGTCCATGCTAATTTTCTCTGTTTTCTGTGCAACCACTTATCCAATTGACAGGAAATTTTCACCAAACGTGCGACTATTTGTGGAGAATGTTCTAATGAAAATTATGACATCAAAGGCCACGTGGTGTGGCAGCCATGTTGGAAAAAAGGAAAACTTTGGACCTCTATATCTCCAAAACGGCTCCATGGAAAGAATTGAAACTTGGCACATATGAAGTACTCCCCATGGGAAACATGTGTGATTTTTTTTTTGATCATGTCATAGGTGCCTTGTTATGACGTCATTGCATATGTCGAACGCTTTATATGATTAGTATGAAAAATTTTGAGGATCATCGAGGAATAAATTGTATTGGGGGGGAAAAATGATAACATCATCAGTCACGTGGTTTAGCAGCCATATTGTTTTTAACATTAAAAAAAAAACCTTCAAAACTCTTCTCCGAAACGGCTGAACAGATCAAGGTGAAACTTTACAGGCTTGACCGCCTATCCAGGAGGAACAAAAAGTTCTCCACCTATGATGTCATAGGTCACATGGTTAGCAGCTATTCCTTTTTTAAAGAATAAACCTTTAAAAATTGTTTTCTCCAGAACGGCTTTACAGATCAAGAGGAAACCTCACCCACATGTTCCCCCAAGCATTGGGGATACCAGGGTGTTCACGAATAATGAATATGTCACATGGTCTGACAACCATTATTGGATTGAAAGAAAATTTTTTTTTTACTCTTTCTCTTCAACCACGAAATTAATTGATGTGAAATGGCACAGTTATGATCTAATCGTCATTGGGAACATATGTTTTAAATTTCAACCTGATCGGATGCATGGTCTGGTTGGCAGAATTTTTTGATATTTTGAATCTGGGTTCAGGGATTTAAATCAAACTTGAGACATGTACAATGTGTGTGTGTGTGTGTGTGTGTGTGTGTGTGTGTGTGTGTGTGTGTGTGTGTGTGTGTGTGTGTCTGTGTCTGTGTCTGTGTCTGTGTCTGTGTCTGTGTCTGTGTCTGTGTCTGTGTCTGTGTCTGTGTCTGTGTCTGTGTCTGTGTGTGTGTGTGTGTGTGTGTGTGTGTGTGTGTGTGTGTGTGTGTGTGTGTGTGTGTGTGTGTGTGTGTGTGTGTGTGAGAGAGAGAGTCAGTGTGTCTCCTCCATAACTACAAAACCATAAAACCTCACACCCTGAAACTTTGCAGGCATGCTAAGGCCTAGGTCACATTTGCCACAGCGGCCCTGGGGTCTCCAAAATCTACGGCCACCAGAAATTATACGGCGGCCGCAGTATTTCCACGGTCACACAATGAAGCAGTCACATATGTTTTTATTTTTCGGGGAGCCGCACGGCATATTTAGGCCTAAGTCACATTTGCCACGGCGGCCGTGGGGTCTCCAAAATCTACGGCCATTAGCAATTATACGGCGGCCGCAGTATTTCCACGGTCACACAATGTAGCAGTCACATATGTTTTTATTTTTCGGATAGCGCACGGCGTATTTATAAATTGTGGAGATTGTAAACGTGGGGTTGCCATACGGTCTTTGATTTGATGTCGTACGGTGACCTCAGGGCGATCCTGCGGCGGCCATATAATTTTCAAGGCAGACGCAAGGTGCCCGCAAGGCGACCGCAGGGGGACCGTAGGGGGGCCCTAAGGCGAACTTGCGGCCAGACGTACGGTAACGAATGGGTTAATTTTTTTTTTCTTACCAGTTTTTTTTTTCGGCTTGTCGAATTGCTACGGCGAACGTAGAAATGAAAAAAGTTATAACTCCGCGTTATAATTCCACGGCGACCCTACGGTCTGTAAAATATAGCCATATGGTGTAGGGCCACCCTGAGGCCACCGCAAAAACTCTGCGGCCGCCGCATGTTTCTGTCAATTCAGAGGGCGTACGGCCGCCGTATCCTCGCCGTAGAGCAAATGTGACTTAGGCCTTAGGTCTTAGAAATTGTGGAGACCGAAAACGTGGGGTTGCCATACGGTCTTTGATTTGATGTCGCACGGTGACCTCAGGGCGATCCTGCGGCGGCCATATAATTTTCAAGGCAGACGCAAGGTGCCCGCAAGGCGACCGCAGGGGGACCGTAGGGAGGCCCTAAGGCGAACTTGCGGCCAGACGTACGGTAACGAATGGGTTAATTTTTTTTTTCTTACCAGTTTTTTTTTTCGGCTTGTCGAATTGCTACGGCGAACGTAGAAATGAAAAAAGTTATAACTCCGCGTTATAATTCCACAGCGACCCTACGGTCTGTAAAATATAGCCATACGGCGTAGGGCCACCCTGAGGCCACCGCAAAAACTCTGCGGCCGCCGCACGTTTCTGTCAATTCAGAGGGCGTACGGCCGCCGTATCCTCGCCGTAGAGTAAATGTGACTTAGGCCTTAGGTCTTAGAAATTGTGGAGACCGAAAACGTGGGGTTGCCGTACGGTCTTTGATTTGATGTCGCACGGTGACCTTAAGGGGGCCCTGCGGCGGCCATATAATTTTCAAGGCAGACGCAAGGTAGCCGCAAGGCGACCGCAGGGGGCCCTAAGGCGAACGTGCGGCCAGACGGACGGTAACGAATGGGTTAATTTTTTTTTTTACCAGTTTTTTGTTTCGGCTTGTCGAATTGCTACGGCGAACGTAGAAATGAAAAAAGTTATAACTCCGTGTTATAATTCCACGGCGACCTTGCGGCATGTAAAATATAGCCATACGGCGTAGGGCCACCCTGAGGCCACCTCAGAAACTCTGTGGCCGCCGCACGTTTCTGTCAATTCAGAGGGCATACGGCCGCCGTATCCTCGCCGTAGAGCAAATGTGACTTAGGCCTAAGGGATCTCCAAGGAAGTGCAAGAGTGAAAATTGGGTGTTTGGGTTCATTAAAACACCACTTTTGAAGATAATTAACGGCCTTATTTAATTATATCTTTCATCAGGCGATCCTCGGCCACCTCACTGTCTGGGGTCTGAAGGTGTTTCCTGGGTAATCTCACTGGGGTCTGAAGCCACCATATTTTTGGCCTGCTCGACCTTACCTTGACTTGG
>NC_140962.1:65639139-65711639 GCF_056783735.1 Eptatretus burgeri
ATTGATCAATTCATACACCTTACCACTGAACAACACTGGGATGCATCAGAAATAACCAGAAAACAAATCAGAATTTGTTGCAGATTGGCAGGCAATGTACTCTGCACTGGCAAAGATGGAACTGGAGACTGACAAAGTACCATCATAAATTTTGGTGGGAAGCAAACAAGCAAAAAAAAAAAATACTCAAAAGGGACTGTTCATTGAATATTTTAGGTTTCATAAAGTATTGCGCAATACAATATTAAGAGCTGATAGGGTAGCTCAGAGGTATGCACAATTGTCTTTTGAATCTTGGTTCAGCTATAACTTGTCATCCTGGTGTTTTTCAGGCAAGTTGTTGCATCACAAAGTGTGGTGTCCCTCTGATGTACGTTGAACTGGGTGTCCCATCTGCCAGCATTAGTTGGTGGACGTTAAAGATCCCACAGTGTCCTTCATAAAGAGATTGAGATGCTACAAAGCGACTGCTTTGAAGAACACTTACCATCACCGGCACCCTGAATAAATTACAAATTCCTATCCCACCCTGATGGACTGCTGAGAAAACCAAGGCAAACCACTCGGTGTAACCCTCACCCTAACCCTTGCCCAGAAACTGCTTCGGCATCATCGATGCTCTCTGGATGTTGATGTTGATGTTGATGTAGATGATGTAGATGATGTTGATGATGTTGATGTTGATGATGATGATGATGATGATGATGATGATGATGTTGATGTTGATGATGATGTTGTTATTGTTGATGACTGCAACATTAATACCCAACAGAAAATCAAACTCGCATCATTACAGTGGAAAGCGAATCATTCACCCATACCTTTGGCGGTATAAAACTACTTAACTCATTTTCATAACTGTTTCCCTGCCACCATGGCTCCACACAGGAGTCCGATTTGCTTTGCGACTGACCTTCAACCCCCTCAAATTGTTTCTCCACTGAAGAAACGGGGTTTCTCTGAATGAACATGACATCTGCAGATCATAAAGAAGAAGGCAGGTTATTATTGCTTAGGTCAGAAAATACATTTTCTGTCCATGTATAGTGATATAGGAATAATCAGAGAGTTGGTGTTAAAGCCACCCAATGCTCGCCTGTTTATACATTTATCTTTTTTAAAAGACTAGTCTAATAATATTTTTTATAAAGCATTGCAGTGAAGTCTGATCCAAATAATTTTAAACCAATACAGTCAAAGCTCGTTACTATGCCACCCGTCAGGACCGAGCAAAAGTGGCATAGTAGCGAGAGTGGCATAGTAACGAGATTTTGTAAAAACGGCCTTATTTTCTCAAGTTACCCATCTGTAGTTAATCTTTAGACAAAATTTATTCCAGCAAGTAAAAGGCATGACTGTTGTATAAGCTAAGCGAACGGAGAACATACACACACTAACAGAGTTCACACACTAACATATGGCATGGCGAGAAATTCACGACACACAAAGCTTTCAAGAATCGTCGTCTGGCGCATCTTCTTTCGGCCGATCGCACGCTTGCATCACACTGGGCTTCCCGCTTCTCTGCTGCATGAACTTCCGGACGGTGCTACAAGCGCGCTGGGCTTCCTCGAACGGAACGATTTCCTCCTCGACAGTTACCTCGTCATCTTCGCTTTCCACCGGCTCCTCACTGCACAGAATCTCCTCCGCAATCTCCTCCAGCGTGAAATACCCGCCAGTCGCGAGGCGCTCGTCGGCTTCGAGAAAGTCAGACAGCTCGATCTCCTCGTTCTCGTGCATCTTTTTCTCGGCAGGCAGAGCTTCCCAGATGTCGGGCAGCTCCGCATCCTGTGGCTCAGTTTGGATCTCCTCTTCCATGTACTTGACGCTTCGCGAAACAGTTCCTGATCGTCGACTTGCCGACCTGCTCCCAAGCACGCCAGGCGACGTGTGGGCGTCGAGCAACGTGAACTTGAACTCCTTTCCCTCGTCTATGGCCTCAAGCCGGCGGCATGGCAGGAGCTTCTTGTAGTGGCGCTTGAGGTTCTCTACGATTCCCTGATCCATTGGTTGCGAATTGGCTGTCGTGTTGGGTGGGGAGAAGACCAGTTGGATGTTGTTCAGCTCGAGCTCGGGAGGGTGGCCAGAGAAGTTATCGAGACAGACCAGCACTCTGCGTCCCTGCTGGCAGTCGTCCGTCCCACGCACGCAACATCTCCTCGAAAAGCTCCGCCGTCATCACGCCTTCAAGTTCGCCTTGTGCCCTTGACCGGGATCTCTTTGTTCTTGAAGGCACGGGGTTTCTTGGAATTGCCAATCACCAGAAGAGGGAACTTCTCGCTGCCGCTCATGTTTGCCCCAACCAGAAGAGTGATCCTTTGCTTGCTTTTCTTTCCTCCAGTACACCGCTCTCCCCTGAAAGCCATGGTCTTGTTCGGAAGCAGCTGCCAGAAGAGTCCAGTCTCGTCCAGGTTGAAGACGTCGTCTGCGGAGAACTGCCCGAGTAAGGGCCGGAGAACCTGTTGTTGCCACTCAAGAAGGGATTGCGAATCCACCGCTCCAGCTTCGCCCTGCACTGTCTTGAACGTGATGCCGTGGCACTTCTTGAAATTGCCCAACCAACCGTCGCTCGCCATGAAGTCTGGGATGTGCATCAGCTCGGCCAGTTTCATCGCCTTCTCCTTGATCAGATTGCCGCTGACAGGCACATTCTGTCCTCTTGATTGCTTCAGCCACATGAGCACTCCCTCATCAAGCTTCGGGTCGTGAGCCTGCATCAACTTCATGTGCTTCGATGGAAATCCAGCTTTGATTGCAGCCTCGATTGCATCCTTCTTGCTGAGAATGCCCTTCACAGTGGTTCTCTTAACTTCGACGCCCCATTTCTTGCTGATCTCCCTGGCCAACTTGGACTGATTCGGCTCCTTCGCGGCATCGATGATCTCCTTCTTCTCCTTCAGCGTAAAGTCGGTTCGCTTGCGTTTCTGAGCTGACATTATGGGCTGAATTTGAAAAAAAATGATGTCACTGTTGTACGTGTGCCTGCGTGTCTGTGTGTGTGCTCGCGCTTTTTTGTGTCTCGTTGTGCGTGTTGTGATTGGCTTGTTGTGGCTGTCATCGGGGAGAAGAATCGCGTGTTTTGACACAGTCTGACTATGTGCGTACGTATTGAGTTATGTTGTGCGCAGCTGGACTGTAGTTCGTCGCTTCGCCTTTGGACGCGAGTGTGATAATCGAGCACTGCGCAATACAGACTTTTTCACGACTCGTGCCTTTTAACAGTCACACAGTAGTGACATGGTAGTGAGAGTAGGGGGTGGCATAGTAAATTTATTTTGTATTGAATTTTGTCGGGACCGAGCAAAAGTGGTATAATAGTGAGAGTGGCATAGAAGCGAGGTGGCATAGTAGCGAGCTTTGACTGTATATTGTTGTAGATTTCCTGCCCGCCGGCGTGCGAACGACCGCGTCTAACCAATAGCGGTCACTTCACCCACCGAACGGACAATCCAGTCGCGGCTTTCCGGATCAACGCCAGAAACCAGTCACGGTGTGTTTTTAACCACACCACAACCTTGTCCGCACTCTACCCGCGCTACAGGGTCCGATCGCAAAATCTTCGATTTACCTAATTATTCGCGCAGGTAGGTTACCGAGAGATTGTACCTCAATGCGACCACTTGGAAACGAGCTGCTTAAGCAGCTCGCTTCCTTTTAGGATAACCGAGCGGGGTATTATCGCGCAGTCCCGTTGGACCCGATCACTTTACTGGCTATTTAAAAACCAACTATATATAAACCAACTATATTTAAATACCAACATATATATATATATATATATAAAAACCGAGTGCAAGATGGGGCAGTTCAATTAAGGGAAGAGGACGCAACGAACAGGTTTACATTCACACAAGGACATTTATTATAATAAAGCACGTATGCAATTAAACAAGGCAAAACACGTATGCAATTATACAAGCAACAAAAGCACGACAAAAGAACTTCGACCGTCGATACGAAATGCAATGCAAACATTTACAGCACACAAAGCACTGAACAATTTCCTACTTATTACACAGGCCCACGGACACACGTACGCACACACACACACCCAAGAAATGGTGGCAGAGGCCTTTAATAACAGGCTCCAGCTCGGAGGACAGGTGAGCTGAAACCCAGAACCTATCTCGAACCTCTCCACCTCGTGTTATCTTCAAGTTGTTTGGACCCGGGCTCCAGCGAGAGCGAGCTGGATACAATCGCCGTGAGCCGCGATCCTTCCCGAGCTCCCGCGAATCCTCCCGCGCTTCTCAACACGTGCTGGTGAGACGAGGCGCCGATCCTTCTCGTCGATGCGTCGCTTCCCCGAGGAACCACCTCCAAGAAGAGGTCGATGAGTCGCACCAAGCCGGGAACCAAAATGGAGAACAAAGAGCTCCACAAACCTAGAAGAAGAAGAAGAAGCCACCATTCGCAGCTCGAGCCGAGCAACCGGCTCAACTTTCTTCCAAAACAAAGTAGCTCGAAGCAAAAAGCTCTCCCGAGCCAAGCAGAAGCCGAAGCTCATGGAACCACCAAAGCAAAAAGCCTCCTCCCGAGCCAGGCCTCAGCCGAAGCCCACTGAGCCAGCCGAAGCAAAAAGCTTCCGAAGGCCTCAACCCTAACGCAAGCCAAGCAGCACCCGACGGTCTGCTGAACGACTCCCCTCAACTCCCTTCTCCAACTCCGCACACGAACAAAGAAAATATCTCCTCTTATCCTTCTCCCGCCCTTCCCCCGCTCCTGGCGTGACTCATGACTCATGCCCTCGTGCTCCATCCCCCGCTCAACCACGGGTGGGAGGGAGTTGTTGACATCATGAGTCACGGGATGGCAGGGTTCTTCTTCCTCTTCGCAGAAGAGGGGGGAGGGACATCTCCATTGTTTCGTTCCTTAACTATTAAATCGATCCGCAGCGCATCTAATCGATTTATGAACATTTAAACAATGGAAGCTGAGCTATCTAGGGAACAAGCACTTATCGACATAGCTGACTAAAGGAACCTGAATGTTGTGTGCAACCGAATTCCCGAATTCGTAACAATATGTATCTGTATATTGTAATCGGTAAAAAATAGTGTGGTCGATAAAAACATTAGAAAGGAAATAGCTTGCACCAAAAACTTTAACATTTTCACGCTCACGCTCACGCCAGGGGTATCGCTATAGCTCTCTGTTCTTCGAACAGGCGAGCTAAAAACGCGAAAAAGACAGTCTTGGGTGTTCACGACAAATCGCCAATGTTTCAAGTAAATCCTGGGCAGGTTGCCTTTCCATTGCAGGAGTGCAGACACAGGAGTGTGGTTCTTTACTAAGGAACATTGAGGAGCTGTGGGAACCAAACTCAAACTGGTAAGGGGTGGGCTGGCAGGATATCCTATCCTACCATTATTCACACTTACCTCTGATCTGTCTAACCTGGGTTCAAATTTCGCCCAACAATGAACTGTCATCCTGGTGTAACCTACAAGGGGATTATATTAAGTTCCACAGCCCTGCCCCCAGGAAATTTAACCAACAAACATCTGTTGCATGTGAAATGAAAGGACCAGTGAGGGGTGATGTAATAAAGCTTTATCCATTCTACCACGAAGCTTCTCTTATTTAGGTGAGGATAGTTTACATTCCACAGCAGAAGAGTTATACACTATACATTAACATGTGCAGGATTTGCACCGCAGATATCTTCTTCGTTTGTATGAAGCACACGGCTGCCTGGTAGCATTTTTGGCTGAGGGGGTGGCTGTGCCGCTGATGCAGTTGGGGCAGGATGCCCTCTGTCGGGTGGGGCAGGAATTTGTAATGTATTCATGGTGCCAGCGAGAGCTCGCCCTACTCTTCGCGAAGGACACCGTGGGATATTTAATGTCTACCAACTAATGTTGACCAAAGGAGATTGGGACCATACACTGTGCAGAGCATTGGTGCTGCTTAATCAGTTTCCTTGGCTATTCGGCACAATCCTGGACGGGTCGCCACTCCGACACAGTATACCAGCATGCTGGCACTCATTTTGCCGACCTCGGAAGGATGACAGGCCGAGTTAACCCCACCTGGTATTAATTCAACAGCTGAGCGGGATTTGAACACAGGACCCTCGGATCCCAAGCCCACCACCCTAACCATTAAGTCAACACCAGGCATATTGACCAAAGGGTCGCCAGTTTAACGTCCATCCGAGGGACGACACACACGCTGATGTATCATCGTGCCTGTGAAAGCTCAGGATGACAGCTTATAGCTTTGTCGGGATTCAAACACAAGCTAGAGATCTTAGAGGCAAGTGAGTGTACCTCAAGGACATCCTGCCAGCCCACTACAGAGATAACAAGTGGTGCCAGGCACAACAAATCCCGCCCATTTAAGGCATAAAGTTATTTTGGGGATCAAATTTAGATTTGATACATCCTTAACCTGAATGTTGATTATAAGGAATATTTTAGTCTTAGTTTGAAGTCAATTAAACCATTTTTGACGAAGTTGTGACCATAAAATGATTTTGACCTTTTTGTGACCTGACCTTGACCTTTGACCTAATTGGACCCAAAAGTTAATGGGGTCGTCCGAGGTTCATTACCCACCTGTGGATACAATTTGACAGTGTTTGAGCCAGCTGTTTTCCCGTGAAGTTGTATTTTCGTAACCATGTTTTAGTTCTAATGGAAAATTTGTAATTTTGACCGATGACCATGACCCCCAAAACTTCGGACCCTACCGATCTTCACAAATATGCATGTTTCACTATAGGAATGGGTAGGATTATAAGTGACAAATAGAATAAGGTTCACTATAAGCTTAGTTTGAAGTAAATCAGATCATTTTTTTCGAAGTTATGAGCGAAAAACGATTTTGATCTTTTCGTGACCTTGACCTTGACCTTTGATCCAATTGAACCCAAAAGTTAATGGGGTCGTCCGAGGTTCATTGCCCACCTGTGGATTAAATTTGATAGTGTTTGCTAAAGCCGTTTTGCCGTAAAGTTGCTAACAGGCAGACAGACAAACAAACAGACAAACAAACCGGACGATTACAATATCCCGCTCCCTCCCTCGGGGGGGCGGGGGGGGGGATAACTAGAGAGTTCATTGAACATGATACCCCGGCTCAGTGTTCAAGTTTATACAGGAGGACCTTGCCGTTCGCGGGGGTTACGTTCTTGAAAATCCCCATGAACTGCAAATCTGCAAACTTAGGGAGTAAATGGGGAAAATAGGATTCTGGACTTCAACTTTAAAATGTGTCCAAACTGTACCCTCAATTAACTTGTTTGTGCATTGTTTTGTGCTATTTATTTTCATGAATAAAAGAGTTATTAGGAATATAAAATAGTTTTATTTTCCTGGATTAAGAGCATTAAAAAAAAAAAGTTTATTTCATTGAGTTATTAAGATCATGAAACTTACCTTTAACTCGAAGGGCACTCGGTAGAGTGCATACCTCCATCCTGTAATGCCTGATCCACGAGAACATATCTGACCCAATACAGTTTTGAAATATTGTTCTATATATCGTTTTTGAGCCCTATCTCTCAATGGTGAAGAATCACTGAAAAATTCCAGTAGTCTGATCCGGATCTTCACCAAAATCGAATAATTTCGTCCTTGTCACGCACCGAACCTGACCACAAAATATCATCCGGATCTGTCTACAACTTTTTGAGATATCATGTACACAAACAGACAGAAAGGGGTGAAAACAACCTCCTTCACCTTCGGTGGTGGAGGTAATAATAATGAGGATAAACTTGATCCAATAATGTGATGGTGATGTTGATGATGGCAATGATAAAGAGGAGTTGATGGAGATGATGGTGACGATGATGTCAAGGGGTTGGAGGGGGTTATTGTGTGAATGGCCCGATGTTAATTAGGTGAATAAATGTGGAAAACAGTTCACCAACCGATGATTATTTGCTTGCATTGACTACAATCCGCAAACCTTGCCTCAATAAATTCATCACGACAGAGCGAATCCGCGAAGGTGACACCCACAAACAGCAATGCCTTCCTGTACTTGAATTTGAAAAAAAAAAAGATTTTAAAAGACGTTTTCAAGAAATTTGGAAGTTTACCACCGTTGATGCAGCATCTTTCACACCACCTAATCAAACACGTTACATTAGTTCTTTGTGTCTGTTGTTTGTGGCCTTTATGATGTCGTTAAAACAGGTGGTTTCCTGTTTGGAATGATTTTCAATTTTGTTTGACTGTCGATTCAGCATCTGCACCTTGGTAAATTCAGCATCTGCCCCAGTTAAAAAAAATTGACACACGAAAGGAAGGACATACCAAATATTGAAGTGACCACATGGCGTAAAAATTATCGCACTCCTCTCTGCGCATGTGCGGTCGAGACAAATTCTGAGCCAAGTTATATTGAAACAACAGACTTGTCTTCCTATTCGTGTTCAAAATATAACATTCAATTTAAATAAGTTTTCCTCGATCATAAACTGATAAGACGGACAAACGGACAGACATTGAACCAATTGCTTAACCCCACTTTTTGCTTCACGTCGGCAGGGTAATGATGGTACATTTGATTTGTGGTTCAATGGCTTATTCAGATAATGATTTGCATTTAATAGTACCAACAACGAGAGATATGTGCAAGGAGTGAAATAAACATGAAAAATGACACTCGAAGAGAGATTTTTGGCAATGCTGGCAAATTAAGAAATTTGATGAGAGTGGAAGAAAGGTACCAACCTAAACTCGTATAAAAGCATGTTGACAGCTAGATAGTTCATAGAACAGCTTACCACGTGCTGTCTTGAGAAACAAGGATTTGGGCGTCGCCTATGAGCGGAAAATTTCATCGTTCATGATGACGTAAAATGCCGTAATATTTTGTTCAAGTACTGCTAAGTAGGTTTTTGAAAGTGCAAACAAGGCGATTTGTGTTCTCCTGTGTTCAAGTATATAACTCAACTGAAATAAAATAAAGATTTTAAAGGTCAGAGAAAAAAAATTCGGAAGATTACCGCCACTGATGGCAGCCTCTCTTTCACTACCTTATTTATCACGTTACATTAGTTATTCATGCCTGTTGTTTGTGTCCCTTATGACATCCTTAAAAACAGTACATTTCTTGTTTGGAATGATTTTCAATTTTGTTTCATTGCCAGACAGACAAACAGAGTAAAAATTATCTCACTTCTCTCTACGCATGTGTGTATTCGGGACAAATTCAGAGCCAAAGTACTGCTAAACTTCAGGTTCGTTTTCCGATTCATGTTCCGATTCGTGTTCAAAATATAACATTCAATTGAAATGAAGTTGTTCCTCGATCATAAACTGCTCTTTGTAGACAGACAGACAGACAGAAAGAAGTGAACTAATTGCTTAACCCCACATTTCGCGTCGTGCGCATGGGGTAATTCAGATATTCTCTTGGAAGAATGATTGATACTAACGAGGCAGACAGACAATAACCTGGAGATTGAAAAACTACGAATTTTAGACTGACAGTGGTATTCGTTTCTTTAAGAATAGATCACTCTGAAAATATTTTAAAACATAAAACATACAACACCAAACATATGCAGTAAGCCTAAAACAGAAGTTGAATGGAAGGGAAAAAGACTAAAAGAACCTGTGATGAGACAGGGCCAAGAACCTGTCATGTCTTGTGAACAAAGTCATCGAAGAAATGATTCTCCAGCCATGTAATGAAGGGAAACCAAATAAATACATCCCGTCTTCAAACACCACCTTTAAACCACATCGGAACAAATATATTCAGGAGACATCCACCTGCTGCGCAATGCTGCACAGCTTGTTGTGGCACCTGTCCCATCCTCAAAGCAACACATTGGCCTGAACATCTGCGGTTACAAAATCTTCCGCAGCACAATTTTGCTGATGAAATGAAGATATCGTCCTCAATCTCATGCTCACTTCACTCTCTGCTGGGATTGATAACTCCACATTTACGACACGCAGGTGAATAATGGAAATGGCGTACGCTCAATGCGAAGGGTCAGTGGATTGCTGCAAACTTTCGGCAGCACCAAGAAGCGCAAACACTTTAGATTTATCTAAAAGCACCGGATGACAACCATATACTCTGGATCTGCATCGATCTCTGCCTTTTGCTCCATCAAATGTGCGTGAGAATTAATGGAGTCGTAAAAAAGATCCCGTAAAACTTTATTGTGGTCAAATGCATGGACCAAGGGTGATGGCCAATTTGTTGCCGATTTATTATGGATCCGTCTGTGTATACGGAGTTGGGGATTTTGGAGTTTCACAGGTTTCTTGTAAAGCATCATTACCATGGAAAATATTATTAAGAATGTTGTTACATAAATGTATTTAGTGTCTCCTACAAGCAAATTTTTATGGTCATGTGACGTTGCCACGTGACTCACAAATCACAATAAGTAACCAAGCTGCATGAGAATTTTGTATGGCTGTTCCCACACATCTCAATGAGACTCGCTCGTGCAAAGAAAAAAAGGGGGAAAAAAAACACAAAGGAGGGAACATGATGCCATCCATATACCGAACAGTTTGGATCAATTCTTGACTGAAGAATAATTTTGCTTGTTATTTTATTGATGTCCTTTTCCTTTGTGCCATGTGTGTATTTGATTTTCAGTGAACCTCAGTCAGCCTGAAGACAAAAGTGGTCAGTATGAACGACCCCTATCTTTCATAGTTCTTATTACATTATGAAGCCAGCCATCCCTGTAATCATATGAATGTTAACTTTCCTATGGTAGATTTTTCACCACATGACCATTACATCAATACGATCAATTCACCACAACAATACCAGTACTATGGTCATCTAGACCCTGCGGTGTATACATATATATATATATATATATATATATATATATATATATATATATATATATATATATATATATATATATATATATATAGTTCAGCGAGGAGGAGTGATGTGAGGGACACATCAGCCATTTTGGAGTTAATGCCATATAGCACTATTTTAACCCTTCCCCTATCATCGAGCCTTTCATCATCATATCATTAAAAAATGTCGCTTACATCACTCCTCCTCACGGGGCCTTATATATACACACACACACACACACACACACACACACACACACACACACACACACACACACACACACACACACACACACACACACACACACACACACACACACACACACACATATATATGTATATACGTATATGTATATACAGGGTGTTTCTAAAGGATTGATACAACTTTGACTTCCTGCCATTTCTTTGTTTTTTAACCTGCACCGTTTTTCTTTTCAGGGTTTGTTGGTGTTATCGTGGTATTTGTTCCCTGGGATTTCTAGCTCCGTAGCTCATCTATGCCATTGACAGTGAAGCAAAAGACAAAAGTGGTGGCTCTGTGGTATGAGACTAAATCATAGGTCGACACCCGCAGGAGGTTCTGCCGGGAAGACGACGTCAGAACACGTGATGGACCCACAAATTGTGCCATTCAATGTATGGTGAAACATTTTGAGCAAAACAGTACAGTGCACATCCAGAGCAATGGCAACAGTGACAGGCCAGCATCAGTAACCAAGAGCCAAGCCAACATCGACGCCATGTGGGATTCTGCAATGGACAGTCCAAAGAAGTCCTACCACCGGCGCTCCCGGTAGCTAGGCATCAAACCAACATCAATCTGACGTTTTCTCACGAAGGAACTGAAGCTTTTCCCATACGTCATCTCTATTGGGCATAAACTGAGTCAAGATGACATGAGAAGGAGACTTGATGTGTGCAGTTGTCTCAGTGACAGGATGGAGCAGTACCCAAACTGGATCAACCTGATCTGGTTCAGTAATGAAGCCCATTTCCACTTGAATGGTGCCATCAACAAACACAACAACATTTTCTGGGTAGCAAAACCACCTGAGGAGATCACTGAGAGGTACCTGAAAGGGATGAAGGTCACATGCTTCTGCGCTTTCAATGCCAGAACTTCGAGAGCACGACCGCGTCGTGCTCTAGAAGTTCCATCATGATCTCGCCCAAAAAGTCACCCTAAACCAGATCAGCATGACCTGGTTTATGCAGGATGGTGCACCCCCGCATACAGCTGGTGACACCATCACCTTCCTGCGGCAGCTCTTCAGAAACCGCCTCATTGTCCTGGGTACCGCTCATGACTGGGTACCCCATAGCCTAGACTTGAACCCTCTGGACTACTGGTTCTGGGGAGCTGCCAAGGGCTCTGTCTACACCAACCACTCTGCCACACTGGATGATGTGAAGTAGGAGGTGTCAGACTACCTCCAGGCAGTGCCACATGAGACCTACAGGAATGTTGTACAGAGCTTTGGAGTCAGGATCAATGTCTGTCTGAATCTCGGAGGGGCACACATCGAGAACGTCAATTGCAAGGATTTTGCATAAATGCCAATTTCAGACCTTCGGCTCTCACTAACTCCAGCAATGACTCACTGCAATAGCAATCAGTGATAGAAAATACCACGTCATAAGCTTTCAAGAAATGTTTGGTTCACGGTCCTGAGGTTTCTGTTTATGTACAAAGACAAATTCTGAAACCCCAAACAAATGACAAATTCCTGCCACCTTCAGTCGAACGTCAAGCCTCGGCAGCCGATTCGTGAAAGACCTGAGCCAAAAGCCTTCACCTGGCTGATCCCACCAGAAGGTGGGAATCATTTGGGTCATTGAAGAAGTCATCATATTGACACAGCCTTTCATCAAGTAGAAAACTAGCAGACACACATTTCCCACAACGGATCCTGTAGGTGTCAGTAACAAAGCATCAGAAAGTAGTTTACATGCCACCTCGAGGCAGAGCAGGATGGATCACAATAACATCATGCACTATTTGGAACATTAGTGCAATGGATGCAACATACATGATACATGGGGTGTTCAAAATGTTCTACCAACGAGATGCTCAAATTATTCGTGAAAGAAGCACAAATTATTATTACTCTTCAATGTACGAGTAAATATAATTGGATATTAAATATTTATTGAGCGATTCTGTATACTTGTGCATTTACAAAGACAACAGAAAAAGTTTGCGTTTTTCGACTATTGTGGACTTCTCATTCAGAGAACCTCGTCAATGGCACTTCTCTTTGTTTACTGAAGGTTGGCAGGATGGCCTAGAGGTACCCACACTCGCTTCTTAGCTGTCTAGCCGAGGTTCGAATCCCGACCCAGCTATAAACTGTCATCCTGGTGTTTCACGGGCAGGGTCATGAATGGACTTGAACTGGGTGTCCAATCTGCCAGCATTAGTCGGTGTATGTTAAAGATCCCACGGTCTTCTTCAAGAAGAGTAGGCGAGCTGTTGCCAGCACCCTCGACTAATTCCAAATTCCTGTCCCAACTACTGCTGGGAAGCTCTCCCTTGTGTCAAGTCGTTATTCCACCCAGTATGACGGTTGCTCAGGAAGCTGCTTTGGTGGCACTGAAGCCTGAGAGCAGGAGAAGACTGTAAAGGACAAAGTTCAGTGATTAAGTAAAGTCACCTTTATTCTCCTCTCCGGATTACAAGAAATCCAATGAATGTCAGAAGTAACTTGAGATTTAAAGGTCAGGAAACAAAGACCGTACCTTTAAACAAAACTGGAAGATGTTGTTCCAGCAGTGAATACTAGTCGTCTTCCTTTACTGTTCTTACCTGATGAGAGTACCCTCATTTATTCGATTCATTGATCTATGGGATATGGTGTGAAACCCAGCAAAGTCCACACAACATCACTTGCTGGTGAATGTTGTGAAATCTACATCAATCACAGGAAGTGTTAAATTATGAACCACAGGTAGATTTCAAAACCTTACGTGGGTAGAGGGTAAACAGGATAGCCGGTTGAATTTGCGGCTCAAAATCTTGCCAACCAGACTGGGTGATGTAATGGTTGGCGTGTCCACTCCGAGTCTGGGAGGTCGGCGGTTAGAATCCCGGCTGTCATCCCAAAGACTTAAAAACGGTCGGTGCTGCTTCATTCCTTGATGTTCTGCAAATTTTGTTTTTGTATACACAGTCAAGGCTTGTGGAAGAGATTGAACACTGAACAGATCAGGATGCAACATGACAAAAGGAACAGCAGAAAGAGAAGGGGGAACCGCCAACAGCAGGGCCGACGGAAAAATTCTATGGAGACAGACAAACAAGCGATGTGGGCAAGGATGAGAGGTATTGGGAGAACACAAGTTATGGAGAAAGTGGATACAGATGCAAAATGTTTGGAGGGAAATGAGGGTGAAGTGGTTGAATGGGTGTAGAAAAGATCTTGGTTTTGGATTGGGGATGACCTGACGCAGTGGTTAACAGCAGTCTTGAAGACCTGGTGGTTGGGAATGAGATTGAAGTGAATGTGGAAGTTGGTTCCACAGACGGGATCAAAAGTGGAACGAATGAGTGAAGGTGAACAGTGATCCTGGATTTTGGGAGTTCCTTGCCGGTAGACCGTGTGTGCCTGACAGATACTTGGAGGAGACAAAGTATAGAGAGGGGCAAAGTGTGCAAGACCAGAAAGGAGGCAGTAGAAGACAGAGAGACCACCGACCTGTCAGTGATGGCAAAATGATACACCAATAGACTCAGCTTCATCACAGGAGATTCCAATGATCTTGAATCTAAAAGGATAAGAGCATGGACAATCCGCATATGTTCGCTTCCACGGGGAGGAGGAAATTCGTCCTTGGGGGAAATGCCCCGCTGAGTGCGCTCAGAAAGGCTGCGCCATTGTTGTGGCATCGCTGCTACCCAGAGTGCCCAGTGAAGTGATGGCACTTCCCCCAAGCTCAATGGCTGTGCTCGTCTCGTCTAACAGTCCTGTGTTATGTCTTGTGTATTAGTCTGTGTGTCAATTTAGGTGTGACAGTTGTGCTCTGAGCCTTAGATCCTGTAAAAAGACAAAAAAAAAAAACATATTCATCATAGTTGATCCTAAAAGAGAGAGCTCATCAGGTGCAAAAAGTGGATTTGCTCAGCTTTTACAAATACATTTCCTGATGTTTTCTCAAGTCATCACATTCTAACACGAGCAAGTAAATAAGACAGGACAATTTTCAATAGTTGCCAATATGTCCAAAAATTGATCCAGACTACAAGTTGATCCAGATTGATCCGGATTGATCCAGATTACATTAGATGAAAGCACTTAGCAGCTTCTCAACAGCAACAAAGGGCTGTTGGGTGGCAGAAAAGACGCAAAGATTGAGCTATTTCAACAAAAGCTGAGAAACCTCAATCAATTTACCATAAGACATCTTTATTCCCTACCATGTCCTGAATGTCTGTGTTGACGCATTGCAGACGTAATCTATACCGAGCTATAATTATTAGAGTTCAGACACACCAAGACTAAGGTACATGGTGTGCACAAGCCCACCCTTGCCTATTAAAAGGCAAGGGCGGGGGGAAAAAAAAAACAACAACCTCTTTTTCAGCCAAACTCCATGACTTGTCACCAAAGTGAGAACAAACCTGTCATTACGGCCTTCAGGGTGAAGACTTGGACCTGGCATTTCCTGGTGCACTTTGTCCGTGCCATGCATGGGGAAACACAAGGACAAACCACATCCGTGAACCTCGCCACACTATGCTGCTACTACTTCGTCCACTCTGACGAGCTTTGTTTTACTTCGTTTGCTTTGTTTATAAACTCTGAGCTTTCCAGTGAGAATGGTTTGTTTATTAGAGTGGACGCAATTATCCCAAGAGCTGTGCACATAATTCTGCATGCCAGAAGCTAAAAAGGCTCGTCTTTCAGTCGGATGAATGTCTTCGAGGCAAAAGTACACCACATTTACGTCGACAAAATTTATGAGCTAATTCTTGATGGAGCAAAAATATATAAAAAGAATGTTTGAACTGGCATCAGATTGGGCAATTCCCCTGGAGAGGTGATGATCTTCATTTGGTAGATCACTGACTAAGTGATGATTTACATGATCTGAAATGCAAAGGTGTTTGCACATCAGAATTTGCAGAAGAAAGGGTAAGGGGCCATTTGGTTCATCAAAAGTGGGGAATAACACATCGCATTGTCACTGAGGATCTGGGGAAAGAAGGATGATGGCAAAATGACTGCCACATGTCTGCATGGAGGAGAAAAACGGAACAAACTTGCTCTGTGTATGCCTGGTGTTGGCTTAATGGTTAGAGTGGTGGTCTTGGGATCCTAGAATCCTGAGTTCAAATCCTGTTGGCTGTTGAATTAATACCAGGTGGAGTTGATTCAGCCTGTCATCCTTCTGGGGTCGGCAAAATGAGTACCAGCTTGCTGGGATGATTGAGCCATTTGAGTATCCTGTGTTGGAGTGGTGACCCATCCGGGATTGTGCCCAATATCCCAGGAGACTGCTTTGGTAGCACCGATGCTCTGTACAGAGTATGGCATCAATGGATGGATGGAACTTGCTCTTTGTCAACAGAATCTTGGAATGTATCACTGAGGGAGACAAAACCTGGTGCCGCAACTATGAGTCAGAACTGAAGTCTTGTTACTCTACATCTGATTGAAATGACAAGGGAGCATCAAAGTGTTTTATGACAACTTTTATGACCACAATGGAATTCTTTTTAACTGGATAATTCCACAGGGTGTATTAGTCAATGGAGACACATGTACCACTTATTATGGTTTTGCATGATTTTCTAAAAGTTGCGGTGCACAAGAATCATTCAGCTCTTTTGAACAAAGTCTTCTTCCTCCACGATATCCATTCATTAAATTTGAGTCCATGCCACTTGCACTTATTCCAAAATAATGGAAAACGAGATTGAGGAAGATGTTTTGCATTTTCATGAGTTGTGAAATCTTTCATTGTGGGATCATAAAGTTGGATGAGCACTGGACAAAATGCATTGAAGAAGTTGGAGAATATACAGACTAATGTTCATTCGTAGGAATCAGGTGCTTGTGGGTTTGGATCCTTTCCTGCAGGGTTGCAGTGATGCTGTTGATGCAGTGCCCCCTGGAGGTTTGAGCAGGAATTTGGAATTCGTTCAGGGTGCTGGCGTTGGCTCACTTACTCTTCACCAGGGACACCGTGTGATCTTTAATGACCACCAACTAATGCAGGAAAGAAAAAACGAGTACAAGGTTGGTGAAATGAGTACTAGTGTCCTGGTATTGGGGGCATTGCATCAGCAGCATAGCTGTGCCCTCAACCAATGATGCAACCAGCAGAGAAAGGCTGCACACAAAGAATAACAAGACATACTAATGTAAGATGATGATGATGATGATGATCATTAATGATGGATATCCTCAAATGGAACTTTTACACAGGAAGAGGCCATTTGGCCCAAGCCTGCAAAAGGGTTGTTCATACATTTTGTCTGAACTCTATCCTTTTTAAATGCTAATCAGCACCCAATGAAGCAGCACATACCATTTTTAAAGTCTTTGGTATGACTCAAACAGGGTTCAAACCACTGACCTCCGCGACTCAAAGTAGATGCTCCAACCATTACATCACTGAGTCTGGGATGAATACATGTTGTCAATGGTACGATGTGTTTTATGTAGATGGAAGGCCACACCTTTTAGGATGACCCCTATAGACAAGGTAAAGGAGGTTTTCTTCGTTTTTTTATGTTGTTTTTTTGTTTGTTTGTAATCAAGTCTTTTATTTTGTAGCTGGCGTTGCAGCTTGGTCTGTGTCCTCCATGTGCTCGTTTTAGGGTCTAAATGGCTTGTTTATCAAGTTGCTGACTGGCTCCATGCTTCGGGTATTCCTTTGATATGTTATACTTTGCAAGTCCAGTTGACCTTATATCTTACCGGTCCAGTTTTGTTTTGTGTTTTTTATCCCAGGAGGTCGGAGACAACCTGCAAGACTTTGTTCCAGCATTAAGAAGAAAAGAAATTCGAGTTTGGATCAGTATCAAAACATGGACTAAGCCTGTACAAGGACAGAAAGACAACTGTTTCATCGTAAAAATTCTCTTTTGCGGCACAACAAAGTGGTATCCATCATTCGCTGGTGAACTTGGTCGAGCGAAATCGAGGTTGTTTCACCCTTGACTGGCTGAGCTCAATCTCTCTGAAGTACAGTCATTGTGATGTCAATTCGAAGACAATTTTCCTACAACTGGATATTGAGGATACTGTATGTATACATGTTATTATTATTATTATTATTATTATTATTATTATAATTATAATACTATTTTTGGAAAATTGCCCTGCACATGAAACCTTTGCAGACCATCTGAGAGTCCAAACTTTCTGCAAGATCTCAGCAAAAGATGAACCACAGGATGGTCTATAATTTACTCTCAGGGCTGGAATAAATCTAAATGTTCATCGAAATGAAGTATTACAGAGGCAAACAGGACATGATTGATCTTGCAGCGCTGTTTGCTTTCAGTAACACAAAAATGTCAGTTGGCCATCTGTCATTTCCTCTCCACCCATACCCATCTCTTCTACTGTTTCCAAACTCCACTCCCACCACACCGGTGTCATTTCGAGTAAGTGTCATCCATTATTTATGAACATGTCATACAATTGTCCCAACAGGAGATGAAGTTCATGCGACTTTGCTTGAAATTGCCTAAAAAAAATATTCACATTTGTGGAAAATGAATAGCTTTCAGCAATAACCTCTTCTGTGAAGATAATTTTATCGCATCTTATTATTGGCTGGCATTCAAGTAAACACGAACAATTAAATGATCCCAATATATTGTGCAGCTTTGTATATAGTCCACAATATATTTTAATCTCTCTCTGAGAGGCAGTCTCCATTTACTCAGCAAATTAACCTGTGGATTGAAACCTCAATATCAATCATTCCAACATAAAACAGGGATGGTGGGCCAATTCCGCGACACTTTGCTATGGCATGTGTAAACAGGTGTCTTGTCAATCTCTTAACTCAAACCCTATAAATCATCTATATATTACTAAAACTCTCATCTTGTATATATGTATGTATGTTCCTGAAATACAGCCAAAAAATTTATTTTTGACAGCGCAAAAATTTTAGGGCCACCTTACTCACCATTCACCTGTGGTATGCGGTATCAAGTTTCGTTCAAATCGGACAACGAAAAAAATTATTTAAAAAATCAATTCCCGATTCAGTCAAGTACTCTTCGGGAGAATTTGATCAATGCAAACAACCTCAGCGGTATAGTTTGCTGGAGCTGTCTTTTTTTGTTTCTTGAAATGATTTATTTATCAACCGCTGTCACAATGGGAACCCAACGGGTTCGTCTCGTACCATATATAATTAGGCTTGTGCATTTGTGGGTGTGCTTGTGTGTTTGACTTCAATGCACTTCTAAACTGCTGGATGGAATGAGTTGAAATTTGTAAGTTGTACTTGGGGTGCGCCCGGTGAGGTTTTAGGCATTAAAAAAATTGTAGTTGCTGGGGTTGAGGAGGGGAAGACGGCGTAAATTCTTTATGTAAATGTGTACCGTATGGTGCCACCTGGTGATGGTGGGAGAGACTAGTACAAGTCATCTGTGGAGATGACTTACAATTTGCACTGCACGCGTGGCATTACGCAATTGCCCTACTGACCCCTGTCCGAGAGAGCGGGTATTACGCTCATGCATGGAGCGGGTGTTTTGAGTCGCACTATAATTTAAGAAGTGTCTGTTTGTGGGTTTGTTTGTTTGACTTCTATGCACTCCTTGACGCTGGACGGAATGAGTTGAAAGCTGGTGATTATACTTGGGGTGTGCATGTGAGGGTTTTAAGTGGTAAAAAAAACAAAATCATAGCCCCAGGGATTCAGGTTGGGACAGGGAATAGCTACAAGAGAGCGGGTACAGCGTTGAGCTACTAGATCGATTCCAGGGTTTGAACACTAAGCAATGAAGGAGACAGGACTTTATACATTGGAAAGGAGGTGATTATGAGGGGATCTGATAGAGATGCTTCAGATAATGAAGGGTGTGGACAAAGTAGGTGAAATCGACTTTTTCATTAGAGTGGATAGTTTTAGGACAGGGGCCATAGCTCAAGGGTAAAGAAGACGAGAGTTATGACAGTTTTAAGGCATTGGTCTTTTAGTTGGAGAGTGGTTGATGCATGAAATGGTCTCCAGAATAGTGGCAGCAGAGGGGGTACATACCTTTAAATGGGATTTAGATAGGCACCTGGATGCAATGGAAATAGATATGGGGATATTGGCTTGTGTGCATGGTTGGTAGCTTGCTTGTATGTGGATGTGTGACGATACTGGGGTTGGTGCAATACAGGTATGATGGGCCGAATGGCCTTCTCCTGCACCCTTGTGTAATTAATATGACATAGCATCATTCTCATATTAGAATATGCCAATTTTGGGGGAAGTTACCCATCTGTATGAATAACATGCTCTTCAGTACTGTTTTACATCACATTGTAGCAAAAATCCTGCCTACCCTTTCAAGAAAAATCACAAAACGTATAACTGGAGTCAGTGCAGCTTATAGGCTACCAATATATTTCAATCGCAAAAGCGAGTGTTGGGGTAGGGGAGTGACAAGGTCTAAAGATATGAAAAAGACAATTGAGAAAAGGAAGGAAAGGAGGTGATTGAAGAGAAAAGGGAAAAGGGGGATTGAGGGAGACCATCTTTGTGTGGGAAATAGAGGAGCTGCTCAATAATTCTGCTATTTTTGAGTAATGTGGTGTAATATATCTGGACTCATAAATGTCAGTGTGTGTGTGGTCTTCTCCACAACTCCAAAACCATGAAACCGAATGGTCTGAAACTTTGCATGCATACTAAAATGGACCTCCAAGGAAGTGCAAGAGTGAAAATTGGGTGTTTGGGTTAATTAAAACACCCCTTTTGAAGATAATTAACGGCCTTATTTAATTATATCCTTTATAAAGGTTTCATCCTTGGTCAGCCCCTGAGTCAACTCACTGTCAGCTTGCTGGGGTCTTAATTTGCCAATTTTTTTGGCCCACTCAACAATGCCTTGACTTTGATCAGGTCACAATGGTTTCTTAATGATGAAGTGCTCAATTTTTTTCACTTTCTCACTCGTATCATGGAATGCATTGAAAGTGTATGGTTATTCCCTTACAATAGCCCAGTGGAACCAGGTCAGCTGTGAGTATATATACACAGACATATCGACAGTGCCTTCAGGAAGTATTCACACCCCTTGGCTTTTTCACATTTTGTTGTGGTACAGCCTGAATTTAGAATGGATTGAATTGAGATTGTTTTTGTCACTGATATAAACAAAATACCCCATTATGTCAAAGTGGAATTTTTTTTTTTTTTTTTTTTTAGAAATTCCTACAAAGTAATTAAAAATGAAAAGCTGAAATGTCTTTCGCCAATAAGTATTTAACCCCTTTGCTATGACATCCCAAATTGAGCTCAGGTGTATCCAATTTCTTTTGATCATCCTTGAGATTTCTCTACAAATTGATTGGAGTCTACCTGTGGCCAATTCAATTTATTGGACATGATTTCGAAAGAAACACACCTTTCTAGATAAGGTCCCACAGTTGACAGTGCATGTCAGAGCAGAAACTCCACCATGAAGTCCAAGGAACTATCAGTAGAATTCCAAGATAGAATTGTGATGAGGCATGGATCTGCGGAAGGGTATAAAAACAATTTCTAGACTGTTGAAAGTTCCCAAGAGCAGTAAACTCAATCATTAGGAAATGGAAAGAATATGGAACTACACAGACTCTTCCTAAAGCTGGCCGTCCAACCAAACTGAGCAACTCGGCAAGAAGGACCTTAGTCAGGGAGGTGACCAATAACTCATTGACCACTCTGACAGAACTGCAGAGTTCCTTGGCTGAGATGGGTTAACCTGCCAGAAGGTCAGCAGTCTCTGCAGCACTTCACAAACCCAGGTTTTATGGAAGAGTAGCCACACGGAAGCCATTCCTGAAAAAAAAAAAGCATTTCGCATGCCTTGAGTTTGTAACAAGGCATGTGAAAGACTGAGAGAATGAAGCTAAAGATTCTGTGGTCTGATGATGAAATTTCATTCTTTGGCCTAAATGCAAAGCACTACATCTGGCGGAAACGGAGCACAGCTCATCACTCTTCTAACACCATCCCTACAATGCAGCATTGTGGTGGCAGCATCATGCTTGGGCGATGCTTTTCAGCAGCAGGGTCTGGGAGACTAAGGATAAAGGGAACAATGAATGGAGCCAAATGCAGGCAAACCTGCTTCAGAGTGCAGAAGACCTTCGACTGCAGCAAAGATTTACTTTCAGAGGACAATGACCCCAATCATACAGCCAAAGCAACACTGGAATGAATTCAGAACAAGAAAGTGAAAGTCCTTGAGTGGTCCAGCCAAAGCCCAGACTTGAATCCCACTGAAAATCTGATGAAAGACTTGAAGATTGCTGTTCACTGACACTCCCCATCCAACTTGATAGAGCTTGAGAAAATCTGCAAAGAAGATTGGGAGAAAAATCCCCAAATCCAGATGTGCAAAGCTAATACAAACACACCCAAGAAGACTCGAAGATGTAATCACTGCCAAAGGCGTTTCCACAAAGTATTGACTCAGGGGGCTGAATATTTATGTAAATTAGATATTTCTGCATTTAAATTTTTAATTGATTTGTAAAAATAATTCTAAAAACATGTTTTCACTTTGTCATTATGGGCTATGTTGTGTATATCGGTGACAAAGAAAATTTTTTTAATTTAATCAATTTAAAATTCAGGCTCTATCACTCCGTATCACTTTTAAATTAAATTAAAGCCCGTTTGTGAATTCATCTGTCTCTTGTTATAATGTCGCTTCTATCGGCACGATAATTATGATGCAATATAATTATATTACAATGTACTATTTTGCAGCCATTTCGCTTTTCTCTGTTTGAATGTTTATGTTCGGTTGAATAAAACCATTACGACTACTTAATCCTATATATACATGATATTATTGATATTTGATACACTGATATTAGATTTGAGATTTGTTTTTGTAAACATTGTTGAGCCTCGTATGAGAGCCAATGCACAGTGCACAACAAAGGGGGGCAGGAGACAAGAGGGGAGGGGTAGGGAAGGACAAAACAGTGGGGAACAGAGACATTTGGAGATCTGTGGAAGGGAGAGGGATGGGGCGGGGTACACGGGATACACAAGATGGACACCAGAGGGACTTTCAGGACCTGACACGACAGGGAACTTTCGGGAAGGAAGGCAGGGAATTTGAAGGAGGTTGGTTTGGGGTGGATTAACGGGAGTAGAAAAGATTGTGGTTTTGGATGGGGGAAGATAAGAAGTGATGGTGAACGGTTGTTTTGAAGACCAAGAGAGAAGAATGGAATTGAAGAGTGTGGGAGTTTATTCCAAAGATGGGGAAAAAGAGGAATGAAAGTGAAGGTGAGCAGTGATTCGTGATTTTGGTAGTTTTACCAGAAAGGGGTTGCTGGAGGACCTTGAGCGCCCTGTGGAAATATAGAGGTGGGGGCATATCGCAGACAGAGCAGTGGGGGGGGGGGGGTGAGACCGGAGAGGAGATGGTAGAAGACAGAAAGACCACCGACCTGCTTGTGGTGAGAGAGTGAGAGGCCCAAAGACTCAGCCTCAGCGCGGGAGATACCAATGATCCTAAATGCCTTAGTTTCCACAGCGTGAAGCCGATAAAGGTGAGAGGCAGGAACACCAGCCAATATGGGAAGACAGTCCTCCATCAGGCTGTGGATGAAAGCTTTGTACGTGGTCAGGAGCTCAGGTGGGCCATGGAAGGACTTTGCACGACGGAGGATTCCCAGTCGGTGACTGGCTTTGGAGGCCAGGTAAGAAATGTGGCTTTCCCAGGAAAGGTCATGGTGGATAGTGAGATCCAGGAGTTTGAATGAAAGGACTTCTCCAAAGAATTGTTGAGAAAGTACATGGGGGGGGGGGGGATTCCAAATGGTCCTTTCTTAAAGACATAGTGGTAGTGTGAGATTTGACGGGATTGAAAGACATGTTCCACGTGTTGGAAAAGTTTTTCATGTTATCCAGATATGCAGAGAGCGAAGAAGCTGCTGCTTGCCATTCTGAGGGATGACAGATGGTACGGCAGAGGGTGGAGTCATCAGCAAAGAGATAAGAAGGATAAATGTCTCGAGCTGATTGATATTTGATGTACAATGTAGCTGCTGTCCTCTTTTTAGCTCACCTGGAACATAATGCCAGGGAGCTTTGTGGGATGGCACGTCGTCCTCTCGTCCGCCTGTAAATACTTTCAACTTCTCTGAAACTACACATACAATTTCGATGAAACTTTACCACAACGTTCATCACCGTGTATGCACCACAGTTTGTTCATGGCATGAAAAAAGAGAAACTGGGCCCCAAGGGGGTTTACAGTGGTTTCCCCCCAAAATAGGTATTTGCTTTCTTCTCAGAATGTACACATGCACTTCTGATGAAACTTGACTCCAGCTTTCAACACGCATGATATACCAAAGTTTATTCACAGCATTAAAAAAAATCTGAGTTTGAGGCGGTGGGCTGTATCAGTAGTTTGTGATAATGCATGCATACATGGGTGCACCGGAGCATGGTGAAGCAGAGTCATGAGACCCGCCCATGTTCCGGTGCTGTGCTGTGCTGTGTTGTACCCATGTCCGAATTAAACCTGTTGGTCCCACTTCAGAGCCTTCATCCCTGTCTATTGGATACATTACAGTGGCGACGAGGTTGGCTTCATGTATCGGTATATTGCAAGAATACGCAGTGGGGGATGATTGGGAAGACGATACTGATCGTCTGGAGCAGTACTTCGTGGCAAACAAAATGGACACCGATGAGAACGCTGAAAGGCGGCGAGATGTTTCACTGACCGTAAGCGGCGCCCCGACGTACAGCCTCAACAAATATCTTCTTGCCCCAGCCAAACCTTCTGATAAGTCGTATGACGAGCTTGTCAATCTCGTGAAAAGACATTATCACCCTAAACCGGGTAAAATCGTCTCGAGATATAAATTTGATACCCACCATCGTCAAGATGGTCAGTCAGCATCCGAGTTCATGGCTGATTTACGTCGACTCGCCAAACATTCTGAGTACAGATAAACTCGAAGAGATGTTTCATGATTTCTTTATAATAGGCATCAATGACGACTCAATTCTGCGGAAACTCCTTCTTGAATTCGACCCCAATTTGGTGAAAGTCATGGAAATAGCCACTGTGTGTATGCAAACTGCCAAGAGCCTGTGTGTGATCTCTAACAGGTCAACAGATATCCAACAGGACCCATTGGTGAACAAGGTAACCTTTGGCTACAAGCAAAAGTGTTTTTGCAAGCCACCAAATTCACCTCCATCTCCTGACATTTCTGAATCTACCCAGAAGGTTGGGGTAACTTGTTGGCATTGTGGTGGTAACCATCAAGCTTTCCAATGTCGGTACAGGAATTATACCTGTAACAACTGTGGTAAGCGGGGACACTTGAAGTGTTGTTCTCAATCCAAGTCATAGAACTTGTGTCCTGCTTATCACATTGGGATGAACCCTGATGCAGCGTACGATCGGTCACAGAGCACAGCCTGCAGCCGAGAGTCAAATGAGGAACTTTATGAGGTTTTCTTTGTTGGAACAAAAAGCTCCGATGCTCCAATTATAGTTGATGTAACAATTGATATGATCCCAGTGAGGATGGAAGTTGATAACGGAGCTTCCAGATCAATGAGCAAGAGCAAGTTCACCTCCATCTACCCTCCGAGAAAGGCTCCTGCACTGCGGTCTGTATCTACTGACTTGAGAACATACGCCAACGAGGTGGTTCCTGCCGTTGGCTCCGCTAACCAAACTGTAGGATATGGAAACAGCACTCATGTCCGACCACTAATGATAGTGCGTGGAGAAGGACCAACCCTCTTAGGATGGGATTGGTTATGAAAAATCAGACTTGATTGATGTGACGTAAACAGAGTCTCTAACTCTGATGCGAGATACGATACCGTGCTCAACAAGTACCCTGGTCTGTTCAGTGATGGTGTTGGCACCTTTTCAGGGTCCATAGTGAGGAAACAGGCTTGCCATGCACCCACCCGCAAAAAGGGCTCAAACACCAATCGATGTCATGTCATCACCCCTAGGAACCAGGGATGCCAAGAATCAGGTACACCAAGAACCAGGTACACCAAGAACCAGGTACACCAAGAATCAGGTACACCAAGAGCAGGTACAAAGCAGAACCAGCTGGAATGGTCCAACCGTCACCAACCGTCAGGATCTATCAGGAGCCGTAACCAACGGGCAGCTGCAAGGAGCTGTAACTAATGGTGAGGAGCTGTAAGGAACCGTCACCAGCTGTCAGGAACTGTCACAAACGGTCAGCAGCTGTGAGGAGCTGCAACCAATGGTCAGGCGCTGTAAGGAACCGTCAGCAGCTATCAGCAACTGTCAGGAGCTATCACCTACCATCCGAAAGGTGGTGCTCCTGTCCTTTTTCGGTCAGCTCTCTGACCTAACATAACCGTCCGACGTCCTCAGATCCGTCCGTCTGTCTGTCCTTCTGTCCGTCCGTCCACAATTTTTATTTTTCTATCTCCTCCTAGACGTCTCGGCCGATTGAGTTCTAACTTGACACGATGATAACACCAGTTGCTCTCTACAGATCGTCTGAGCCCTTTTTCGCATTTTCGCCTCGGGGTCAAGGTTACAGGGTCATCAAGTGCAAAATGGCTGATTGGTCGAATGGCCTATAAGGAAGCATCGGACGGCTGGAATGCACAATGGGTTTCATCGGGATTATTAAGAAGATTTAATTCGACCAACTAGTTTCTCGTTACCTGTCGTCTGGCCCTGTTTATTGGGCAACACGAGGTCCGCTGACTTCAACACGGCTTCGCGCGGTTATTTTAAATTCAATTTAAATTCTGTTTTAACTTTTCATAGTCATTAAAGTTGATTAACACTCGGTTGCATCAAGTTTTGTGAAAATTGAATGTTTATATCCTCGGTCTGTGTGGAATCCATTACAGCGAGGGGAAGCTTCCATGGGCTTCCATCCGTTTCCATGCCAAATCACGAGGCTGTCTTAAGTTCTAGTCGATTTCTGTTTTCACTTTTCATAGTCGTTAAGGTTGATTAACACTCGGTTGCATCAAGTTTTGTGAAAATTGAATGTTTATATCCTCGGTCTGTGTGGAATCCATTACAGCGAGGGGAAGCTTCCATGGGCTTCCATCCGTTTCCATGCCAAATCACGAGGCTGTCTTAAGTTCTAGTTGATTTCTGTTTTCACTTTTCATAGTCGTTAAGGTTGATTAACACTCGGTTGCATCAAGTTTTGTGAAAATTGAATGTTTATATCCTCGGTCTGTGTGGAATCTATTACAGTGAGGGGAAGCTTCCATGGGCTTCCATCCGTTTCTATGCCAAATAACGAGGCTGTCTTCAGTTCTAGTTGATTTCTGTTTTCACTTTTGGATCCTCCTGGTCGAGCTACACGTTTAATGAAGATAATTTTCGTGCAAATCCGCTCAGAAACTAACTTTTCATGAGGAAAATATATTCGATTTAAATAACCGTGAGACTCCGGAAGGGACACCACGTGCTTTCCGTTCACCGCTTCACCTCGTCACCTGTCCTCCTGAGGGACTGCTTATTCGTAGCGTCTGTGAGATTAATGTAGCCATTAAATGCACACAATTGGAGTATTTATTTCATGGCCATAAACGCGGGTTTGAAAATTGTATAATGATGTTGGGAATGTTTCACAGAATATGGACATTTTTGCTTCGAGCGGCCTCACGAGTTTATTTTAAATTCAATTTGAATTCTGTTTTCACTTTCCGTAGTCGAGAAGGTTGATTAACACCCGGTTACATCAAGTTTTGTATCCGAGCTGACCGTCAATCCCGCTCGGGTGTATTATTTTATTGGCGAGCAGTGTGGGCGGAGCCTAAAGCAGACTTCAGCCAAATGCAGCTCGCCGATTGGCGCATCGCTGCACGTGGCCTCCAACCGTCAATCTCGCGATCATCCCTTCCTCATGTTCAGGGTGCTGGACGAGCGTCAGAAAGCGGCCATTTTCCGGAACAACCGAGCGAGTGCGTTAAACGACCATTACCTCCCCACCTTGCCCGACACGGACAGAGGCGAGCCAGCGTCCATGGAGCTGCCAAACACGTCGTCAAGCATCGATGGAAAAAGGTAGATGAGGTAAATGATCCACAGCCGTATTTGACCGTCAGAATAACTGTTCAGGAAAAGCCTGCGGTGTGTATATTTGTGTATAATCAAATGAATCGGTGAATACCAATAATAGTCAGGTTCCTTGTGTCCATAATTTGACGTTCGCTGGAATTTTTTTGGAGAGTAGCTAACCCCAACATTTTTGGAAAGCTTAAACAATACCAAACCAGAAAATCCATGTTTCACATTTTTTTTTTCAATGCATATAATGTCAAATATGTCGTTTTGGGGTAAAAACCCGTTTTTTTTTTTTTTAATTTCAGTTCTGAAAATTCAAAATTAATCGCAAGCAAGCAACTGATGATGTATAGTTGTGAACTAGAGGACAGTTCTTAATATAGAATACATATATCTGTATTTTGAGCAATGGTTGCCATAGAAACTATCATTTTGTCAAATTACCGTTTATTTAATGTATTGCTTTCAAATCTTGAAACAAGTAACGCATGAATATGGTGATCAGTCAAATATGAGTTTGTAGCCAATTGGCATCACCGTCTCTAATGGCACTCATCATTGCCATCGTCATCATCACTATCGTGGTCATGCCGTTCAATGTTTGAGTCCTCGTCATTCTCACACAAAGTGCTGCACATGCAAAGATCGGTGCATGTTAAGTTCTTGGCCCTGCAGGAACTTCTCTGTGATGAACATTCTGTCTTGCACTGGCACCTTATCTCTATAATTGCCTTTGGTGCAGGGAGAATGTCTTGTTGTTGTTGTTGTTGGTTTGAGTTGACCACTCGTGTCCTTGTGGAAGCCATTCTTTAATGGATCAAGAAATGTTTGCTGAGAAATTGCTGCTTGACCCCAAACGTATGCCTGGATATGTACCCGCATGATATGCTGCCTCAGAGCACCGACAGTTGGTGGTAACTTGTCATTCTCAGTCATATTCTTACAGAAGAGATGCCACCGAAGTTCAGGGATGCTGGAAATATTGACACCACTTGGACAATAACCTGAACAGATAAATCTTGCTAAAGTTGAGTATAGGTCCTCTGACAGTTCAGTTAAAACCTCCAACCCCGTGGCCATTCAAACCATAATCCTACCCCATACAGAACATAAAATGACAAAAAAGGTACATACGCCTCAAAGGCTATCACAACTTATGGAAAAAAGGTGTTGAAAACCGAATATGATGAAACGAAGCTCCGAAGTAAACTGTCATGAATAAACGAAGCAAACTGAAAATGATGTTATAGTGCTGCACGTGCTTGGACGCGCGCCGCGCCACACCACGACGTCATGCTACGCCCAGCAACCGTAACCTGAGGCAATGGCGTCGCGACGTGGCGTCACCTATGTTCCCTACAAGATTACACTTACAATCTATCTATAATTCCAGCAGTGTGTGTGTGTGTGTGTGTGTGTGTGTGTGTGTGTGTGTGTGTGTGTGTGTGTGTGTGTGTGTGTGTGTGTGTGTGTGTGTGTGTGTGTGTGTGTGTGTGTGTGTGTGTGTGTGTGTCTCTGCGACCACCGGTCCGATCTGATTGAAACTTGCCAGGAATATTGCCGGGCCCCGCAGATGTGCCTTTTCGAGGTTTGATTTCAATCGGATGAGCGGTTCCCAAGTTACGGCTATTTATCTGTCAACCAATGACAAGACACGGTGCTATGACGTCACGAATGACGTCACAATCAATGTTTATTTATTTATTTATTGTTATTATTATTATTTTTTTGCACGATTGACGGTCCAATCTGATTGAAACTTGCCAGGAATATTGCTGGGGACCCGCGGATGTGCCTTTTTAGGGGTTTGATATTAATCGGACGAGCGGTTCCCAAGTTACGGCCATTTATCTGTCGACCAATATCTGCGAGAGAGGAGGGGGGAGAGAGGAAGGGCGAGACTATGGGGAGAGGGGGGCAAGAGAGGGGGGAGAGAGAGAGAGAGGGGGCGAGAGAGGGCTGCACATGCTGGCACTCACCTACGGGCCCGCACTAGTACATCAAACTACAAAAACTTAAAATCAAACGTTTTACTACTGAAGGTGCCGAAACCTTCTGATATTGAACAACAGACACACCATTGTTTCATTTCACAGATGGCCGTTTCCATGGCAACCAACTGTTCCAATACTTGAAAATCATAATACTTGTGTATAAGTTTGTCATGGTCACTATATTTAACAATTATTTAGGCCATCCGATGGAAAATATAATTTTAAAAATATATATATATATATTAAACCAGGCACAACAAATCCCACCCATTTAAGGCATAAAGTTATTTTGGGGATCAAATATAAATTTGATACATCCTTAACCTGAATGTTGATTATAAGGAATATTTACCTTCGCAAACTTCGTTTGACGAAGGTATTGTATTGACCCCTGTGTATTTATTTATTGGTAAATATGTGTGCGGACAACATTGCGCAAAAACTGCTGGACCAATT
Source organism: Eptatretus burgeri (assembly GCF_056783735.1). NCBI lineage: Eukaryota > Metazoa > Chordata > Myxini > Myxiniformes > Myxinidae > Eptatretus > Eptatretus burgeri. The sequence goes on from NC_140962.1 coordinate 65,669,637, forward strand.
TGCATGAAATTTTCAGAGATGATGTGCAGTTACTCAAGGACGCGAGGCGAAGCTTTTGGCAGCGATCGGATCAAAGGTCAAGGTCACAAAAAGGTCAAAATCGGTTTTTTGCGATTAAAGTGTCAATTTTGTTCCGATTTGCATCAAATTAAGTCCAAAATGTTCAGCATTCAAATCCCGATCCACTGATATAGCGTATGGTATAGTGTTTGCAACCCTAATTGGTCTGTGGAAGTCAAAGGTCAAGGGGGTCACCAAAATAGAGTTTTTGATTGGGAAGCGTTGTGGACAACATTACACAAAAACCACTTCGCAGATTGTCATGAAATTTTGTGGATGTGTTTGGCATCACGAGAGGACAAATCGATTAGAATTTGGGAGCGATCGGATCAAAGGTTAAGGTCAAGGTCACAAAAATGTCAAAATCGTTTTTTCGCGATTAAATTGTCAATTTTGTTTTGATTTACAGCAAATTAACTCCAAAATGTTCAAAATTAAATTCCCCATCCTCTAATATGACACATGGTATAGTACTTTTGTCACCCAAGGCAGCGGTAGGGGGTCACACATTCACATTTATATCGGAAAGTGTTGTGGACAACTTAACGCAAAAAAACAAAATGCAGAGAGGCTTTAATTGTTTTGGATTTGTTTGGCATCATGAAAGGACAAATCCATTAGATTTTGGGAGCGATCGGATCAAAGGTCAAGGTCACAAAAAGGTCAACATCGTTTTTTCATGATGAAAACGGTTAATATGTTTCTGATTTACATCAAATTAACTCCAAATTGTTCAGTGTTCAATTTCCCATCTTCTGAAATGACACAAGGTATAGTACTATTGTCACCCTAGGTAGCGGTTATGGGTCAAAGGTCATGGGGGTCACGAAATGCATATTTGTATTGAGATGCGTTGTGGACAACTTAATACAAAGGTAACTAGTCGCTATGGCGAAGGTATGCGCTCTACGAGTGCCCGTTCTAGTTTAGTCTTGGTTTGAAGTCAATGAAACCATTTTTGATGAAGTTATGACCGTAAAATGATTTTGACCTTTCAAGGCCACGTAAGGTCAAAGGTCATGGTGTCAAATGAAAGCCAAACAAGGACTTTATATATGTCTTCCATAGTAAACACACATATTCCTAACCTTTTTATCCCCCCCCCCCTCGGAGGGAGGGTGTGGGATATTGTAATCGTCCAGTTTGTTTGTCTGTTTGTTGGGTAGTCGATCTAGTCTACCCTTATTATCAGTATTTCCGTCGATATGTTTGTCTGTATGTATGTGTGTTCGGTCCAGTGCTCCGTTAATACAATGGCGATTTCGATGAAACTTGGTTGGTAGGTTCATACCATGACCTAGTTGTGTGCAATGAGAACCGTTGCAATGGACCTTTGAAATTTTCAAAAAAAATCTCAAAAATTAATTTTTTCAAAAATCGGGCCATGAGCGACTGTGGGCAGTACATTCAGCCATATTGTCAAAAATTTCCAGCTGGATCCTATGAAAACTGTCGGAGAAGATAGACTTTGAATGAACCCTGGTCAAAAACAATAAAAAAAACGAAGTTCGTTATATCTCCAGAGACTATGAGTCAGATATACATGAAACTGGTATGGTAGGTTCGTGGTATGTCCTCGTTATGTGTGAGAAAGAAACGTTGCTATGGACGCTTTTGTTGGCTAGTTACGGCTGAAAAACGACTAAATTTGACTTGATCGACTACCCATGTCCGCCTACTGGCTTGTTGGCTGCTCTGAGAGCACCCTTATTCTGGACATTTCCATCTGTCTATCTGTCCGCGAAACTTTGCTCAAGCCTAGGGGCGAAACCACTCAACCGATTCCAATTAAATTTGGTAGTGTGGGGGAAAAATTTATATTAATGTATTTTAAATTGTAACAAATGGAGTTTCAGAAATGTAACTTTTATGCTGCAAATTGAATTGGCTGTCATTTCTGGCCAAAAGACTTTTGCCCTAAATGATAAGAAATGTGTTGTTCTGGAGCAGAGTGACCGAGCTGATAAATGAACCTTTGCTTAGAAAATGTACGAAGTGACTTTTTGTCTAAAGGACACGTCTACAGTCTGGGTGAATATCCCCCAACCTCTCTCTCATGGAAGTATAAAATGTTTTGAAAGACACATTTTCTTAGTACGAGCATGTGAGGAAGTATAGTTTCTCAGTGGCTCGTACTCCTTGGAACTGACCAAGTACCAAGTTAGAATAAAACTCTCTGATGTAATGGCAGTGAATTGAATCGGGTTGGTCTAACTGTTAACTAAAGTAAGAATAAATGAAATAGAACCAAATAATATTGCAATCAATGGGGATTCTTAAGTTCATTGTACAAGGGTGAGAAGTGTATGGTGTATAATTAGGAAATAAATTGTTTCACAAGGAAGGACTTGTGTGGACATCAGTTTTATCAGTGTCGATAGGGTTTTTTTTGTAGGGTTTTATAATCAAATCGGACAAACGTTAAACTCTGTCTGAAGTCAAATAGGATTCCACAATCGACCAGTTAGAATCCTTCAGGAGGACAACGATCACAACAAGGTGGGTTTAAAAAATCCACATCAGTAGGTAGGACCAATATTTCTGGGAATCGTGTGCTTTCGAATATGGGACCCTGGGCCCAAGCAACGGCATAGCAACGGCCCTTTAAAGTGGTCAAAAAATCGAAAAAAAAAATCAAAAAAAATTTGAAAAATCGAAGCTTAAAGTTCTGTGCGCAATCTATCTAGCTCCCTTCATGCCAATTTGCAGCCCTAACAAAAAATATTTGTAGGAGGAGATAGGTTTTGGGCGAGTACATGTCGAACATTTCAGAAATGGTTAATTGCGAATATCTCTAAGAGAAAGAGTCTGATTTTGATGAAACTTGGGTGAAATGTGTACAATGTGGCAAGCATGTACACAAAAATGAATGGTTGCTATGCACACCTCCGTTGCTTAGCAACAGCTAAAATACTTTTTCATACATCGTACACTTATTGTGGACTACAAAAAAAATCAATACCTCTGAAACTGGACCTCCGAGGGACCTGTGTTTTTGTGCTCAAGGAGAATGTCTTACAGCATCATATAAAAAAAATAAAATCTTTAGCGAATAGATAAATGGAATTACCAGGGCTGCCATTTGTTAGAGTCTCTTTGGAAACATGCCTGAAATTTCACAAGGTGGGTTTCTGGGCGCAAACTAAGAGGGCTGTGATAATCATATTTATTGTGCTAAATTTATTGATAGCATGTACATGAATATCGGCGAGTCGCGTCAGCCAGCTTTCCATCTCGAGCGAGCAGCCATGTCGCCTACTGGCTTGTCTGTGTGTGTCTGTTCGGTCCAGTGCTCCGTTAATACAATGGTGATTTCGATGAAACTTGGTTGGTCTAATATGACTTGGTAGGTTCATACCATGACCTAGTTGTGTGCAAATGAGAACCGTTGCTATGGACCCATCCGTTGCCTAGCAACGGACCTTTGAAATTTTCGAAAAAATCTCAAATTTTTTTTTCGAAAATCAAAAATCGGGCCACGAGTGACTATGGGCAGTACATTCACCCATATTGTCAAAGATTTCCAGCCGGAACCTATGAAAACTGTCGGAGAAGATAGACTTTGAATGAACCCTGGTCGAAAACAATAAAAAAATCGAAGTTCGTTATATCTCGGAGACTATGAGTCAGATATACATGAAACTAGTATGGTAGGTTCATGGTATGTCCTCGTTATGTTTGAGAAAGAACCGTTGCTATGGATGCTTTTGTTGGCTAGTAACGGCTGAAAAACGACAATTTGACTTTATCGACTACCCATGTCCGCCGACTAGCTTGTTTGTTTGTCTGTCTGTTAGCAACTTTACGGCAAAACGGCTTTAGCAAACACTATCAAATTTAATCCACAGGTGGGCAATGAACCTTTGACGACCCAATTAACTTTTGGGTCCAATTGGGTCAAGGTCAAGGTCACGAAAAGATCAAAATTGTTTTTCACTCATAACTTCGTCAAAAATGATCTGATTTACTTCAAACTAAGCTTATAGTGAACCTTATTCTATTTTTCACTTATAATCCTACCCATTTCTATAGTGAAAAATGCATATTTGTGAAGATCGGTAGGGTCCGAAGTTTTGGGGGTCATGGTCATCGGTCAAAATTACAAATTTTCCACTGAAACTAAAATATGGTTACGAAAATACAACTTTACGGAAAAACGGCTAGCTCAAACACTGTCAAATTTTATTTACAGGTGGGCAATGAAAGTCTCGAGTCAAAATCGTTTTACGATCAGAACGTTTTCATTTATTTATTATTTAATATTCTTGTTGAACAAATCAACATTACACAGAATATAAATTGAAAGAATATTTCATTGTTTATTAACAAACCGTTCTCAATACTATATTACACTAGCGATACCCGTGCACATGCACGGGATAGCAGTACAACATAGCTGGTAGCAGACGACAGACCGTACACGGGGAATGACAAAAATACGCATTGTGCAAAATGCAAGTGGTACTATGGAACGCCAAGACTTCCCAAACATTGTCTGCATGTCCGCTAAGTGCCACAACAATTTCATAGGGATTGTGTGATGGCGAGCCGAGTTTTTAGTGTGCAAGCTTGGTATGATAAGAGATATAGTACATACCTATAATATGGACTGTATATATTGTAACTGTGAAAGTGAAATTATTATTTATAGTATGGACACTGTTTGCTGTAAACTAGTGGCCAAGTATATCTAAAGTTTATATTGTTTATTGGCTTTCATTTTACACCATGACCTTTAACCTTACGTAGCCTTGAAAGGTCAAAATCATTTTATGGTCATAACTTCGTCAAAAATGGTTTAATTGACTTCAAACTAAGACTAAAATATTCCTTATTTTATTCCTTATATTCAACATTCAGGTTAAGGATGTATCAAATTTAAATTTGATCCCCAAAATAACTTTATGCTTTAAATGGGTGGGATTTGTTGTGCCTGGCACCACTTGTTTGATTTATAATGGAAAATTTATAATTTTGACCGATTACCATGACCCCCAAAACTTCGGACCCGACCGATCTTCAAAAATATGCATTTTTCACTATAGGAATGGGTAGGATTATAAGTGACAATTAGAATAAGGTTCATAGTGAGGGGAATAAGGGAAAACATCGTTACACGCTGAACAAAATTGCCAATTTTTTTGTGGTTACCTATGGACTTGCTTAATAAAAAAATCCCATGCTCCAAAAAATCTGACCATATTTTCATGTGATTATGGGTCAAAATCCAAGATGGCAGCCAAAATTTTTTTTTAAATCGATAAATAATTATAACTTCGCTAATATTGGTCGTAAAAATATGTGTAAACCATCTATTTGTAGGTAATGATGCTCAGGGAGTCGATTGGAACCATCAGATTTGGGATTAGATCATCAGGAACTAAGATAATGGTCACATGTTGAAAAAATATGGGTCGCTCGATACGAACATTGACGTTTCGCGAGACACATTTGTTATATGAGACATACTTTGCTGGATACATATTTTAATAAAAACTGAACCATTATATCATGTACATGTGTATATGATGTACACTAATGAACACAAGCAAGTTAGTTCTTTTCGCAATTGCAGCTACACAGGTCAGTACAGTTCAGCCCAGATTTGATACATTTGCAGATGCGACAACCACGCTCGGATTTACAGCCACATTTGATAAGTTCAGTGCAAGCTTTTGCAGCTTCTGGTATTGTCATCCAAATTGGTTCCCATTGGTCAGCCTGTAGACTCCATCCAAACGCTTCAGGCGACGGTATGATAACGTGGGCCTGCCGACTTGCTGACCAAATTCGAGCCTGAAGTATAACTCTCGACATGTTGTACCAGTGCATCCTGCAACAAAGTATTATGTACATTGCTATAAGACAAACTGATTGGGTATACACTAAATTTCAATCTTGCTATTTAATTCAAGCATTCTGCTTAATACCCTTAGTACTAAGTACCTTAGTTGGTGGAATATTTTCAAGAGGTCTGCTTTTCTTGGAGAACAACTCCCGCCTCACATCGCTTATGTCGGTATCATTGCTTGTTTTGTCATACATGACGATTGTGAAGCGTTCAAAGTGTTTAAATTGAGGCGATCCAGTATCCAAAGTTTCAAAGGGATGATTCCAGATGAAGAGGAAGCTTCAGTAACCAAAGGGTAGCTTTTCCATGATTGCCAGGCACTTTTTTTTGCCCTTCCGGAAGAAATACGAGGTGGTATCACTCCCTGAAAATGCGTGGAATACAGGAAGTGCCCGAGCGATCCTTTCTCCAAGGCTTACAGATATGGCGTTGATGCTGTGAACACAAAAGTTTTGCCAACGCCAAATGCTACACAGAGCTCCAGGTCAGGTTGCATTTCCAGCAGATCGAAGAAATGGCCGACAAGGATCACAAGCACATCTGTGTCAACCGTACACACTTGTACTTTCTTGGCCCCGTGCTGCAGAGCATGTACAATATGGAATACAATCCTGCTGTCTGCTTCTTCATGTGTGCAGTCTGACATCGCATGACTTGTGCCTCTGGAAACAACTGTAGTGCCATTCGTTATGTAGATGCCTTTTTTCAGCAGGCCAGTCGCCATCAGTCACTTTCTGTGTCAAAAATGAGAAGAGTTCCTCTTTTTTGTATGAATCCAACAGGAAATTGTTCCACTTGGAAGGTATCTTTGTTCTTGGATTGACCTTGAGCCGCACACCACTGCCTCTTCGTTCTCTTGTGGATGCCTTGATGCTGCGTGGTAAGTATTGAAGTCTGGAAGCAGAACTGGAATTTTACCCTAGGTGTGTTTTGGAGTACATACACAATTTTATTGCAGATTCTGGTAACATAGACTATACTAAACTCAAATCCAAGTGATGCCACTTTGTCACGCTTGAGCAATTTTTTTTAGGAGCAAAATTCAAAATGGCCACCATCAAAACTGTTTTTTGGCCGTAACTCGGCCAAAAATCGAGATATGAACCCGATTTCAGTGGCAAACCCTATGTTTTGGGGGTCAAGAAATACACTGATATGTTTAAATAAACCATACAACTCATAATAATAGTATATATTGAAATTTTTCTATTTAGATATAATATTTTGACTGAAAAAATATCAACCGAACTATTTTCAGCCGTAACTATGCCCAAAATCTATATGAACCTGATTTAAGTGGTAAACAGTATATTGTATTGTATTGTATTGTATTGTAACAGTATATTGTATTGTATTGTATATCTTTATTTCCAACAGTACAGTTGAGTAATACAATGATTAGGTAACTACAAACTATAATTAATTATATTAACACATAACCAAATAAACTTAATAAGCAACGTTTACACAAATTCAAATCCAAAAAGGGGTCTGTACATGCTATCAACTATGAATACACTGATTGGTTGCTGATTAACTTCTTTCATTCTGCTTTCACTTAATCTCACATACAAGACAGCTGCTTAAATCAAATAACTAGTGTTCACTCAAGTTCCACAGCTTCGCTTGCTGATACAGACTTTGTTTGGTCGTTCTGACATTCCTCCATACCATAGCAGCCACAGAACCATGAACAGGAGAGCCTGGCGGCAGAGCAACTACATCTATTCGTTGCACAGGGTCGCACTGAGCTGCACCCACACCTGATCATCTTGAGAACATTATCAGGAGCTCTGATGACATCCGGAGGCAGAGACACGGAGTACCATGCTCGACACTTCTTCATGTGACCATCCATGACTCAATGGTGGGTCTGGATCTAATGCAGCCCACCATATTGCTGCCTGCAAGTGCGCCCTGAGAACGTGTTGGATGAAAGCCACAGTGGTTGATGGTAGAGTTTTTAACTCTGGTGCTGATGTCAGCTTCTTGATAGCCATCTTTGAAGACCAGACATCAAATCGAATAGCTGACATGTCTTCTGTTTCCTGGGATCCATAGCAAGTAGCAAAGAAGGCAGTTGCTTCAGATATGACATCTGGTAATTCTGCATCAAGTCACCAAGATAATTTAATTGACGACCATCTTTGAGGTGTTTCACAATTGTGCCTTTTCCGATACCCCACAGGTAGGCAACTGTCTCACATCCAGACACCACATGTGCTGCCAGAACTTGGGTGACAAGATGTGCATGCTTCTGCGCGATCGCCTTGATGTCAACAGACGATCTGTCACGACTTGTACCAGCCATCACAAGGTTGCATGCCAGTTCCTTCAGTTGGTAAAAATGCAACAGCAATATGAATACATCTGTGTCGTCTGAAATTACCCGGATACTCGGAACTCCTGATGAGGCAAGAAGGACCATTTGTTGTACCATAATAACATCGGCTTCTTTGTGAGTGGTTCTTAGGTCAGGCCTCTCTACTACTTGGTATTCTGCAATTTCCATAGGTATTGGGTTAGGTCCAGTTAATATGAACTTTGTGTTGGTAGAAAATGCTTCAGGATGGTCTTTGATGTAGCTGCAAATGATATTTATTAACTGGACTTTGTTCTCTGTCACTGTCAAAACGATCTTTTGTGCAGGGAGTGGCGTCGTCAGATTCAGCTGGTGTCGTCGACTGGCATCTTTGCCTGCGCAACAGCAGTTCTCCCTTGTGTGAATGGTACATATCATGCACTTGTATTGAGTTCCAAATGCGAGAAAGATCATCTGACAGGTCATTCACCAGACGTATAAAGGCTTCGTCATCAGGTTGTTTTTCCTTCGAGGCAAATGATTGGACATTACGAGGACCACAAAATACAGACATGCAAGTTTTGTGGTATTGGGCATCAGCAGCATGCAGGTCACTGACTGCCCCCTCAACGCGAAGTCGCACTTGCTGAGCCCACTCATCATCTCGCAGTTCACAGGTCTTCAGTATCACATCTTTAAATGTATCCTGATTCTGTCCTCTATCAGCAGTTCTGCATTGAACAACACGCCGCCAGCGAGATGGATTTTTTTGGCTCTAGGATGGCATCACACTTTTCACCACAAATGAGACATTGTTCTTTAAAATTGAACGATATGGCATTTGTTTGGTGCGTTCTCCTCACGACAGGTTCTTCATCTTTTTCTTTCTTCTGTAACAAACGTTTAATGTGAGTCTTGGAAGTGTATGTTGAAATGCAATTCTTGTGTGTAGAGTCTTGTCACAGGGTTTCTAGAGCGACATGCCACCCATCACCTCTACGTTTGCTTGCTTCTACGATGGTGTTGAGCCTTTCATGTCCAGCTACACTCATTGGCTGTTTACTGGCACTGCATTTCATGCGAATTTTGAGCAGGCAAGAAATGTTCAGCTGTGATGCCATCGTTCAGTTCAAGCGGATTCAAGATCACAGCTGTCGAACGTTGTCACTAGCAAAAGACAAGCAGAAATGTTCAATTGTTGTTAGATCAATATAATGCAAAACAATCACGAAATAACTGTATGTCTGATATTAATTGTTCAGAAAGTTAAACACCCTGATGCATTCTTAAATGGAAGACATTTACAAGGGGTGATGAACAAATTAATCGTTTCATTTATTTGTAAAATACATGTATAAAAAAAAAAAATCAGAAAACCTGTTCCCACCCTGTGTACTTTAAACATCATCAACACAAATGGTTGCTATGGTATCAAAACAATCATGATATGAAGATTCAAAAACGTGTTGCTTTCAAAAGAAAATTGATTAGTCTACTGATAACAATACTTTACTGTTAATTAACACACAGTTTTGCATGTTTCTTTAAAAATATCCAAGCATATATAACTTACTTGATCTGTTGACACAGTTCATTGATCTTCATGGTAGCCATTTTTTGTCACAACTGTACTGGGGAAAAATTGCTCTGTGAAAAATTATTTTTTAACACTTTTCTCGCTATACCATGAAACTGAATTGAAACCGTGCTACAGCTATATATAAAAGCACATCAGCAACCTTTCAGTGTCTTCATCGTATGTACCCTTGATATTATTTGGCTCAAGCTTTATAGGTCTAAACTTCAACAATTGGTCAATAATTTATTACAATTTTAGTCAAAATATGGTATCTGATATACGAATATTGCAATATGGACTATTTATATGGATGATATCGTTTATTTAAACATATCAGTGTATTCCTTGACCCCCAAAACATAGGGTTTGCCACTGAAATTGGGTTCATATCTCGATTTTTGGCCGAGTTACGGCCAAAAAAACGGTTTTGATGGCGGCCATTTTGAATTTTGTTCTTAAAAAAATTGCTCAAGCGTGACAAAGTGGCATCACTCGGATTTGAGTTTAGTATAGTCTATGTAACCAGAATCTGCAATAAAATTGTGTTTGTACTCCAAAACACACTTTAGCCAATGACTGCCAGACTATTGGTCCCAGACGACATCTATCCTGTCTCTGACATACTGTAGCTCACGCAAAAGAAACGGCAAGAACATAGACTGCGTAGTCATCAAAGGTAGTAGCAGTAGCAGCTGACAAAGTATGGGCTAGGACGGCGCTATCAAATATCTTACAGTCCACTGTTCTTGGAAGTTCGTCTTGTTCACCTTGTTCGAATACTTCAATGCACCTAATCAAATCTGACTTGGTGCCCGTCCGAAGTTTTCCATGATCCGACATACTGGGAGGGTACAATTGATTTTCATGAGAGAAAAAAGATGTCTACATCTCCATCCCGCTGCTGATTTGCGATATACAGTCGACCAAAAAGGCTTGCACCACTTTGAATGGCTGTGAGCTCTTTCGTTTTGGAGGTTTTCTTTAGTTTTGGTGTTTGGAACAAATGCAGTTTGTTCTTTTTGATTGACTCGTGAATAGACTTGCTTTGTTCTGTGAAGACCTCCTTCTTAAATATGTTGTACTGAGCATTTCCAAGAGCTTCTAATCCTTTCATAGCATTAGCTACTTCCTGGTCGGCACATTGACGTGTATGAAGAACCAAGAGTTCTTGGCAGTCATCAGAGAATGGATTTCCATACCCATTGATTGTCTGAATGAGGTTGTTTGTTTGCTGCTGGAATAACTTCTGTGCTGACAATCCTTCGTCGTGATGGTGGTACTGAAGATCGGCATCGTCGGAAGCCAAGTATTCATTTTCAAAAGATGTGACCACTCGAGCTTGTTCAGGACCATCGATCATCTATCTCTGCAAGGACTCAGGTTTTTCAGTCAGTCCGATAGCCCCACCCTTTCCTTTTACTTTAGCATTCTCCTGCTCATGGGCCTGATCTATTGGAATAGCGGAAAGTCTGCGGCTGCCTTTGACAACCACCCAGTGCTTTTCGAGGTCCTCTTTAACACCGACTGGTAGTGAATTCATATCCCGGATGTGCACGCTAACCCATCTGCTGTAATTGTAGTGATCCAGGTCGAAGAACAGGAACATCAGTGAATCCAGCACCTCTCCATAGAGTTGAAAGTTATTTTCGCGATGGGCTCTAACGAAGATTAGTACAGTCTTTTCTAATCTCAGCACCAGGTCCCAATATTGAAAGGTTGGGCTCTTCTCTGTCATGGACATCTTCCAACTGTCAAAGGCTTTCTCGTCATCAGTATCAGTATCATTCGCTGCAATGAATGATTCTTGTTGAAGATTTCCAAGAGCGAGAGCAGACACTTGTTGTGCATGGCGAGTTCGGGTTATGTGCGATACTTTTAAGAATGACTGTGCTGTACCTTCCGTTGCTATACCAGACTCTGTCAATGCATCTATCCAGCCAGACGCATCTAACATATCACCAAGAACAGTCCAAAGTGCCTTTTCCAGATGTAGGCCTCCAAACATGATGACCATCAAATTTTCTCCATTCGTTGTTGGAAATTTCCACTGTGTGTACTTGCACATGGCAAAGGTCGGACAGTCTCATGCCAGAATTGGTATCTGACCAGGATTCAGAAATTGAGTTGTACTCTGTATGATGCTCATGCCATGTTTGACCATTGCAGCTGAGTCAGCCTTCTCTACCAAGAGTGGCAATAAGGCTGTGATTGCAGGCAATTCATTTGGTTGAGGCTGATGTGATGCATGATATGCAGCCCATGACAATGATTGTTCTCGCACTAAGTCCTGTTGCAGTAGTTCAGATGCATGGTGAATCCACCGTTCCTTTTGGGCATTGGCTTTCTCTATGTAATCAGCAAAACCTGACGTGGTGTGTTCTATTGTGGGTACTTCTTTTGTTGTGGGTTTCATGTAAACAGCAGGTACAATAGAATACGAATCCGGAAGAACCAGACTTTGTGATGAATTTGAAGTTGTGTTGGACAAGCTAACAGGTTGACCGTATAATCCCAGGATGGTCTTTTGTTGGCGGCTGAATGATGCTAATCCCTGTGCTGTCGTTGAAGACGGATTGTGATCAAGATTGTCTAACGTACTTACTGTGAACAAACCTTTTCTCAACTGGCTTGGACACACTACTCCATCACTTCTATATTGTTCACACTGTGCGGCAGCAAGTTCGTTTTCAAGTTGCATGACACGTTTGCATGACACACTAATCCCTAAGCTGGCCATTTGATCAACTCGTGTCTTGCTCCTAGTTTGAGTATGTAAGTTTAAACCAACATATAAAGGTACTGGTGGTTCATGGTCTGGAGAGTAACGCTGATGTTTTGTCTCAACATTTCCTTTCTTCTTGCAGTTGTGAACCAAGAGCTGTGTGAGTGTCAGGCATGCTTGGGAGTCATTTACTGAACCTGCTAAATTTGGGCCATTGATGAGCAAGGACATTAACAATCTTGTACTAGGCGTAATCTTCTGCTGACATCCAGGGTTGAATTCGCCACTGAATGCTATCATTTCTTTCAGGATTTCCTCCCTACATATCTTGGCAACTCTGGCAAACAACCTAGCTTCTTCGTCATAATCATGGAACAAGAAAGCGTATTTGAGTAGTTGCTGAATGCCTGCTGGGAATGCCAGGATTATGTTTTTTTTTCCACCAGATTGCAGACCTAGTCCTAGCTGGGAGAAGTGATTGAGGAGTTTTTCTTTTAACCGGGTTTTATTGATGGTGGTATCAATGTCAAAGTTCCCAAGGCTTTTCTCAAACGTGTTGTGTATGTTTGACAGTTTGAATAGGTATGTCCCCTCCTCGGCAGATTCCTCCATGTGCGTTACAAGTTCAACAAATACTCTTGAATTAATCATTTTGGCTCGTTGATTCAGCTCACGTTGGTCGGCCCTTGTTGGACTATTCTGTCGCCTGTAACCACGATAGTCATTTCGGTACTTTGTCAGACATTCTGTATGGTACTTGAGTTCATTTGAGACCAGATCCCCACATAGTATTTTTGCAAGTACTTTGCCATCTTGCATTTCGGTGGCCATTAACTTTAAATTGTACTCTACACATTTAGTTGCATATTCATGCAGTTTTCTGGGGCCACTCTCATCACAGAATAAACAAGTGTCCTTGCTTGATCCCGTTGATTGTCGCTTTGATCGCTGGGATGCGCTGGTACCTGGAGCTTTTTTATCGTCTTGTTTACGTTTTTTATTCAGCTCTCGTTCAAGTTTACTTTTATTAAACTTTTGGTGGCATGCCCGATGCCAAGAAGCGTTGTTTTCTGCAAAACATTCTGGGGTGCCATGTTAGCCAAAATCAACATCGACCGGCAATGCACCTATCTCTTCGAACTCTCTGACATTGTCAAGAAAGTCCTTATAGACGTCGTCAGCATTGCGGTTCTGTCTGTTCTTTGGACATGAAAGAGGTGAAGTGTATCTACTGTTCTGGCAAATGACACAAATTGTCCAGTCCATGGTGTGATGTTTCACTGAACAGTAGATTCACGGCTGTTTACAGCTGTAACAAAGAAAATAAACATTATCCCACCACCACATAATATACAATTACTTCCAGATGAATCTTCTATGAGGGCATTAGACAAAGTGAAATATGCATCATCAAATTATCAATTTGCCTACAAATAAACACATGATAAAGGAAAGATGATAGTCACCATGTACACAACTTATTTGAGCGCAACAAAAAAGTCATAAAAACATGTAACGCGAACCGTCAATTTTCATATCGAGCGACCCATATTTTTCTACATGTGACAATTATCTTAGTTCCTGATGATCTAATTGTTCCAATCGACTCCCTGGGCATCATTACCTAGAAATACATAGTTTACACATTTTTACGACCAATATTAGTGGTTATAATTTTTTTGTTATTATAATGTTATAATATTGTTGCGAATTCGCACCCGCCGGCGTGCGATCGGCCACGTGACTCGAATCGCGGCACGTCACCCACCGGACGGACAATTCTGTCGTGACCCTCTCAGACTAACGCTGGGAGCTAGTCACGGGTGGGCCTTTCGGCCTCACCACGATGTGAGCACAATAGCAACATCATCCTTATGAGTACAGCTGTCAAAGGTAAAGGACCACGTGAACAAATTTAACAGAAAGGACGTCATCTATAGCATCCCATGTGAAGATGGTGAAGCCAAATAGGTTGGCCAAATGTCCAAAAGCTTATCCATGTGGCTAACTGAACACAAACGTGCTGTAAGGCGACAAGACAAGTTGTCTTTAGTTGCAACACACACACACACACACACACACACACACACACACACACACACACACACACACACACACACACACACACACACGTTCTCATGGAATCAGAAAACTATCCTTGGCACAGGATCATTAAGGGTGAACTGTGAGATTATTGAGGCCTGGCACTCTTGAGAAAACTCCATCAGCCGACACATCGACTTGCATCCCACATAAAGCATGACACAATGAATAACAACGTCAACAGAAACAAGTCATTGAATTTCAAGGAAGCCTTGTGATTGGCTAGAACTGAGACCAATCCATGATGTGAACTATCCCCAACGGAACTTTACCATGTTACCATCACAACACTCTCAACGCCTCTGAGGAAGAGAACTAGTTTGTCTTGAAACGTCAGGCTATAAATATAGAATTTAAATTTGAATTATTTTATTGCTCAGCGTGATTCTTCGTCCTTTTACCAATATGAATACTGAGCTGCAACTCTACTGACACGTGCATATATATATATATATATATATATATATATATATATATATATATATATACATATATATATATATATATATATATATATAATTTCTTCTTCTTCTTTTGGCTGCTCCCGCTAGGGGTTGCCACAGAGGATCATCCGTATGATCCGCATAGTGATTTGGCACATGTTTTACGCCGGATGCCCTTCCTGACGCAACCCTGGTTGCTTCTTACGACACAGGGATATGGTACACCTATTTTAACCAGGGTATACACCGGCCCAGTACACTGGTACTCATTTTGCCGACCTCGGAAGGATGACAGGCTGAGTCAACCCCCTGGTGTATTAATTCAGTGGCCCAACAGGGCTTGAACTCAGGACCTTTTGGATCCCAAGCCGCTGCCCTAACCACTGTGCCAACACCAGGCATATATATATATATATATATATATATATATATATATATTTATATATATATATATATATATATATATTTATATATATATATATATATATATATATATATATTGTTGTGGTTACCAAATTCGCAAACCACCATTCAGGTCCCTTAGGTGAGGTATCTCGGTAAGTACATGTGTAGTTAGGCCCAAACCCGTTGTCTAGTGGGAATACATGTCATTTATGCGTGCTGCGACTCTTCAGGATAGCCGTTTTTCTTTTGCTATCTTTATTTTGGACCAACCGCCATGATTACCACCACAATCACAACATCAACCACCAACCACAACGCCGCTTCACCACAACCGCCACGACCTTCCCGTCACACCTCGCAACCGTCGCATCGCCACCGTTCTTGCCCCGCTGTGGGTACCGGTGTTGGACTCGTGCAGGGCGCGCGCCGAACAGCGTGTACAAAATCACGGATTTTGTGCTTCAAAAACGGATCAAAAACGACACACGCCCACTTTTTGCCGTCCAATCGGTGAGCGAGGGGCGAATTGGCCCCGCCCCCAGGGCGATCGATATATGCAAATTTATGGATCAAAAAGCCTTCACGCCCACTTTTTCTCGGGCCAATGGGGAGCGAGGTGAAAGGTCGAAGGGAGGCAGTCAAAGATGAGAGGGCGAAGCTACGGGGCTGATAAAAGGACCGTGTTCGTCAGTCCAGGGAGTCGAGAGGCGGAGAGTAGAAAAGTCCAGAGGCGGAGAGGCGGAGAGTAGGAGAGGAGAGGCGGAGAGTAGGAGAGTCGGAAACAGAGAGTCAAGACTTCGCGGGCGGTGGAGTTGGCAAGAAGGAGCTGGTCGTCGTGTGCGTTGGAGTCGGAACGGAGGGGACGGAGCTGTGGAAAGGCAGCGACACCAGACGAGGGGGTGCTCGCGTCGGGAGCTGCACCCCAGGGAGGCCGACAGCGCGACCTGGCCGAGGTGGAGACGCTCGTCGCTCGGGGTATAGAGGATTTTTACTATCCCGCATCAGCAACCCCCTCCTGTTTCCCCCCGCGCTGAGATGCGACCAAGGGGGCCCCTTTCCCACCCCCTACCAGACACTGTCCGCGAGGCCCGCGGAGTTGAGGCGCCATCGCCGCTCCGCGTCTCATCACCAGACGGGTAGGCGCGACCCGGTCTCGGCCTCAGGCCCGCCTCATCCTTGAGGGTATTCTTTTCCTTGGTTTTGGGTATGTGTTGTCGGCGCCGTCTGTGAAGTAGAATTGTATAAGTGTTGCCGTGTGCTCGGTAGTCGGTATTAGCTCTGCATTGTGTTTTCGCTTTTACATTTGCTTTTTGTGTAAATTACATTGTGTCTTTTCTGTGTGCATTTGGTGAAATTGTATATGTGTGCTCCCGTGTGCCGCGAATAAATGTGCTTTGTGTTGAACTGTTTCCCGCTTCGCTTCGTCTTTTCCTCTATTGAATCCCCATCTTGCTTCACGTAAAGGGTTGGTAGTGGGCTGAATACGCCCGATAATTAATCGAACCGTCGAGGTCGACGATAACACCGCTCGGTTATTCTGATAGTACGGAACGGGTCGCTTAAGTGGCCCGTGTCCGAAGTCGACCTGCGGCGAGGTGCGATCGCCCGGTCTACCCTCCGCGTGGGTACTTAGGTAGGTCGAATTTGGCGAGCGGCCCTATCCCACGCGGGGGCTGATTGGCTCGATCGCGGTGAGACCGAAAGGTCCACCCGTGACTGGTTCCCGGCGTTAGTCCGAGAGGGTCACGACTGGATTGTCCGTCCGGTGGGCGACGTGCCGCGATTCGAGTTACGTGGCCGTCAGCACGCCGGCGGGCGCGAATCCGCAACACTGGTGTCAGGAGTGGGATACAAATTCATCGCCCTCCTCGCGGCACTGGTATCGGAGAACAGGAAAACAGGCTCTCCTGTCTCCGGCTAAATTCACGGGAATCGGTCCAGGGGTGAGAGAAGCGACTCCCAATTCCCTCCAAATTACGAGCGAGCGAAATTAACCCTTCACGAGAAGCAAGATGGCGTCTCAAGGCGAGCGGGAGCCGGGGGTATTAGAAATGGATGTAGAAAGTGTAGAATCCATGGTCCAGGATGGAATCCCCGTGCAGGAAATGTTGATTGTGCAGGAACACGGACTCGCCCAACTGAACCCAGAGCCCGAAATGGGTGCGGCAGCGGCCGCAGTGTATGACACCTCCCCCCCCCCTCTCCACCAAAACCCTTCCCCAACCCTTGCCGAAACGGCTCAGCTGAGTGCATCCGACATGGCCCAGCTATGCGCCATGCTGGCGGCAATGATCGAAAAAATGGATGCGAATATGAAAAACGAAATGAAAGGCATGAACGAAAAGATGGATGCGAATACACAAAAAATGGATGAAAAGATGGATACAAATACAAATGAAGCGAAAACGACGATGGATGCGAATACACAGCAAATGAGGGAAGAGATGAAAGAACTACGGGGTGAGACACAGAATATGGGCCGATGCCTGCAGGCGGGCATGAAGGCCGTTAGCAGGGAACTTAAAATGGCGACTCCACGTGTCGGAACGAACGAGCTGGGAGGGGGTGCAGCGGCTGACAGGCCCGCGGTGGAGGCGGGTAAGAAAATAATTCGGGAGACAAGAGACGAGGTGAAAGTAATTGCGAGGGAGAGAAAAGAACAATTAATACAGAGAGCAAGGATGAGGTACGCGGAGATCGTGAAAGAGCAAGGAGTGAAAAACAGGGAAGGATGGGAGCGACTTAAAGAGAAAGCAAGGTTGACCTACATAAAGATAAGGGAAAGACGCCAGAAAGAAGCGGAGACGACGAGACACGAGGTGACGACAAAGGAAATAATAATAGTTGAGACACGGGAGATAGAGGGTGAATTGGACGGGGTAAGTGACGCACACACACACACACGGAGGTAGTGGAGGATAATGGGGGTGAGCTCGCGGAGCGTGCAGGGACCCGGTGCGAGAAGCTGGATGGCCTCCTCCAGGAACGAGGGGAGGGAGTCTGCCCCCTTGAGGCGAGTCACGACCAGGTGAGTTCAGTCGTGCTTAGCGAGGTTGAGAGGAGGAGTGCTGTGGACGGGTGCACGGAGAGCTTGGGGGGTATAGAGGCCCCGGAGACCCTTGTGGGGACACGAATCCCCAGTGTAGTTGTCCCTGTGTGTGTGGTGCAAGGTGTGAGTGCGTCCCCGTGTGTGGAAGCGACCCCGTGTGTGAGTGGTGTGGTGGCGATGGTGCCGGAGTACGTGCTTCCCAGCACGCCGTGTGTGGATGAGGCACGGAGTGTGAGTGAGGCACCGCGGGTTAGTGCCCCCGCGTGTGTGGGTGAGGCACCGTGTGTGGATGAGGAACCGCGGTTGAGTGCCCCCGCGTGTATGAGTGAGGCACGGTGTGTGGATGAGGCACAGCGGTTGAGTGCCCCCGCGTGTGTGAGTAGTATGGTTTGTGTGAGTAGTGAGGCACGCGTGAGTGAACGGCCGTGTGCAAGGTCGCTGTATGCAAGGGAGACCGTGTGTGTGAGAGAGCAGTATGAGAGGGAGATGTCGGTTGGCATGCGGGAGCACGCAGCCGCATCTCCCGGTGTGAATCTGATGGAGTGTCCCTTGAGACAAAATTATTCTTCGACCTACGGTGAGTTCCAGGACATCCACCGGCAACATCAAGGATGGTGGTCTTGAAGGCATTCCACAACTCCTCAGGACTCCCCAAAGCACACAGCCCCCCCCACCCAAATCCTCACTCAACCAGTTCACAAACTCCCAAGCTACCCTCTCATCCCTGAGCTTGCCAACATCCAGCCTAAATGCGCTGTCACACCTTGACGTTTTAGCCAGCAATGGCAACGTATAAAAATGTATGTAAAACGTTGGCGTACGTGGAAGGTTTGAGTTTTTTTTTAAAGTTTTGGTCGTATTCATAACGTGTTGGTCGTATGCATAACATATTAGTAATGGGCACAGAACGTTTCGTTGTGTTATAGATAACTTATACCAACGAATGCTTCGCCTGTTGTCGGCGTTCACAACCTATGCCCGACGATAGTTTAACTTAGGCCAAAAAAAAAAAAGTTGCATTGGCGTAACGGGTCACTGAAAAATAGGGTAGGTCGGTCGGGATCTTTTTTTTTTTTTTTTTTCCTAATAAATCCCTCCCAAAATCTCCCCCGGCTTGAGTACCACCCTTTTTGTCGGCGGGTTCTGTCCGAAACACTTCCGGGTTTTTGCGATCGCGATCGCAATCAACAAGATACTTGAAAACAATAGCAAAACAACAAAAATAGCAATAAAATAGGGTCGGCAAAATTTTTCGATAGCAAAAAAACGTAGGGTCGGGCGGGTTACGCCAATGCAACATTTTTTTTTTTTGGCCTTAGGCATAGCGCGCTGCACGTATCGCCGACAAACTCGTGGCGTAGCCTGTTGAAAGGCTGACGCACGCCGATTTAAATCATAACCGCCTGAAAATTGGAAGTGTCAACATCGCCGTCACACCTAGACGATTTAGCCAGCGTATGCCGACCTATGAAAAATGTGTGTAAAACGCTGGCACACGTCAAATACGGTATGGGTAAGTTGTGTATACGTTAGGAGCACGCTGAAAAACGAGGAAGTACGCTGTCATATTCCATGGTACGTCTGGTACGTCATGAAATTTCAAGCATTCTGAAAATTTTACGACGTACTCGACGTATGGCTCACAAGTTCCGCATACGCTGGCATAAGTTCTCTGCACGCTCCGCGATCGTTGACACACGTCGACACGCGCTACTTGTAAGTTACTCATAAGTCGAAACACGTTGAGGTAATGTTTAGCGTACCCGAAACTTATTTCTAACCAATGAGTAACGTGCTTTGAACCTATGTGTAACGTATCCAACGTATGTAGACGTATTTTATTGACGTCTTCCGGACGACCAGAGAACTTACTGAACGTGTTTCTAACTTACATCTATCGTATAATGGCGTATTGGCAGCGTTTAGGGGAATTGGTATATACAAATGGGCGTCACAAGAGGAACCCGTCAGTGTTCCAGACTCCATGTTGAGTAGATGTCAATATCAGTCGTAGTCGTAGTAGTAGTAGTAGTAGTAGGTGAGCGTGCCAGTAGTCGTAGTAGTGGGTCCATATCAGTAGTAGTGGGTGAGCGTGATGGGGAGGGTGTGGGTGATGATGGATCCTCGTTGCGTCCACGAATAGGAGACTACTTTGCACCATTGATTTCACCACCAAAGTATTCAAAACGACTTGGACAAATGCATAATGTACTAGTAATGAACACAGAACGCTTTGATAACTTATACATAAGTTATACCAACGATTGATTAGCGTGTTTTAGGCGTCCACAACCTATGCCCAACGATAGTCTAACGTATGCATAGCGTGGCAGCGTATCGTCGACGATTACGTGAGGTTTTCTATTCATAGGCAGCAACTTCACTTTTAATAAATGCCTGTCACTCGTCTATTGTTTTTGGACGCTGGTGCTTGGCAATTGAAATCGTTTCTATTGAACGAGTTAAATCGCTTCCACTGGACTATTGAAATGATTTAATAATAATGCTTGGTTATCCTTGGACCCACTCTGGCTAGCAGCTCGTCTAACATCGCTGGGGGCATTCGCAGGAAGTTGATGAAGGATGCATGGCCCTCGTTCCGGAGTTCCACCATGAGCTGGTCATATATGCCGTAATGGCGTCGCCTCCTGATCCATGGTCTCACCCAGTTCCTTCTACTCCGTTCACGTCTTCTTCTCCCGGCTCTATTGGCACGCAACTGGTGCAGTGTCAACTCGATGAGGTCATGTTGATGTTCGAGGACAGGTAGGTATTGTCGTCTCGGCATTGCCGTATCCTCCATCTCTCGGAATGACATGGACATGTACTCACCACGAAGTCTAAAAAAATGACGGATTCCTCCTGCGAAGCCCCTTTTTATATACCAATTCCCCTAATCGCTGCCAATACTCCATTATACGGTATCTGTAAGTTAGAAATGCGTTCATTAAGTTCTGTTGTCGTCCTGAAGACATCAAATATGTCTACGTCTTTTTCAAGTAACGTGTTGCGAAGTGTGAACAACGTTCGTGTAGCGTACTTACAAAACTTTACTCATAGGTTAGAAATAAGTTTCGGGTACGCTAAACATTACCTCGACATGTTTCGACTTATGAGTAACTTACAAGTAACGTGTGTCAACGATCGCATAGCGTGCCTACAACTTATGGCCAGCGTAGCGGAACGTGTGAGTCATACGCCGGCATACGTCGTAAAATTTCAAGCATGCAAAAATTTGAGGTCAACCCAAAAGTACAACGTTTAAAGCCAGCGTACTACGACTTATGGCAGTGTTTTTCAGCGTGCTCTTAACGTATACAAAATGTACCAATAACGTACTCGACGTGTGCCAGCGTTTTAGACAAATTTTTCAGAAATCGGCATACGCTGGCTAAATCGTCAAGGTGTGACAGCGGCTTCAGCTGGGATGGTACCATTCTCCCAGATTTAAGAAGCAACTTCAGAGTTGCTACCACAAGCCTGCGGTCAGTATTGAGGAACTGAGCACTCCAGAAGACCCTGCAGTTCTGGATCATCCTGCGGTGACCATTAACGAGCACATGGTCCATCTCCTTTGCCACACCACCAGCGTTCAAATACCAATCCAGCGATGAGCCTGTAGACACTAAAATCATGAACCAGCCACCCTAAGTCCATGTCTTCTTGCAAAGTCAAGGAACTTAGAGTTATTCTGGTTCACAGTTCCAGACCCATGGGGACCAACACATGTCTCATAACCATCCCTATCAGTTCGTCTGCATTGAAATCCCCCAAGACTATAAGAGTATCTCGCCTGGGGCACTGCTCAACCACAGACTCGAGCATGGCATAGAATGCGTCCTTCATGGTGAGATTGCTCACTTCAGTCAGAACATATACAGACACCAGGGAAACGACACCCAAGGAGTGACGAATCCTCAGTCTCATAATACGCTCTACTGGTATGCCTTCAATTATCATTGGAGTCAGCTTATTGGACACAGCTACAGGAACTCCTTGGGCATAGGTAACCATCAGAATGACCAGACCAATTGTAGGTGTAATCACCCGCCATGATCTTGGCACTATCTGGTCTTTGAACCTCAGAGAGTGCTGGAATACCGATGTTCAAAAGCTTGAGCTCAGATGACAACAGACAAGTGATCATCCTCACTTAGGGATAGGACATTCCAGGCACCCTCCTGAAGGGACCACCTCAGGTTAACCCAAGGAGACCGCTATCTGCTGGATGACACCTCAGCACCACCTTGACACACACAACTGCAATTTGCCCTGCAAAGGTTACCTGTGTTTTTCCTCCTATCAAAGAGTGGGGATCCCATTTGCTTTGCCCCAATCCCTTCATCCGGAGAGCTGCCCGGCGAAGGGCAGCTGCACAGGAAGTTCTCCCACGGAGTGGGTTTTACAGTTCTCTGTGTTTTTCTTGTGTTTTGCGGAGTGAAGGGTTTTACCGAAACCAGAGTGCAAATCCTGCCACCAACCTCCTAAAAAAGGTAACCCAACTGCAGGAGGACATCTGCAGCCACAGTTGGGCACTAGATATGGATGGCCATTGGCTCACAAAGAGTTCCTCCGCTCTTTGACAGGTTTTGTTTTTAATTCTGCTGTGTGTCCATATCCATACATCCTCCTCACCAGGAAACTTGGTGGGAGAGTGGTTTAGTTGCCGACAACCCGACGATGAAACAAGTTCATGCAGGTTTACATTGTATCTGTAGCAAGTCGCATATCTCGTCTGGCCTGACCTGACAATTTATGGTTGGGGGGAGAAAGAAGGAGGGAAAGAGAGAGGAGTCAGGTGAAGGAAGAGAGGGGGAGGGGAGGCAGAGAGGATGAAGAAGGGGGAGGGGAGAGCGAGAAAAAGTGGGAGGGGGGGTGAAGAGAGTGACACCTCACCAAACATTGCTTTGCACTGTGGGAGGGAGGAGTGCGAGGGGGGGGTGGGTGTCAGAGACAGAGGGAGAGGGAGAGGGAGAGAGACACAGACAGCGAGAGAGCGACAGAGGTGTGGGAGGAGAGTTCTGCATTTTATGAGGAGGGGACAGAGAGAGGGTTGATGGGAGGATGGGCAAAATTAAAGACAAGTGAGGGGTGGAGGCAGTGTAAGCAAAGAGAATGATGTGATGCTTAATGACCGGACACAAAAAAATTAATAAATTCCTCTCAGAACAGCTGTACGCACAACGACACAACAGAGTTTGTAAAGTAATCTGCTGGTACATCTGCAAAAACTTTGATATCCCAGTTCCAGAAAATTTTGGGAACATGAACCAAAAGCAATCACTGAAAACACGGAAGTACCGCTCACATACTACTTGATGATCCTATTGAGCTTGAACAACGAAAACAAAGCATTGCGACCAGATATACTTCGGTACAAAAAAATCGAAGAATGCATTGCTAATTGAGGTGTTAATACCAGTGATTTTGGACTAACGATGCAGAAATCAAGAAAATGACCAAATAGCAAGACCTCAAGCATGAAGTGAAAAGATCCTGGAAGCTGAAGAAAGCCAAAGTTGTACCTTGGCGAAATTTCCTGCCATGTTGTTCAGAAGCACTGCTTCAGAGGCACAGCCATTCAACCAGCATTGCAATCCAACGGACAGAATTAGCAATTGAATCCTAATCCAACATTCATTTGATCGAAGTTCTGACTAGTTTGCACTGCCACCAAAAGATTCAAACTAGCAGATATGCAGGATGTTAAACCAGTGCCAAAAGCACAGCATCTCCATGGCTCCAGTTGTGTGCTGTATGACGTCATCTTCTGTCGTGACTTCATAATGACATTATTTCTGAAATTCTGTGAACAAAGTCCAACAATTAAAATCTTCATTATTAGTCCATAGACGTTCCTTCCTTGGCTTGATCTCAATACAATTATGATCCATCAAATACCTCTTAAATGATCAAACCGATGACATCTTTAATAGCATTTTCAGGAATTTAATCTCCAAAGCTTCTCGAAAGCCCAACTCAGTTTGCAAGGTAAATATTCCGCTTCAACTCGACGTTTTTCCAAACGTGGAAGGAAATTTGTAGCCATCCAATGAACCGTCAGCAAATACATTATACCAAACAACCGTGAGTTTGTTGATATTCACAAAATATATTCATATGAATAAATTGCAGGAAGAGATCACTCCATATATTTGGCATAAAGGCTACTTTGTATGCGGCTCCAGCATTGTTTTTCCATGAGTCTGTGATGGGCAAAAGCAAAATGTCCATCGCCTTGAGGCTCGATGCATCACAAACTGTCATCACCGTTGACAATGTGACACGTACACTTCTATTATGCTAAACAACCGTGTCATCGCCTTTCTTGTTTGTGTTTTAAAGCATACACAAACTTATTCACTTTGGCACTTCATCGCGTGATTGCTATGCAAGGCAAATTGATGCTTTTTGGAAAAGCTAAAGCTTTGGTATTTTTTATTTCACCTTTGCGTGTTGGTGAAATGAAATTAACGATTTGCATCGTAATTTCTTTCTCTGCCAAAATATACTTCGACTACTCCTAACATTGCTACTAAACTAATATTATTACTTTAATGTCCCCAATTATTTTCAACTTATTGTGGAGTTGGCTGGGAACCTCCCCCCCCCCCAAGTCTTTCACGGCCCAACTGGCCAGACCTAACATTTGACCGAAGGTGGCATTTGTATTAGTTTATTGGAAGAGGCAGGGTGAGGGGAGGGTGTTTAAGTCTGGCGTTTAGTCAGTTGGGGCCTTGGGAAAATGATGGGGGGGGGGGGTGGGGAAAGGTTGTTGTAGGAGATGTGAGGAAATAGCCCACTCACATGAAAGATTGCTAGGTTGAAGGAATGGATAGATAATTTGCAGCAAGTAGCAGAATGTGAGAAATTTGTAGATAATAGTTGGTTACGGCTGTGGATTGAGATTGCTGAGGAGATTGGCAATGGTGAGGGTGCGGCGAGTGCAGGCAGTGGAGAGGGTGCGGCGGGTGCAGGCACTGGAGAGGGTGCGGCGAGTGCAGGCACTGGAGAGGGTGCGGCGAGTGCAGGCACTGGAGAGGGTGCGGCGAGTGCAGGCACTGGAGAGGGTGCGGCGAGTGCAGGCACTGGAGAGGGTGCACTGGGCCAGATAATATGCACCCGTGAGTATTGAGGGAGGTGGCTGAGCAGGAAAGCGAGATGTCAACTGATATTTTCAATAGCTCACTGGAGTCAAGACAGATACCAGAGGATTGGAGAGTTGCAAATGTAACACCATTATTTAAGGAAGGATCTGGAGAAGAATTAGGGAACTATAGACCTGTTAGTTTGAGTTCGGGCAGTAGCTTGGGAACCAAAAGGTCCTGAGTTCAAGCCCCGTTGGGCCACTGAATTAATACACCAGGGGGTTGACTCAGCCTGTCATCCTTCCGAGGTCGGCGAAGTGAGTACCAGTGTACTGGGCCAGTGTATACCCCGGTTAAAATAGGTGTACCATATCCCTGTGTCATAAGAGGCGACCAGGGTTGCGTCAGGAAGGGCATCCGGCGTAAAACATGTGCCAAATCACTATGCGGATCATAATCATGATCCGCTGTGGCGACCCTTAATGGGAGCAGCCGAAAGAAGAAGAAGACATTCTGTTATTTTACCTGTATGTGCGATTTGACAATATTTAACCTCGCTAGAGGAGAGGGTATTGCATTTGGGTCTGTTTGTCTGTCTGCTTGTTTGTTACTTGTGAAAATAGAAGATTTTTCAAGAATATTGGTTGGTCAAGTGCGTTATTCTGTCTGTCTGATTGTTTGATACTTGGCAATGTATTTTTTTTTTCACAAGTATATTGATCGCTTCCATTTGTTTGTCTGTCCGCTCACCTTTAATCGCATACAAGTCAACATTTTAAACCAATCTTCATGAAACTTTAGCAAACGGTGCAGTTGGTGGTCTGACAGGATCCTTTTTATTTTTAAGGTCAAAAGGTCATCACAGGCCAAAGGTCAACAACTTAAAAAAAAATTCTAATATCCTCAATTTTCATCCGATTGACTTGAAACTATTATTTTTGAGGTCAACATTGGCCAAAAGGTCAACATAGGCCAAATTTATAAAATTGTCAATTTTCATCTGATTGACTTGAAATCTGAAGAAGACTTGCATATTTGGTCATGGAATTCAACCACCAATTATTTTTAACCCTTTGAACCCTGGCAGCCATTTTACAAGCTGCTATTCAAACCTCCATAAACCTAAGCAGCCGGTTTACCGGCAGCTATTCAAAAGTCCATATACCTGAGTGGCCGCATTTTTCTCCAGGGAGCCCAGCGTGGGAGAGCCGAAAGTCCAAGGAGCTCAGGTTTCAAAGGGTTAAGATCAAACTTGTTTTATGGATTTTGCAAGTCCATACTATGCATGGCATCTTTCTTATTTGTTTGTTTGTTTGTTTGTCCACACAGAATATGAGTAGTTTTTCTCTGTAACCCTGTCAGATTGACACAAAATTTTCACCATAAGAGCGACTACTTATGTATAAAGTTTTAATGATGTCGTAAGTCACTTTTAATATTAATTATGACATCGTAGGTCACATGGTGTGGCAGTAATGTTGGAAAAAAAGGAAAAACCTTGGACCTATGTATCTCCGAAATCACACCATGGCACATGGCAAGTACTCCATATGGGAATAAGTATGATTTTTGTATGATGTCATAGGTGCCTTTGTTATGATGTCATAATTGCAAATGTAGAACGCTATATCCGATCAGTATGAAAAGTTTTGAGGGTCATCTTGGGATAAATTGGTCAACAGAAAAAAATTGATGTCATCGGTCACGTGCTCTGGCAGCCAAATGAAAAAAAAAAAACCATTTCAAAAATCTTCTTCTCTGAAATGGCTGAACAGATCGAGGTGAAACTTTACAGCTATGACTGACTATCTATGAGGAACAAAACAACCCCACCTATTATGGCATGGGTCACATGGTTTGCAGCCATATTGGATTTACCCTTAAACCTTTGAAAATCGTCTCCACAATGGCCGGACAGATTGAGGGGAAACTTCACACACATCTTCCCCAAGCCTTGTGGATACCAGGGCGTTCATGAATAATTGATAGGTCACATGGTCTGGTAGCCATATTTAGATTGAACCAAAATCTTTGAAAAAAACTTTTTCTTGAACCACTAATTAATTAAAAATATAAAACTAGAAAATCTTGGTAAATTAACTTATAATAGTAGTTGTAAATTAGCTCAGGTGTAATCAATCACCTTCAAAATCACACACCAAGTTAATTGGCCTCCACCTGTGTTAAATTGTAGTGATTCTGATTATTTCAGAATAAAATCAGCTGTTTCTGTGGGTTTACTTTTCTGGGTAGTGCAATTCACAGCAAAGGCTCAACCATGAGGACCAAGGAGCTTTCAAAAGACCTCTGGGATAAAGTTGTGGAAAGGCATAGATCAGGGGATGGGTATAAAGATATTTCAAAGGCCTTCATCATCCCTTAGAGCACAGTGAAGACAATCATTATTAAGTGGAAAGCATATATTGTCACCAAGACCCTGCCTATATCAGGTCATCCCTCCAAACTGGATGACCAAGCAAGGAGGAGACTGATCAGAGAGGCCACCAAGAGGCCATTGTCAACTTTGAAAGAGCTACATGCCTTTATGGTAAAGACTGGTCATTGTGTGCATGTGACAACAATTTCCCAAGCACTTCACAAATCTGGCCTGCATGGTAGGGTGGCAAGAAGGAAGCCATCACACAAAAAGTCCACCTTGATTCCTGTTTGAGGTATGCACAAAACCACTCCAGAGATTCTGAAGCCATGTGGCAAAAAGTTTTGTCATCTGACAAAACCAAGATGGAACTTTTTGGCCGAAATGCAAAACGTTACGTTTGGCGCAAACACGAAAGCACATCACCCAAAGAACACCATCCTTACTGTGAAGCATGGTGATGGCACCATCATGTTATGGGAATGTTTCTTATCAGCTGGGACTGGAGCACTTGTCAGGATAGAAGGGAAAATGGATGGAGCAAAATACAGAAAAATCCTCAAGGAAAACCTGCTGCGCTCTCCAAGAAAGCTGAAATCGGGACGGCAGTTCACCTTTCAACATGACGACGACCCGAAGCACCCAGCCAAAACTACACTGGAGTGACTATGGAATAAAAAGATAAATGTTTTTGTGCCAGAACCCTGACCTAAATCCAATCAAAAATCTGTGGCATGACTTGAAGATTGCTGTTCATCAACGCTCCCCATGCAACTTGACTGAGCTTAAACAGTTTTGTGCAGAAGAATGGGCAAATATTGCCCAATCAATGTGTGCAAAGTTAGTAGAAACCAATCCCAACAGACTCACAGTTGTAATGGCTGTTTGTTTTTCACGTGGAATAATATAATTTGTTTTTCACTTGGAAGTTGTGGGTTACGATGAGCAAATAAAGGTGAAAAAAGTCTAATTCAATGCAATCTAATTCCAGGCTATAAGACAACAAAAGGTGAAAAATTTGAAAGGGGTTGTAGAGTTTCTATAGGCACTGTCTATGTCACCTATCATTTCTTGAGAATCAAGTGCTTGAAGTCTCACAATACCATCACAAATAGAAGAAACCTGACTCATTCAAAACGACATCCTGAATTTTGACTTTTGTATTTCTACACACTTAGTTGTGCTAGCAGGATAACCTGGAGCCCGAGAGGTACGCACACTTGCCCTTGAGATACCTCGTCTGAGTTTGAATCCAAACCTAGCTATAAACTGTCATTCTGATGTTTTGCAGGCAGAGCAGTACACTATTCTGTGTTCTGTCCCTCGGATGGACATTAAACTCGGCGTTTCATCTGCTGGCATCAGTCGCTGATCGAAAGAGTTGGCAAGTTATCACTGACTGACACCCTGGCCAAAGTCAAAATTCCTGCCATCTTCAATCGAATGTCAGGTCAAGCTAGTCGGTTCATGAAAGACTTGGGCAACAACTATAAAAACGTTTCCCACTTGATTCCACAAGGTGGTAATAATTGGCGTGGTAGTCAGTCATTGCAGAAGCAGAGGTCCGGGTTGCAGTGTTCTTGCAGATTTGTCATGACTCGCAAAACGGCAGAATATTGTTTTAACTAAATTATCAGCAAACTGAAAAAATATATATTTTAAATAAATGCAACAATGATTCCAAGATGACATTTAACGTCATTGATGTATTCAAATTGTTTTATTTTTTTTTTAATCAACCGCAGAAAGAAATACCATACATGTAAAAGAAGATGCATATTACGAAAATAATGAATTGATTCGTGCAAATGAGCAACTGCTGAATTCATCATGTACTTTTGATTCAAAGTCAAGATAAATCTGGGATTTAAATGGCCAGCAAATATGCTGAAAGCAACAGAAATTGACAGGTTGAAAAAATATAAATTCACACAATGTAGCAGAGCAGGTTTTGTTTTGATCATTCCCATTCATTTGCCATGACGTCATAAACATATCCGTTCACAGGCTTAACGTGACTTGAATCACAGAACCTTAGTGGCTCCCGAGGAATGTCAATGTCGTGATGCAGCACAAATTGCCTTGTTTGATGTCAAAGGACAAAAACTGACGAGTCTACGCAAATTAAACCTCTGCTCGACTTGATATTCCAAGAAAAGTGTGATAGCAAGTGCTGTGTGTAATAAGTGTAGACAATTGTACAGATATTTGAGGATATATGGAAGCCTTACAGAACATTATAAATATGACACCTCTCACTTTGCCAAAGGTTATGTGCCATTTCACAGATATGAAACCGAGCTGTTGGAATTCTATAAATTTCTGCTTTTGTAAAGTCCCATCATATCTTCTTATAATTGCCTTTTCAATCAACAAATTGCAAAATGCTTTTTCCTCCTCATACATTTGATAACCAAATGACACTTGTTTTTGCATCCGTTGAGAAAATCTGATTTCACTTCTTTTTGCATAAAAATGACCTCAACAAAAATATAGTTGATGCATTTCATCAATAATTGTGTGTGTGTGTGTGTGTGTGTGTGTGTGTGTGTGTGTGTGTGTGTGTGTGTGTGTGTGTGTGTGTGTGTGTGTGTGTGTGTGTGTGTGTGTGTGTGTGTGTGTGTGTGAGTGTCAGTGTGTTTCTCCTCCATAACTCCAAAACCATGAGACCTAGCAGTCTGAAACTTTGCATGCACACAAAGGGAACTCCAAGGGAGTGCAGGAGTGAAAATTAGGTGTTTGGGTTAATTAAAACACCCTTTTGAAGATAATTAACAGCTGTATTTAATTATATCCTTCATCAAGGCTCCTCCTTAGTAAGCACTCTGTCAACTAGCTGCTGGGGTCTTAATTCACCATTTTGTTCGGCATATTCAAACATGCCTTGCTTTGGAAATATGATCTACTCTCATGGACTAATTAAAGTATATAATCAAAATATGACATTTGATTTGAAAATCGGATCTGGTGGATAAAATAAGTGTCAAAATCTGGCATGAAATCTGAAAATTTAAACAAACTAGCGATTTACAACCAAGTATTTATTAAAGCAAAAGCATAAACCTCAACTTTTTCTGCTGTTCAGACAATTATATTTTGTGAAGAAAAGATATAGGAATGGGAAGAAAGTGGAACTTCATTTGGTGCAACGCCATGCTCTCTAAACTGCTTTTACAATCCATGATATAAGCGTCGACAGGGGGACCTTCTTTTCGGAAATTACGTACGTAGTTTTCTTTTTGCTGTTTTGTGTGATTTGCTTTTATTACAAAATATTAATGTAAATGCACTAATCCATCCATCCATTGGGACCATACTCTGTGCAGAGCATTGGTGCTGCCGAAGCAGTCTTCTTGACTATTGGGCACAATCCTGGACAGGTCACCACTCCAACACAGGATACCAGCAAGCTGGCATTCATTTTGCCAACCTCAGAAGGATGACAGGCAGAGTCAACCCCACCTGTTGTTAATTCAACAGCCAAGTGGGACTTCAACTCAGGATCCTAGGATCCGAGGATCCCAAGCCCACCACCCTCACCATCAAGCCAACACCAGGCATAAATGCACAAATAGTTTCTGCAATGTATTGATAGACGGTAGTGGCTGAAAACAGAGGTACGTAGACAGTATACACGAAGGTCGGACGTGGAGGGGTTTGTGCATTCTTGAGGTCGGACATACGTCAGAGTCACGTGACTTCACTTGGTAACCCGACCCGCCATGTTGGCAAAGGGGAAAACAAACGCAGCACCGATCGCAGACGCACGTACATCGTGGTTTACTTGCACGCAAAGCCGAGTGATTTGTTTTTTTTTCTGTCGATGTATTTCAGATAAATTGTTGATACATTGTGTTCACCCAAGTGTTTGCAATGTCATATCATCATATATAGAACATTTGTGAGGTGATGCATTGGCCAGATATCGAGCCAAAATACAGTTAATTGCGCTTGGTTCTTGCCCCTACCAGTACCCCGGTGATTCGTGGATCGACAACCCGAAGGAATGGCCGAACGTGCAATACCCGGACGTATACACGTGTCGAGTCAAGACACCAGGTATGTAATTCAATTTTAAACCAAGTTTTAACTGTGAATTATCAAATATTACTGTACTGGATTGTTAATATATTACTTCAATTATTTATGAACTCCCGAGCTGACGTGGCAAGTTAGTAATAGTTTTAATTGACCTGCCTTGTCTGTACTGTGTGACAGTGAGTCATCTGTGCTAGTTGTGGGTTACTCATTGACCCAGCAAGAATGTCAATGAATGATTAAAATATTGCTCACATTCATGTGGTATAAATTCTGTGTTATCCCTGATTGTAATTATGTGTATGACTATGTCTATGAGTGTTGCCGTATGTGAGTGAGCATGTGTGCCTGTGTGTCTCTACGCTTTGTAATGATGTAGCAGTGCGTGGCTATTTCTTGTGGCTGCTGAGTTGAAGCGCCTGGGCTGAGGACAAGACTGCGGTGAACTTAAAGGAAAGGCCGACACATTGTCATTGCATTTAGTTTGCAAGTTCTAATCCTATTCATGGCAATCAAGGGCCAAGGCATTAATGTTATTGCGTGATGTACCATTGCTTAATTGCCCTGGTACTATTTTAATAACTAACCACAGAATATATTTATCTTTTTAATCTCAGGAGTGTTTACACATGTGGCAATGAAAAACTACCGATCACTGGAAGCCCACAAATTTTTTGTCTCATGGCTCTAAGCCACGGAAGTCTCCTCTCTGCTTCAGTAGCCCGACTTGGTATGAGATAACAGGAGAGTTCTGAATTTTTTGCCTTGTTATTAGTACAACTGAAAATACAGCAACTTTTCGGCATTGTTGCAAATAATAATGTGTAATAAAGGCTACGAAAGAAACAAACTTGTAACAGGTACGAGTCAAGTGCCGTGCGATAGCGCTAGCGCTACATACACAGGGCGATCCGAGCGAACGAGGTACTTTGTTTTCCCCTTCGCCAGCGTTGCTATGCGGACATTGCATTATGGGTCGGCGAAGTTCCCGGATGTCCGACCCCGAGAATGTCTGCATGCGAGCAGGTTGGAGGAATGCATATGGGATGGGGCATGCATGCATGCAGGCAGGCCTTTGCCAGGTCGATAGCATGGGTTTAAAATTTAAAATACTCCCGCCCAGTTTAACATAGAACACGATGGCTAAAAATAAAATGTTGCTGTTTAGGTGTGTTTTATCGCCATGGTAATTCCCTGGTATGCTGCCTACCCTCCCCTTACATTGCCTTCCATCACACTTTGTTACCCTCCCCTTACATTGCCTTCCATCACACTTTCTTACCCTCCCCTT
The DNA here is from genome assembly GCF_056783735.1 of Eptatretus burgeri. NCBI lineage: Eukaryota > Metazoa > Chordata > Myxini > Myxiniformes > Myxinidae > Eptatretus > Eptatretus burgeri. Next base: position 65,702,945 of record NC_140962.1, read on the forward strand.
ACATTGCTTTCCATCACACTTTCTTACCCTCCCCTTACATTGCCTTCCGCTTACACTGCCTTCCCCTCCCCTCATGCTGCCTCCTCTTCCCCTCATGCTGCCACCCCACCCCTCATTCTGCCTATCCTTCCCGTCGTGCTGCCTCCAACCCCCCTCGTGCTGCCCCCCATCATGCTGCCTCCCCCTTGTGCTGTCTCCTCCTCGTGCTGCCTCCCCATCCCTCTCGTGCTGACTCCTCCTCCCTTCTCACTGACTCCCTCTCCCCTCACGCTGACTCCTCCCTCACACTGCCTCCCTTCTCGTGTCCCCCCCCCTCCTGCTGCCCCCCCCTCCCTCTCCTGCCGCCTCCCCCTCCCTCTCGTGCTGCCTCCCCCTCCCTCTTGTGCTGACTCCTCCTCCCCTCACACTGACTCCCTCTCCCCTCACTCTGACTCCTGCCTCACACTGACTCCCCTCTCGTGTTTCCTCCTCTCGTGCTGCCTCCTCCTCCATGTTGTGCTGACTCCTCCCCTCGTGCTGACACCCCCTCACACTGACCCCCCCCCTTCACACTGACTGCTACCCCCTCTTGCTGATTCCCTTCTTTCATGCTGCCTCCCCACTCTTGTGATGCCTCCACACCCTCATGTTCCCTCACCCACCCCCCATGCTGACTCCCACTCCCCTCCCCCCTTGTGCTTCCTCCACCTCCCCTCAGACTGCCTCCACCTCCCCTCGCGCTGCCTCCCCCTCCCCCTCCCCTTACGCTGGTTCCCTCTCCTCATGCTGCCTTCCACTCCCCTCACAGCACTGAATCACCGGATGATGGCAGGATACCCGAGAGATACGCATACTCATTCTAAGTTGTCTCATTCTCATTTGAAGCTATAAACTGTCATGCCGGTGTTTTACAAGCAGGGTGATTCATCAACGTTTTTAATAACGAGATGTGGGGAATTTTAAATAACATGGTGGTGAGTATTTTTAATAACTTTGGGATGAGTCGTTAATAACATCAGTATGAGGTGTTTTTAATAACGTCGGGATGAGGCATTTTTAATAACATTGGGGTGAGGGGTTGTTAATCACGTCGGGATGAGGCGTTGTTAATAATATCAGTATGAGGCGTTTTTAATAACATTGGGGCTTGGTGTTGTTAATAACATCGGGGTGAGGTATTTTTAATAACATATGGGTGAGGTATTGTTAATAACATCAGGGTGAGGCGTTGTTAATAGCATTGGCGTGGGGAATATTTAATAACATTGGGGTGAGGAATTTTTAATAACATAGGGGTGAGGCATTGTTAATAACGTCGGGGTAAGGTGTTTTTAATAACATAGGGGTGAGGCATTGTTAATAACGTCATGGTAAGGTGTTTTTAATAACATAGGGGTGAGGCTTTGTTAATAATGTCGGGGTGAGGTGTTTTTAATAACATTGGGGTGAGGAGTTGTTAATAAGGCCAAAAAAAAAAAAAAATGTTGCATTGGCGTAACCCGCCCGACCCTAAAAATTCCGCCGACCCTACGTTTTTTTTTTTGTTTTTTTGCTATCGATTTCAAGTATCTTGTTGATTGCGATCGCAAAAACCCAGAAGTGTTTCGGACAGAACCCGCCGACAAAAAGGGTGGTATTCGAGCCGGGGGAGATTTTGGGAGGGATTTATTAGGATTTATTAAATTTTTGGATTTATTATCCAAAAATTTTGGGATTTATTAGGAAAAAAAAAAAAAAAGATCCCGTCCGACCTACCCTATTTTTCAGTGACCCGTTACGCCAATGCAACATTTTTTTTTTTGGGCCTAATGTCGGGTTGAAGTGTTGATAATAACGTCGGGGTGAGGCATTGTTAATAACATTGGGGTGAGGTGTTGTTAATTCCATCGGGGTGAGACTTTTTAAAATAATGTTGGGGTGAGGAATTTTTTAATAACATAGGTGTGAGGCATTGTTAATAACGTCAGGGTAAGGTATTTTTAATAACATATGGGTGAGGCGTTGTTAATAACATCCGGGTGAGGGGTTTTTTTTAATAACTTTGGGGTGAGGAATTATTAATAATGTCAGGGTGAGGAGTTTGTAATTACATAGGGGTGAGGCATTGTTAATAAAGTCAGGATGAGTGAGGCGTTTTTAATAACATCGGGGTGATGCGTTAATTACGTCGGGGTGAGGCGTTGTTAATAACATCGGGGTGAGGTGAGGCGTTGTGTCTGTCTGTTTGTTTGTTTGTTTCTCACACGATTTTTAGTCACAGTTTTCAAGCAATCTTTCGGAATTTTTTTTCGTGCATGAAGGAGACTGGCGAAGGACAGGAATGTTTAATTTTGGTGAAGACCCAATTCCGGATCCAGATCTGAAAATTGTTTAATTATTAAATGATTCTTCACAATGGAGAGATCGGGCAAAAATAGATATTGCATGATTTCTCAAAAGGTTATGGATGGATTCGGACGAAACCTGGTGGACAGGTTGGGTGTATGACAAGGACGAATCGATTCAATTTTGGTGAAGATGCAAACACGGATACAGATACGAGAATTATTAAATTTATAAATGATTCTTCACTATTGAGAGATTGGGCAAAAAACGAAATTGCATGATATCTCAAAAAGTGGGGGACAGATTTGGATGAAACTTGGTGGACATGTTGGATGTGTGACAAGGAAAAATTGATTCGATGTTGCTGAAGATCTGGATCCGGATCCGAGAATTTTTAAAGTAATTCTTCGCCATTGAGAGATAGGGCCAAAAACCAAATGCATGATATCTCAAAAAGTTGTCGACGAGTTATGACAAAACTCGGTTGAAGAGTTTGTTAGGTGACGAGAACAAGCCGATTCGATTTTGGTTAAGGTCCGGATTCAGATCCGACCTATCAGTGGCATACTAAATGTAAACTAGTCAGCCTGGTGGAGGTATGTGCTCTACCGAGTGCCATTCCGTTTCGCCATGTTGTCACTTCGAGTGATTTTTCATTTGTTTGTTTTTCTGTCTGTCTGTTTTGTTTGTTTGGCCACACAGAACTTTCATGTTTTTCTCCGTAACCGAACACTCCGTAACCGAACAGATGAAATTTTCACCATAGGTGCGACTACTCACGTAGAATGTTTTAATCATAATTACCAGAAGGGCACTCGGTGGAGCGCATACCTCCGCCACGTAATGCCTGATCTACGAGAACATATCAGGCCCAATACATTTTTGAAATATCATGCTATACAGTACTATATCGTTTTTTGGCCCTTTCTCTCAATGGTGAAGAATCACTTTGAATATTAAATAATTCTCGTATCCAGATTCGGATCTTCACCAAAATCGAATCAATTAGTCCTTGTCACACACCCAACCTGTCCACCAAGTTTCAGCCGAATCCGTCACAACATTTTGAGATATCGTGATATCGAATATTTGAGCCCGATCTCTCAGTGGTGAAGAATCACTTTAAAAATTATCAGATCTGGATTTAGATCTTCACCAAAATTGAATCATTTCTTTCTTGTCACACACCCAACATGTCCAAAGTTTCATCCGAATCCGACCACAACTTTTTGATATATCGTGCTATTTATCATTTTTTGGCCCTATTTCTCAATGGTGTAGAATCACGAATAAATTCACCTAGCCTGATCTGGATCCTGATCTTCACCAAAATAAAATCAATTCGTCCTTGTCACACACCGAACCTGTCCACAGAATTTCATCCGGATCCGTCCACAACTTTTTGAGATATCCTGCACACAAACAAACAAACAGACAGACATGAAGGGGTGAAAACATAACCTCCTTCACATTCGGTGCAGAAGTACCGACGTCGTAGGTCATGTGGTGCGGCAGCCATGTTGGAAAAATGGAAAAACATTGGACTTCTGTATCTCTGTAAGTGATTTCTTATGACATCAAAGGTGCCTTCGGTATGATGTCATAATTACACAAGTAGAATGCTACATCTAATCAGTAAGGACATTTTTGAGGGTTATCTGAGGATAAAATGGTCCACAGAAAAAAAATTGTTGACATCATCAGTCATGTGATTCAGCAGCCATTTTTAATTTTTAGTTTTAACCTTCAAAAATCTTCTTCTCTGAAGTGGCTCCACAGATTGAGGCAAAACTTTACCCATATGACTGCCGATACAGAAGGAACAAAAGGTTCACACATATGACATCATAGGTCACATGGTTTGGCAGCCATATTGGATTTACCCGAAAACCCACAAAATCTTCTCCAGAACGGATGGACAAATCAAGGGGAAACCACACAAATGTTCCCAAAGCCATGGGTGTACAACTTTTATGGAATAATTGATAGGTCATATTGTTTGGCAGCCATATTGGATTGAAGAAAACATTAAATAATGTTTTCTCTGGAACCACTTAATCAATCAACATGAAACTTCAGATTTATGATCCAGTATGGATGGGGAATACATGTTATACAATTCAACTTGATTGGATGCATGATCTGGCAGCCAGAATTATTTGATTTTGTGATATGGGTTCTTTTTCTTTAAAAAAAAAATTTTTTTTTTTTTTGAATAAGGTTCACTTGGCTGTGCCTGGATGGGGTTTGAGGTTAGAGGAGCAGCAGCTGAAATGTGAATCCTATCCAGGTTCCTCATGATGACTTCATCTTTGCATTTTGCTTGTTTGGGTTCCTTCTGATTACTCCAATGCAGGACTATGCTTATTTGGTCGTCCATTTGATTTGAATTTAATTTATTTTAAATCCATTCTAAATTCAATTGAATAATGAATAATAATTTTTAAAAACGTCATGGGTCAGGGTCAACTTGTGGGCTGGGGGTCGGTGGCGAAGGAACGGCCGCCAGGTGGAGCAGTAGAGCAGTCTCCCACCGAACACCCAGAATTTAGGTCGTGACTCTTGGACAACTCCGAAGGTCACGGGTCACTTAAGGACTGTGATCGCCAATTTTCTGACGGTGTGGGATAGGGTTAATATCCAAATTTCAATATACCTAAGTACCCACGTCGTCAAATTACCGGGGAAGTAAAACCCTCAATGGACTGTCGAACTGGGTCGCTCTAGCGACCTCGGTCTGGTGTAACCGAGCGGAATTATCAAAGTCCGTCGGACCCAACGACAACTTGCAGCCCAATCGGCTTACTGGTTCTCAAGCACTAACCATGCTGGGTCAATTGAAGAAAACACGAGCAACAAACTGGAACATTTAACAATTGGGGGTTTATTTATAATGGGGGCAATAATCGGGAGGGGAGACACAGCAGAGTTACAACCGAATAAAATGCAATGTATAATGAAAAGAAAACACTGAAACAATTCTACCTTACAGACTAGCACCACACACACACACACACACACACACACACACACACACACACACACACACACACACACACACACACACACACACACACACACACACACACACACACACGGACCCCGTCGGGGCTTTATTTGGTCCCTCAGCCCAGGAGGGAAAGGCGAGCTGGGGACCAGGGTCTTGTCAGTACCTGACCGCCTCGTGCGGTTAGGCCCGCGACTGCACGTGTGGGACCCATAGTCCATACGAGCTTGGATGTCGAGCAGCCGAGACTCCAGACTCGGCGACGAGGATACGGCGCCCAACGTGGGGGCAAAACAGGAGCAATGGTGACGAGCCCAGATACGAACCCTTCTCATGCGACCGACCGCGCGACCACCAAGACCAAGACCAAGACCGCTTGAACCATGACCAAGACCAAGCCACGATGCCAGACCAAAAGCAATGGCCCCGATCACTTCTCTCACGCTCTTCCGAGAGCAAAAAGGCCACGATGACTCACACTCTCCTCCCTTTGGGCGGGGCAAAGTCGGTCCTGAGGTGATGAGCCTCCTGATTGGACGGGGCATCTCGGGGGGGTGTGTCGGGGCATCTTGGAGGCCCGCCCCCCCCCCCCAAAGAGGCTTTGCAGTCGTTTTTGGCACTCTGGCCTCCCATTGGCCGGAGCCCCTCATCCCTGCTCGCCCTTCGCCCATTGGCTGGAGGAAACGCTCCATGCCCTTCCTCGGAGCGGAGCCTCGATCTGATGTGATGGAGGCTCTGCCCACGCCTTCAGCCAAAAACGCGTGGGCAATGGAGTTGGTGCGTGAAGGTTTGATTGGTTTGGGAGGAAGATTTAAAGATATAAAAAACCTGACTCTAAAAGAAACCCGCAGCACACATTAAATTAACCCATTAGACAGAAGGATGGGACCCTGACTATAAACACATACTTATCGAAATAACTGAACTGCGGGGACTGCTGTCGGTGTGCAAATGGCTTCCAGATTCGTAACAAAGTGTCCAATCAAAGCTGGGTTGCATCAAAGCTGGATGTTTTTGTACCCGGTCATCACTGCCAGTCATTACAAAGTGGTAGTACTAGTTATGTATCTTATTAATTACGTAACACACCAGTATACAAACGCCACACAAAATACACCACACAAAACGACACAAACACCACATAAAACATGTTTTGGTGAGGGTCTGAAATCTCTGATCGCTCTTTCGAGTTAATAATGTGGCGGTCAGGTGGTCGATATCATGGGGCTGAGATGTTTTTAATACCATGAGGGTGATGTGTTTTTAATAACTTGGGGTTGAGGTATTTTTAATAACGTGGTGGTGAGGTGTTTTTCATAACGTGGTAGTGAGGTGTTTTTAAAACCGTGGCGGTGAGGTGTATGAGGGTGAGGTGTTTTTAAAACCGTGGTGGTGAGGTGTTTGTAATGACGTGGCAGTGAGTTCACATATTTCATCACATGCATTTTGGGTAAAACAAGTCTGTGCCTCTATGGTGATATGTGGTGAGACAAGCGGCATAAGCAACGAAAATAGTTTATCAATACATCATTTAATATCAAAGGCGTATTTCTTCTGCTTTGACAAATGTACTAACCACAACTCGAGTGCCTATGGTAAAGCAACACCACACTATTTATGAAGCTGTGTTTATGCCGCTCATTCACATTTTATGTTCCAGTGGCATTGCCTCCTATCAGAGGAAAAATAAACGGTCTATGTCACGCAGTACATCAAACAGCCAATATATACATATTGTTCGGGCTGAGAAAACAGAGGATGAGCATGAATCTCGACTACAGCGACAGTGTCGCCTCTTCCAGAAATGTTCTATAGAAATTCTACAGAGCTCAATATAATTTTTAATGGAACCTGATGAAATTCTATAGAACTGAAGAGAGATCGGTTGTTCTATATAATTCGTTTGATGTTGTATAGAAGAACCATTGAAATATTTATAGAACTCTGCAAAGAATGGGTGTTCTGTAGAAGTCATTACAAATTCTATAGAAGATCCATTTAAATATTTATAAAACCCTCCAGAAATTAGTGTTCTATAGAAATCATTAGACGTTCTATAGAAATTAATTTTATTATTTATAAAACTCTGCAGAGAATGAGTGTTCTATGTAATTCATGAGGCATTCTATAGAAATCCATTTGTCCACAGAGTGGCTAAGGTGCAAAAAGATAAATATCATTGAGTGGCCGAGTCAGAGCCCCGATCTAAATCCAATTGAAAATCTGTGGCATGACTTGAAGATTGCTGTCCATCAACGTTCCCCACACAATTTGACTGAGCTTGAACAGTTTTGTAGTACAGTAGAATGGGTAAATATTGCCCAATCAAGGTGTGCAAAGTTGGTAGAGACCTATCCCAACAGACTCACAGCTGTAATTGCTGTCAAAGGTGCTTCCACCAAGTATTAACTCAGGAAGGGGGCCACTTATCCAAACAAGATATTCTAATTTTGTATTTTCAATTAATTTTCTGACATTTGAGGAATTTGTTTTTCACTTGGAAGTTGTGGGTTACGATGTGTAAATAAAGGTGGAAAAAGTTTGATTTTATGCAATTTAATTCCAGGCTATAAAGGCAACAAAAGGAAAAAAAAATTTTGAAAAGGCGTATAGACTTTCTATAGGCACTGTATATTGTGATGGTTTTAGAAATGTATGCCAGGTGAGAGTAAACATGCACACGTAGGAGACCTGAGGATGAGTTATTTTATGAGTCTACGTGTATGTAGACCTTTGCCTCTTGTATAATAGTTTGGGGGAGACATGCGTTGAAGTTATAGTTTGTATTTATACCTGGTGTTGGCTTTGCGGTTCGGGTGGTGGCTTGCGATCCAAGGGTCCCGAGTTCAAGCCCTGTTTTCTGCTGAATTAACACCAGGGGGTTGACTCAGCCTGTCATCCTTCCGAGGTCGGTGAAATGAGTACCAGTGTAGCAGCTAATAGGCTGCCCACGAAGGGTAGGGATATCGATGGATTGATTAAATATGGTATTGGTGTGGTGCTAACATGATGGGCTGAATGGCCTCCTCCTATGCCTTAATTCCTTGTAAATCCTTGTAAATCCCTGGTGTGATGTCTTCCTTTGTTTCATTCCCCCCCCACCCACCCATACTACTTTCCATACCTTTGAATACCCCAATGGTCCATTCCATACCTTCTGCTCCTTTCAATCTTTCTTTCAAAAACCTATCGGTCTTACCTTCAACCCCGCAGTCGGTCAATCGTTCCTCGGTGCATCTGCATCTCCTTCCATTACCACTCCATCCGTGCATTATTTTGTTAAGCACATTTGATCCATCTGTGGTCAGTAATCCTTTAGACTGATCGGATTACCTTCACCACATCGGTCTTTCTTCCTTCTTGCATTTCACATGTTCGTATCAC
>NC_140962.1:65716639-65776639 GCF_056783735.1 Eptatretus burgeri
ACATCAAAGTTTTTTTTTCAGATGTGCCAGTGGATTGATTACATTACAGTATATACTCTGTTGTGTCTTTGTTTGTGCAGCTGTTCTGGCATGAGTTTGTTTTTGTGTGTGTGTTTAATAATGAAGCAGAACATATCATTCTCCTGACTCACCCCACCCCCACCTCTCACCTTTCTCTCTTCTTCCTTTCTTTATCTCTCTCTCTCTCTCCCTTCCTCTCTCTGCCTTCCCCCCTCTCTCAACCCCCCTCCTTAATACCCCCCCCCCCTGGTCAGTGAAGCAACGGGTTGTATTTGCATATACATATATATATATATATATATATATATATATATATATATATATATATATATATATATATATATACACACACATCATATATGTATTATTACAGGTCAGAGTTCGAGGATCACCACGAGGGGAAGCACTCGAGTTCCTCCAAAACACTGGGTCCTGAGGCCACCAGCTGTGGATAACTCCATTCTAATCCATTCACAGGTGAGAGATAGATTTGCCACAAATGCCGATTGTGAACAAATAGTGAATGCATGCACTGTCAATGATAATTTGCCAAAAAGCAATGAAACTGGTTGGGCAGCTGAGGGTGTGTGTTGCATTGGGATTCTCATGTGTGTACTATTTCTGAACATCTTTATAGCTGTGGAGGAACGCTGGAAAGGGTTTGAAACAGCAAAGCGCTGACCTTTGCATCGCCTTTCGTGGTTGCTTTATGCAGCTTCTTTGGCTGGAAGAGCATGGGAGGAGTCGATACTACTTTCGATACTACTAAAAAGAGGGTGTTTTTTTTTCTTCTTAATTTGAGAAGCCTAAATAATTCCCATACACTTAAAACTACATCACTTAGGAACCGAATATTTTGTGTAAATGTAGTTTTATGTTCCAGAAAGATGTGACATAAAAAACAACCTTAAATAACATTATGTATATGTATATGCCTTGTATTGGCTTAATGGTTAGGGTGGCGGGCTTGGGGTCCTGAGTTCAAATCCCACTCAGCTGTTGAATTAATACCAGGTGGAGTTAACTCTGCCTGTCATCCTTCCGAGGTCGGCAAAATGAGTGCCAGCATGCTCGTATACTGTGTCGGAGTGGCGACCCGTCCAGGATTGTGCCCAATAGACAAGGAGACTGCTTAAGCAGCACCAACGCTCTGTACAGAGTATGGTCCCGATGGATGGATGGATGTATATGTATATGGACGATATACACACACTTGTACATATCAGACTCGGTGTGAATTGTTGGAACATCAGCTCTGAGTCTGGGAGAACGACAGTTCAAACCCCAGCCGAGTCATACAAAAGACTTTAAAAAGGGTGTGTGCTGCTTCCTTGCTTGACACTCAACATTTAAAAGGATAGGGAATGAACAAACAACGCTGTGAAGGCAATGGAAAATCACCTGGGATAACCCTTGCCAAGAAACTGATTCTCCAGCAATAATGCTCTGTAGGCTACATCAAATAAAATATATACATGAATAGATTATTCGATGAAAGCAAAAGAAAAGCACAACCAACCAAACATATGCACCAAGTATGACTCCACAAATTTTCAACAAACAAGAAAGAGCAGATCCAATCACAGGTGACATTTTATCCATGACCCACAGACTTCCTCAGGTCTTTGTTCTCACTTTGGCAAGTGGCTTGTGCCCTATTTATATTCTTGTCACAACTATGTTCCAGACAAGTGGTAATCCTCGGAGTGAGAAAGAGCTTTAATATAAAGCATGCCATCATCATTGATCGTCTGCTCAATCCAGCCTTACATTTGGCAAGATCAAACATTATCTGGATGGGCACAAACGGCTGCGGGCACTTTCCTGCTCAGGCACTTCTGCGACGGTGGTGTTGTTGTCATTCCTTGCCTCGATTCCATGGATGATATATGGGTAATGGGTATTGGCAATCTGGTATTGTAATTTGTGAGTGAGCAGGTGTGGCTTGCAAGCGAATGTTTAACGACATTGTTGGTCATTGAAATTGTAATGTGTGGCAAAGAGCAGACATAATGCATACAATTTTGAGTGGGTATGTACGAGTGATTTAGCATTGCTTGCATGTCTTACCCATTGTTCCTACCTTACACAATACCATTCTTGTAGCCAAGCTGTATGAGAAGTGTGCATTTTATGGGGGGGTTAGTTGTTTTAACGGTTATACCACTCTCTCTTGGCCTTTGTCGTGCAATGCCTGGAAACCTCCGATGCTTGATGGTTGTGTCCAGCACACCCAGCCCCATACACCACTCTCTCTCCTACCACCGACAATCAAATCAAATCAATGGCCAGATTGTACATCAATGACGTGATATTGCTGACTGAGTCACATCAATAGGACAACTGTGTATGTGCAGCAGGGAATACCTTGAGAAATAGTCAAACTTTCAACAACAGCTCTTGAAGAAAAAGCCCATGCCACTCTTGAACTTTCAACGACATACATTACGGTCAAGCTCCTTTATGGGCAATAAATGTTTTAATAATAAAATAAAGTGGTACCTTTAACATTTAATTGAACTATTCAATCTTTACACAAGATGATTCCAATTTTCCCATTCATTTCATTAATATCTCACAGTGATTATTGAAATAAAAAACAACTTTCAATTTTTTTTGCATGTCACAGAAGAAAATCGTTCAGTGATTTTGAATTTTCTCACTTATAGAATGTCATCTCAAGCTTGAGGAGTGCCTCATCGCTGATCTACGGCCCATTTCTCTCACTGTCTCAGGAGCTACAAGAACAGGTGTTTCTCAAGGTGCGGCGGTCAATCTCGTGAGGTGGTAATGTCAGCATTGGAACTCAAAAAACAACAATTTTGATGTGCTCCATTCGAGTCTAGCCAGCCAGTCTGACCATCCCTTACTTCCTTCCAACCAGCGACCATTCGATCACACCAACCTGGCACGCTCAGTCACAGTGCTTCTCTCTTTGGTGTTGCGCGCAAGCAATGAAACCTGCACATCACAGATGCATTTTTGTCGTCATTTCAAACTTGATCCCAAACGGTGCACAGTAATCCCCTGTTTCTCGCGGGGGTTACGTTCCAAACCTCCCCACGCTAAGTGAAAATCCGCGATGAATGGACGCCTCCCCAAAAAATCGACTCGTCTGGTCTGGTCGGTTTGGGAGTGATTGGGTTTGAGGTACCTGAGATCGACTAGTCTGGTCTGGTCGGTTTGGCAGTGATTGGGTTTGAGGTGCCGGAGATCGACTAGTCTGGTCTGGTCGGTTTTGAGGTGCTGGGTATGAGCAGTGCTCGTCCAACGGCGGCAAACCTTTTTCCTTCCCGAAGCATATATTGAGCACCTTTACCTTAACCTTCTCCTGAAGCATCCCAGGACCTTCCTCTGGCACTTCGGTTCCTTGCCAGAAGCCTTAGAAGGTGCAGGGGGGCATTGTGGGGCTTGGAGAAAAAAACGTAGAAAATATTCGAAGTTCACAAGCGAAACTTTGTCTCGTGCGTTGTGTGACTGGTCGAGCACCACGCGTTATAATTTATTGCTTAAATAATTTATATTTTATATATTATTACCGTGATGTACCGGGGGAATCTGCAGAAAAAATTAGTTACGTTCCAAGGGAAAACCCGCGATGAACCGGGGGCGCGAGAGGTGAACCGCGATGAAGCGGGGGTTGACTGTACATACCTCTCTCAGGTGTCCAAGTGCATTTGTGTCGCTCGAATACCTCAATCTTTCAAGTGCATACTTCAGTATCCTTATCTCCCCCAATCTTCAAACACATCATCTCTGTTTCCGAAACTGGACGTTAAACTGGGTGTCCCATCTGCTCGCATTATTTGGTGGATGTTAAATATCTCATGGTTCCCTCCATGAAGAGTAGATGAGTTATTGCCAACACCATGAACAAATTATAAATTCCTGCCTGGACTGTGGCAGCAAGCATGTGGGTCTAGTCTTCTGAGAAGTTTATTGACATCAGGTTCCACTGCTTGCTATCACAGAGTGTGCTTGCTGTCTGGACAGCAACTTCTGCACTGTAAATAAGAAGGGCACTCGGTAGAGAGCATGCCTCTACCAGGCTGAACAGTTTACATTTTGTATCCCACTGACAGGCCGGATCTGAATCAGCACCTGAACCAAAATCTAATCGGCTTGTTCTTGTCACCTCCATAATTCACTACCAAGTTTTGCCATCATCAGTCCATAACTTTTTGAGATATTGTGCTATATATCATTTTTGGCCCTATCTCTCATTGGTGAAGAATCACTTTAAAAATTCTGGTATCCAGATCCGGATCTTTACAAAAATTGAATCAGTTCGTCCTTGTCACACACTCAACCCCTCCACCAAATTTCATCCGGATCCATCCACAACTTCTTGAGATATCCTGTACACAGACAAACAGACAGGGGTGAAAACATAACCTCTGCCCACCTTCGGTGGTGGAGTAACAAACCAACCAGATGGTAGGTATCATGTGAACAGCCATCTTTGGATATAAAGGGCAACCAAACACACACGCACACACGCACACACGCACACACGCACACACGCACGCACGCACGCACACACGCACACACGCACACACACACACACACACACTTTCAAACAACGCAGTCTCAGATGTGATGGAAATTGAACAAGCCCAACGGATTGTAACGTTGACTTTGTCAAAATGTTCTGGAAAGTAATTGGTTTTTCAGCTATGAAATAATTAAAATTATATTGTAGTTTATGCCATTAATTAATGATGGAATACACAAACACCGATTAATTTTTAAATCTTGGTACAAAGGCATTATTTTCCAAAAAAAACAAATTTCACTTTGAGCACAAATGTCATCAGGCGGACTTGTGGATGTCAAAGGTTTTGTGGAACAAAATATCTCTTTCTGCTCTCATATGCATAATGTATTCATCAAATGGACCTGATTAATTTCTCTCTGCATACCACAGTAAAAGTTGCTGACAGATGGAGGGGTTCATATGGACAAAACCTCCAAGGGTAAGTATGCAAGCTCAGCATTGTATTAGTCTTGATGCACTACCCTACCTGTCTTATTCCAGGTAGGCTTGTCGCCAAGTAGTGAGATCACTGGGTTGGACTTTGAGGTGTCGGTTCAAACCCAGCTAAGGATCGAGGTTTACATTTGGACTCTGAGTTCTGGGCAATGAGCAAGAATTAAATTGGCAGTTAAAACCCATCTGGCTCATTAATAACCTTCAAGGAGATGGTGATCTGGTTGTTGACCTGAGTTGGCTTCATTCATTTAGTATGCAGTCTGTGGCTGCTGCCTGTTGTTTTGCATCATTGCTGGGAGCATGGGTGTGCCACTAATGCAATGCCCCCTGCTGGTGAGGGCAGGAATTTGGCCTCGTCTGGCAAATATTCCCCTACTCTTTGTGAAGGACACCGTGGGATCTTTAACGTCCACCGACTAACGCTGGCAGATGAGACCCCGTTTAACATCCATTTGAGGAAGGGCGCACATGTTGATGAATCACCTTGCCTGTGAATCACATGAAGGGCAGTTTATAGCTGGTCGAGATTCCAACCCAGGCTAGACAGCTTAGATAAGAGTGTGCCTACCTCAAGACCATCCTACCATCCCCTGGGTCAGCTTATACATATGATACAAGTCCACATATTGTGGGTGACTCTTCGTACTCACAGAACAACTTATGATGGACACTTTAACATTATCTATGAAAATGTAGTGGTGCCCCAAAATAATCCCTCTCACAGAATAGAGAAAAATAAATCAATACAACAAAATCACATAATCACAACGAAATTGTCTTTGTACAGGAAATTATTTTATATACCGTACTCAGTACACAGACGTGTGTGTGTGTGTGTGTGTGTGTGTGTGTGTGTGTGTGTGTGTGTGTGTGTGTGTGTGTGTGTGTGTGTGTGTGTGTGTGTGTGTGTGTGTGTGTGTGTGTGTGTGTGTGTGTATATATATATATATATATGTATATCCTATTTAATATTATACGATTAATACCTCCGCCACCAAAGGTGGACGGAGGTTCTTTTCACCCCTGTCTGTTTGTCTGTGAGGAGGATATCTCATAAAGTTCTGGATGGATTTGGACAAAATTTGGTGCACAGCTTGTGTGTGTGTGACAAGGACAAATTGGATAGATTTTAGTGAATATTTGGGTCCGAGAATGTTTTAAAAAATTTAAATGATTCATCACAACAGAGAGATAGGGCAAAAATGATATAGAGCATGATATTTCAAAAAGTTGTGGAGGAGTTATGACAAAACTTGGTGGATGAGTTGGTTAGGTGACAAGAACAAGCCGATTCGATTTTGCTTCAGCCCGGAATCAGATCCGACCCATCAGTGGGATACAAAACGTAAACTGTTCATCCTGGCGGAGGTATGTTCTCTCCCGAGTGCCATTGTAGTTAACCTCCGCCATCGAAGATGGATGGAGGTTACTGTTTTCACCCCTGTCTGTTTGTTTGTGAACAGTATTATGGAAAAACTCCTGAACGGATTTCGACGAAACTTGGTGGGGGGGGGGGGGATTAGGTATGGTCCAAAGATCATGCCATTAGATTTTGGACTTGGTCCAAAAAAAAAATTTCGATTTTATTTGAAAAATATTTGAATTTTTTTTTTTTTGCATTTCTACATGTTTTAAGTGATTTCCAAACCCCCCCTGCCCCTCCCAAAAAAAATTTGTTAGAGAAAAAAAAAATTGCAATTTTTTTTCAAAAAAATTTCGATTTTTTTTTTTTTTTTTTTGGGCATTTCTACATGCGTGTCGATCTAGTTTCGTTTATTCAATCGTGGTTCAGTAGAGTCTGATCCGTTTTGACCTACAATGAATAGGATATCAGGTTCACTTAAGTGACCCAGCAGTATTGGCGGTGGAGGTTTTGCACTCTACCGAGTGCTCCCCCTCTAGTTTTGTTTGTTTCTCCATTGATATATCTGACGATTTTCTTTTCAACTACTCGACTAGGAACCATAAAACCCATTTCATTATAAAGGTCTTTGTTGGAGGAGTTCTGGTTCGATGTTTTTTTTTCATTATGAGTGACATCATTTAGCTTACTTCACCACTATTTTTACTGTAGAATTGCGAGATGGAGGATCTCGCGAGATTGTGATTTTAAACGTTTTATATTTACTTTTAGCACTGTTTTTAACGACTTGGAACAGGAATATTAATAACGGGAACAAAGGAGGAAGAGATTCACATGAATGTAACATTGTTCCATCGTTATTTACTTTTGACATTGGTCTTAACGAATGGGAACAGGAACAATGCAGGCATGATGGGCCGAATTGCCTCCTCCTGTGCCAAAATTCCTTGTGTATCCCTATGTAAAGAAAGGGGGAGGAGAATACAGAGAGTTGTGGTGGGGGGGGGCAAAGAGGGGACAGATTGTTAGAATGATGGGGGGGGTAGAGATATGACAGAGAGTTGAGAGAGGGTGTTTGAGTACTTGGGGTGGGTTGGGTGGGGGGCAGGGTCAAGGACTTGAAGTCACATTTTACATTTCATGGAATTTCTGTGGGTCCCTCCTGCTGATGAAAAAAACAAAAACGATGAAGGTTCTTGGACTGTTTTGCGAGCATCTCATTCTGAGGACTTTGTGAATGGTTTTCATACATATGATGTCATTCTACACTTTGTGAAACTTGAAAGTCTTCAAGGGCATTCAATTAGGCATTAAAATCTTTCCTATAAGAGGCAGGACCACCCACATCCCTCCTTAAACCATAGAAACATAAAAAGGATTCCAGAAAAAATATCACAATTATGGCAAAGTCAGCCAATGACTGTCAGGCCAATGACTCACTGATTGCATCTCGTACAAAACTCACTGTAATTTCTATTTTCAACTGTTTCAGGAAAAGAACAGCTTTTATTCCCATGTCATAAGACTCAACACTTCAACACTTGGCTTATTATTGTGTTACTAAATTCTTAAATAATTCAATTGAATGGAATATACACTCTGCACTAATAGGTTTAATTAGTGCAACCGGCTTTTCTTCATATATTTGCTGATTTTAATGAATTTTATAATAGAAAGTAAAAGGCTTGCATATTTCACTGAAAAGCCAAAATGCAACATAGGCAGTTTCCAGGCATACAGTCATTTTTCCCATGGAGACCAATTTCAGGGGTTTAAGTAACTCGTGGCAAAATACAAAAACTTTTTCAAACAAGCTGAGTGTACAACAAGTGTGCAAAGTACACCAGAAGATCCTTGATAAACACAAAAAAAATACAACGGACGTTCAAAAAGTTTGACAAACAAGATGCTCTCAATAGTGCAAGATGCCGCTACTCTATCAAAAATCACTGGCAAAGCAGCCGCAACCAGAACAGGGTTAGAATTTGACCGAGGTACCAACACACAATGGCCTACTCTTTGAGAAATTCACCATGTTCTTTTATGTCCACAAGCTACGTCTGGCAGGCAACACACACAGATGACTTACTGTGTCTTTCAACATTACCTACTGTCTTTTCCTGCAATCTATTGTGCCTCATCCTGCAAAACATCAGGATGACATCAAAGAGTCTAATTGTGTATTGCTGGGAATCAAACCTCCACTCAAATAAAAAAATAGGACCACGGGTCCTGAAGCTCAACTGGATCAGGACCAGCAGTCACTCAACCCCCCCCCCCCCACCCCGGTAGACCCCCTCGACCCTGATTTTTTTTTTTTAATGCCAGGAACAAACTTTAGTACATCACGGGTGATGAAGGTTGTGGTCAGGTTTCATTGAAATTGTGTGTAATTTCGAAGGAGACAGCAAATACCTATTTTGGGGGAAGAGGGTCAGTCCCCCCCCCTCCCATAGACCCCCTAATGAGCGCAGATTTTTATGCGGTCAATAGACCTTCGTTAGACATCAGATTTGAGGCTTGTGGCCAACTTTCATCAAGACCGTGTATTTGGTTCAAACGATAATGACTGAAGTGTTTACAAACCGACTCATTCACTGACTCACGGACGGACACTGCTCGATCGCATAAGCTCACCTGACTAAAGTCCAGGTGAGCTAAAACGTGACCACATCAAGCACTGACAATGACTTGAAACACGGTTTCCACTGCAAAGCTTCATCAGGAGTGTATAATGTTTCATTCAGGCATTGAGAAGCTCGTACAGGATGCTACAGCATTGAAAAAGGTAATTATTGCTTTGATAACTTGCAGATTTTCGAACATAGTCACAAAAGAAAAGTGATGGTTGTGCCAAATTCTCAAGTCAATCATGCCAGAATTGCCAAAATAGCAGAAAATTATACAAACTGCTCTCTTTGTGTCCCTCTATAATTTATGTTCTGCATGAAACCGGATAAATGGCAGTGTGTGTGCAAAATATTGCACGTAGAAGGATTACACTCCTTCCAAAACATCCATTTTGTGACAATCACCTAATCAACCTCAGGATGTTGGAATTAATGAAAATTTTCCTTTTCTTTATCGTGTAGCTACTGGATTTCATGATTTGGGATAATATGATTTGTTTTGAAGTGAAATTGCAGCATTTTGTTGAAAAATTAGCAATTAAAAACATGTATTTTCACACATTGGTTACATAAGTCACGCTGCTGAGGGTGAATGATGGACCAAGGAAAAAACAAACTTTATCATCTCGTTCATTGTGAGGGGCCGCAGTGTCATGTAAGGCCTTGTCCAACAAAGTGCGTTGGAGTCTTATTTCCGTTTGCACAGCTGAATAATTAAGTCAGCAGCCACCTCGCTGCCCTTTTTCAAAATTACAGCAAGCTCCTTTGACTTGACTTGGCTTGAATAAATTACCTTGTTAAAATGTCAAGCAAGCAATTATCTATTGCCCTGTCGAAAAATTCCTTCAATATACAGTGCCTGGAGAAAGTCGACACCCCCTTTCATAATTTTCACCTTTTGTTGCCTTAGAGCCTGGAATTAAATTGCATCAAATCAGATTTTTTTTTCACCTGTATTTGCACATCATAACCCACAACTTCGAAGTGAAAAACAAATTCTACAAATTGCAGAAAATTGATTAAAAACTGCAAAACTAGAATATCTTGGTTGGATAAGTGTCCACCCCCCTGAGTTAAGACTTGGTGGAAGCACCGTTGACAGCAATTACAGCTGTGAGTCTGTTGGGATAAGTCTCTACCAACTTCGTACACCTTGATTGGGCAATATTTGCCCATTCTTCTGTACAAAACTGTTCAAGCTCAGTCAAGTTGCATGGGGAATGTTGATGGACAGCAATCTTCAAGTCATGCCACAGATTTTCGATTGGATTTAGGTCAGAGCTCTGACTCGGCCACTCAATGATATTTATCTTTTTGTTCCTTAGCCACTCCAGTGTAGCTTTGTCTGTGTGCTTCAGGTCATTGTCATGCTGAAAGGTGAACTTCCTTCCCAATTTCAACTTTCTTGCAGAGGGCAGCAGGTTTTCCTCTCGGATTTTTTTGCATTCTGCTCCATCCATTTTCCCTTCTATCCTGATAAGTGCCCGAGTCCCTGCTCATGAGAAACATCCCCATAAAATGACGCTGCTACCACTACGCTTCACAGTTGGGATGGTGTTCTTTGGGTGATGTGCTGTGTTGTGTTTGTGCCAACCGTAACGTTTTGCATTTAAGCCAAAAACTTCCATCTTGGTTTCATCAGACCACCAGACTTTTTGCCACATGGCTTCAGAATCTCCAGATTAGTTTTTTGCATACCTCAAATAGGACTCATGGTCAGCTTTTTTGAGTAATGGCTTCCTTCTTGCCATCCCACAATACACACCAGACTTGTGGAGTGCTTGGGATGTTGTTGTCTCATACACACAGTGAACAATCTTTGCCATAAAGGCATGTAAGCTCTTTCAAAGTTGCCATTGGCCTCTTGGTGGGCTCTCTGATCGGTCTCCTTTCTTGGTCATCCAGTTTGGAGGGACAGCCTGATGTAGTCAGGCTCTTGGTGGTACCATACACCTTCCACTTCATGATTGTGTTTGCTCCAATGACTTTTTAATGACTGTGCTCCAAGGGATGTTCAAGGCCTTTGAAATATTTTCATACCCATCCCCTGATCTATGCTTTTCCACAACTTTATCCCAGAGGCCTTTTGAAAGCTCCTTGGTGTTCATGGTTGAGTGGTTGCTCACGAAACGGTTGATGATAAGCAATGGCTGGCTTGGCAAGTGATAGCAAGCTGATTGGTAATGGGACATACCCACAAACAAAAACATCAGCAGTTTCTTAAAATTTTCAGATTTCACTCCAGATTTCAACACTTATTTAGTCAATAATATCCAATCCTCAAATCCAAAATTATATTTCGATTATAAACTTGAATTAGTCCGTGAGAGGAGATCGTGGAAAATCACATCATAAAATGCATGAAATCTCTCCAAGCTCCTAATTTAAAACGATAGCACTTACAAAAGTGATGTATGCAGCAATTCGTAGGTATAAAGATCAAGCATTTGATGATATGAGTGAGGAAAGTGAAAAAAAAAATTGTGTGCTTCATTATTAAGAAACCATGCGGCTTGTTCCAAGTCAAGGCATTGTTGAGCAGGCCAAACAAAGTGGCAGCTGAAGATCCCAGTGAGCTGACAGAGGGATAATTAAGATGGCATGCCATCATCTTCTTAAGACTTATTTTGGTATTTTGTGATGAGCACCCCATAAATTATCTTCAAAAGGGGTGTTTGAATTTACCAAAAAGAGGTGTTTAAAATGTAGTTTCGGGCCACTAGGAGGAGGAGGAGATTGGGACCATACTCTGTGCAGAGCGTTGGTCCTGCTTAAGCAGTCTCCTTGGCTATTGGGCACAATCCTGGACGGGTCGCCACTCCGACACAGTATACCAGCATGCTGGCACTCATTTTGCCGACCTCGGAAGGATGACTTTTGCCACTTGGTTTAATGCTTTTGGGGTTATGGAGGAGATACACACACACAAAGACATTTATTATCACAAAAGTACCCGGCCTTATTCAACAATGCCCGTCTCCTCCCAGCCCTTCCCCTTCCTCAACTGACCCTTTCACCTGCCTCGTCCAATCCCAAAATCCTCCCTTCAGACTCCACACTTTCCGCTCCCTCCTCCCACTCTTTACACCCTTTACACTTTACTTTACACTTTACACTCTTTACAAATTTAAATGTAGACACGGTGAATTAGCATGCATGATGGGAAGAGTTGTGACGTTGGACATATTTCTATTTATAGCCCTCAGATCAAAGGGACGTATGCAGCC
Organism: Eptatretus burgeri; assembly: GCF_056783735.1. Lineage (NCBI taxonomy): Eukaryota > Metazoa > Chordata > Myxini > Myxiniformes > Myxinidae > Eptatretus > Eptatretus burgeri. The sequence continues at coordinate 65,728,874 of NC_140962.1, forward strand.
ATAAGTGTGACAGAAGACACAGGACAGAATCGCCAATTATATAACAGCGCGATGTCGCCGCGCTGTAAAAAAAAAGTGATCCTGGAAAGTTTTGTGGCGATTCACCTTATGCATTGATGTACAGTATGTGCTGGTGGATTCCTGTGTACATTGTGTGGAGGTAAGGTAAGAAGTGTTAAGGTGTTGATGGTATGAGTGTGGGTGAGGGGTTGTTGTATGTGCTTTTTGTTGGTATGTGGTTTGTATGCCTTCCGTTGGTATGTGGTGTGGGTGAATTCTGTTGGTGTGCATGTTTGTGTGAGTGAGTGAGTGTGTGTGTTTTTCTGTCCTCCATCTCTCATTCTTTCTTCTGTACTCCATCTCTCATTCTTTCTTTCTGTCCTCCATCTCTCATTCTTTCTTTCTGTACTCCATCTCTCATTCTCTCTTTCTGTTCTCCATCTCTCTTTCTTTTTCTTTGTCTCTGGAGGGGTGAATCTTGCAAATCGTTTTTGTAGGGTTCACTTGGCTGTGCCTGGATGGGTTTGAGGGTAGAGGAGTAACAGTTGAAACCCGAATCCTAACCAGGTTCTTCCTGATGACTCCATCTTTGTCTGTTTGCTTCTCCTGATACTCCAGTGCTGTATTTGTTCAGTTATTTGATTAGGACCTCAAAGGATTAGCATCACAAACAAATAAAAGTCTCATTTACTTTTTTCATAGAAGATAACATCACTCCAAGCTCCTAATTTCATGAAATAACATCCTAAATGAAAGCAGATCACACAATAAGGTGAAACAATTTTGAACCCATGCTGGACAACTGCGAGTGCGTGTGTGTACCTCTCAGCCACCTATCATGGTGTGAGGATTCTTTGCTTTGTAGACAGTGAAAACATTTTTCAATTCTCTCTTGAATTCCTAGTTCACTTTTCCTGTTGCTTTACTCATTCAAATCCTCTAATTTGCTTTGCCTTTCTAACTCCAGAGATGTCCCCACAGAAAACCAAGCCACGGTCACCACGTCCACTGCTCAAGCAGTAGGAGCCTTCACCTACTTAATGTTTTTGTTGCACTCAATGAAGTTAACTTTGGGAAAAACAGTTGAAAAACAGAACAGGAGAAAAGTTAAGTTTAATGCTTTGGCAATTTCACATTTTCTCATGTAAATATGGAGAAGGATGGCGCACAGCCTTGCATAAAGGTTGCAAGACATATGCTTTGCTATAAGAATCAGTTATTTCATTCAATTTTAAGATGTCACTCCAAATTTCAACACTTATTTAGTCCATGAGATCCGATCCTCAAATACATAATCATATTTCGATACTTTAATTAGTCCGAAGGAGTATATCATTTTTCCAAGGCATTTTGAGTCGGCCAAATCAAAATGGTGGCTAAGACCCCTGCAAGGTGAAGTTGGGCTGACCAAGGATAAGCCTTTCATGAAGGTAAGTCGTTAATTATCTTCAAAAGGGGTGTTTGAATTTACTCAAACACCCAGTTTTGATGCATGTACTCCCTTGGAGTTTCCTTAGTATGCATGCAAAGTTTTGTCCTGCTAGGATTCATGGTTTTTGAGTTATGGAGGAGACACATACTGACTGACTGACACACACTCACATGTACTATATAAATGGCAGTCCTTCTGTCTGTGTCTGTCTGTCTGTCTGTTTTTTTGTGACGAATAAGCTCCTAGACCAGTGAACCAATCTCGATGAAACTTTACACATATATAGAACTAACATTCAGCTCCAGGATGCGCTAAGTGGCTCTCCATAAAAATGAAAAAAAAATATATATATATATATATATATATATATATATATATATATATATATATATATATATATATATATATATATATATATATATATATATATATATATAAAAATAAAATTCCCATTAGAAAAAAAAATGGCTTTCGAATAGTGCACCAGCGTATTAATCATAACAAAAGGCTTCATGGTTAAAAACGCTAGAGTTTTTTAAAATACAAAATGTTCGTATTCGTTGACTTTTTAAACATACACATTCTCCTGTTATTTGAATTTTCGAACTGCACGTGCACGGCAACAGCTAACTGCTGATAGATCTGCTCATGAAAGAGCCAGGCAAGTGGAGTCAGCTGCAGAGAGAGAGTTGTCTTACTGCTGATATATCTGCTCATCTACTATATAAATGGCAGTCCTTCTGTCTGTTTGTCTGTCTGTCTGTCTGTCTGTCTGTCTGTCTGTCTGTTTGTTTGTAACCAATAAGCTCCTAGACCAGTGAACCGATCTTGATGAAACTTTCCACACATATAGACCTAAAATTCAGCTCCAGTATGCGCTAAGTGGCTTTCCATAAAAATGAAAAAAATATATTTAAAAAAAAAATGGTTTTCGAATAGTGCGCCGGCATATTAATCGTAACAAAAGGCTTCATGGTTAAAAACGCTCGAGTTTTTTGAAATACAAAATGTTCATATTCGTTGACTTTTTAAACATACACATTATCCTCCTGTTATTTGAATTCTCGAACTGCATGTGCAAGGCAACAGCTACCTGCTGATAGATCTGCTCATGAAAGAGCCAGGCAAGTGGAGTCAGCTGCAGAGAGAGCCATCTTACTGCTGATATATCTGCTCATGAACGAGCCAGGCAAGCAGTCGGCTGGAGAGAGAGAGAGAGAGAGAGAGAGAGAGACAGAGACAGAGACAGAGACAGAGACAGAGACAGAGACAGAGACAGAGACAGAGACAGAGACAGAGACAGAGACAGAGTGAGTCGCCTAACTGCAAATAGAGCGTCACACCGATGGGCGAGAGAAGCACAAAACTCACGTTCCAGCTTTCTAGGTCCGGGTTTTGGCAGGACATCGACTGTTGCCACTGCTGCTAGAAACATTGAGTGGCTCAAGGCTGCCTTCAACTATGACCTCTCTGAGGATTATGGCAGCATAAAGCCTTCCTTCCATAAATCTGAGGAATAAAAGAAGCTTTCCCAATTTTCTCCATACAACGAATTCCTCAGTCTAACTAGTGTGAGGAAAATATGGCAAATTTCCCGGGTATTCCCGGGTACTTCAGCTAGTTTATTATATGTACAAGCCAATACTACCCGTTGCTTCTCTAACAGGAATACAAAAGCAGGTAGGAAGAGGGTGGGAAAGAAAAAAGAGGGGGTGGGGGAGTGAGGAGGTGGAGGAGAAAAGAGAGAGGAGGAAGGGAGGGAGACTGAGGATGGGTGTGGGAATTTTTCAGGAATCACCAGATTGGAGTCAGTGTGACTACCGACTGCAGTGCGGACGGTATACAACCCCAAAAACCTGGAGTAGCTTTCACCATTGTTTTGGAGGAATTTCAAAAAACAAATAAAAACATACAATGTTGCATTTATATAAGCATTTCCAGATGTGCACAAACATTAATTTTTATAAACAGCTGCATGTGATGGTGGAAAAAAAATTTGGCTCGGTAATTTAGAAAACATGTTAACACATCAAATGGCTCAGAAATCGGGTGTTATCAAATATATTTTGCTTTGAAACTCACAAAGAGAAACCATATAACTTTTGTAAAGCACACCTGATAACCAATTGCTTTAGAAAGTCACGTGGACAAAGGAAAACCTGATAAGCCTCCATTAGACACAGGTTGAAACTTTGCCACCACAGTGCCCATAACAGGCATGGAATGCCCACACACCCGCAGAGTCCCGAAAGATCCAAATCTACCCTTATGTACTACGTCCATGTGTGCTGTATACGTACCTCTACCTTGTGTAGCAACTGCCAACTGTATATCCCATTCAGGACAGGAACTGTACCGCTATCAACTGGAGGGTGCTCGGCAAATGGCTTAAGCACTCAAGCAAGCACTTCAACGGAACGCCTGGCTTGGCAAGCGATTACCAAATGTGTTCAATGAACCCATGCACCTAGAAATGCCCAAGCAATTACCGATTTGGAAAAGGAAGGATAGTCAGGACTGTTAGGGCATAAAAAGGGCCGTTTGGTTCACATTCTTCCAAAAGCACCAATTTTGGCCCAGATGTCGCCCATACCATACTTTTTCGATTTTTGACGGGCGCCCCCGGGGCCTCCATATTGGTCAAATCCAATAATGCCGCCACTCGGGTTAGAGGTAAATCTAATTAAAAACCCAAAAGGGCTAGATTCATGAATAATACCACGTTTTAAGGGTTTTCGGGGTATGGGAATCTGATAGTGGTCTTATTTCAATGATTTGAGGTCAAGGTCAACCCTCAAGGTCACCCTAAAGGTCATTATGAGGTCAAACCCAGTGTTTCTGGTGCGTCATCCCAGATACAAAAAAATATTAAAACTTCAAAATATTTACCCATTAAATACTAGTATTAGGGTAGAAAAGTCAAAATATGCCATTTGTTTGTTATTTTACGAGCTCCTGTAAACTCATATTATGAGAAATAGTAGATGACACCAGTTAATGGTAAAATAGCCCACCCACTTAATAAACAGATGTTCCGAACCACCTTAACTCAACTTTTACTGTGAAAGTTCCCCGAGGCCCTTACACTGTTTATGCTGGCTGGACCTGACTGTGCACGGATAGTTAAGGAGTTTGAGGCCATCCTCGACCAACCATCGTCATCCACCGCTCATCATGTGGAAGGACACAGCTTGCAAGTGAAGTTTCGAAAGGATATACTATCGTTTATCGAGGTGGTTGAACAGCTGGGCAACCCTTTCCATGCTACAAGTCAGGAGCTTGTAGCACTTGATACACAGAATGTCATGGAACAGGCCATCGCTAATTCTCTATCTCAAATCCATGAAGCTGGCCAAGCCCTTCATGAAACATACCTCATTGAAAGACTGGAAAAGGCTTCAGTACCAGTATCTGACACCATCAAGCGGAACAACATGCTAACCTTCGCCAACCGACCTGACCCCAAGAAAAAAGGCAAGGACAGTTGCATACAGAGGCAGAACATGACCTTAATCATGCAACTTTTCCTCTCACTCCAGTCCAGTCCCGATGCCGACATGACAGATTTCTTTCGGTTCGAAAATCAGAGAGAGCCACCGAGCCTGGCGGATCGAGGGTCGTTGTGATCTGGGACGAAGTCCGACATTCTTCAATGCCTCAATGCACCCACTGGCCGCGCAGCTGCTGCCAAACAAGCCACGATCGTGGTGTTGGATATGGCAGCAGTGATCCACATGGTGCGCCCCACAACAGCAAAGACATTCAGCGAGTATGTGCCGCTCCACATTGTACCATTTCTGGAGGCCCAAATGAAGAGTGGTACCCAACGCATTGATGCTGTATGGGATAATTACCCCGAGGAAAATAACCTCAAAGCTCTCACGCAGCTACGACGTGGGAAGGGCCCACGGACAAGAATCGGCGATGGCAGCACTCCAATCCCGAAGCATGAATGGATGGAACAGTGGCTTCCTTAAAAATGAGAACAAAAAGGAGCTATTCTCATTCATCAGCACACAGATCTCCAAGACTCACATGGGTGGAAAGCTCCTCCTGAGTACCCGCTTCAAGACTGCTCTCCAACAAGCAGTGTGACCTCACAACACTTCAGCCGTGCAACCATTCCGAGGAGGACACCAGGATCCTCCTGCATCTGGCACATGCCGCAGAGCAGGGTTATACAACAGCCTATGTTCGCACGGTGGACAGCGATGACGTGGTTTTGGCAATCACGTTTTTCGAGACACTCTGCCTATCAGAGCTCTGGGTGGGCTTTGGTACAGGTAAAAAGTACCGTGACATTCCAGTCCATACCATCAGCTCCTATCTCGGTCCATCAAAGTCCTTGGCACTACCCCTCTTCCACAGCCTAACGGGGTGTGACACGACATCACAGTTTATTGGATGTGGCAAGAAGACCGCTTGGGCAGCCTGGATAAGCATACCGGACCTCACCGATAAACTAGTGGCTCTCTCGTGCGACCCTGACCTCTTCACTCTCGAGTCCGTGCATATGCAACGGATTGAACGCTTCGTCGTAATCATGTACAGCAAAGGGTGTGGTGCAGCTGGTGTCGACTCGGCCAGGAATCGCCTCTTCACCACTGGAAGTAGATCGCTGGAAAACATTCGACCTACCCAAGTCGCGCTGTTCCAGCATGTGAAGCGAGCACTACTGCAAGCGAGTTTCTACTGGAGTCAGGCCACCTTGGTCCAGCAGGAAATTCCTGACTTCAGTGAGTGGGGCTGGCACAAAGATGGCATCAGTACATGGCAACCTCTATGGACCACACTTAGCGACGCTTCAGTGGCATGTGCCATTCTCTTGCACTGTGGCTGCCTCAAGGCATGCACAGGAAGGTGCAAATGCAACCGCGCCGGTGTCCGATGCACGGCCATCTGCAAATGCGAAGGCGGGTGCGTTAATGATGAGGGCGGTGATGACCAGTAGTTCTTATTGCTGGCCATGGTATCATGCAGCGCAAGCCAGAATCTATAGGTACAAGTAATCATTGGTATGCTAAAATGATCCTGTTATGTTGTATTGTATTTAGAACATTTAAAAGCACACAGCGGCACATAGCATTTTGTCACGTTTGTCAGTACAGTAGATGTCATCTCCGAATTATTTTAATAGAAGTTGTTCCTGAATAATCTTTGTTGGTTTTTTTTTAGTATTAGGGCCGAACTGCTGATCTTTGACCTTTGACCCCAAAATGTGGTGCCCATGTCCTCAAATCGTCAAAATAAGATTATAGATCAGAACCGGATTCTCAGAGACCACAAACCACTAAAAAGTGGTATTATGTGTGATTCTAGCACATTTGGTTGTTTACCTATATTATTGACCTATGGTTGACCTCTCGGTCGGATGACCCCTATCATGACCCTGACATGCAATATTGCCTCGAATCGTTAAAATCAAGTCAGATTTGGGTTACTCAACCTCGGAAACTGATAAAATGATGTGGTTTGTATATATTGACATAAAACAACTAAAATTACGTATATTGACCCCAAAATGACCTTTAGGGTGACCTTGAGGAGTGACCTTGACCTCAAATCATTGGAATTAGATCAGAATCAGATCCCCAGACCCTGAAAACCCCTAAAAAGTGGTATTATTCATGATTCTAGCCCTTTTGGATTTTTAACTAGATTGACCTCTAACCCGAGTGGTGGCCATATTGGATTTGGCCAATATGGCGGCCATCTTGGCGCCCGTAAAAAATCGAAAAAGTATGGCATGGGCGTCATCTGGGCCAAAATTGGTGCTTTTGGAAGAATGTGAACCAAAAAATCCCTAACAGCCCTGACTAGGAGGGGGTAGAGAGAAGATGGAGGGGAGAAGAGTGGGGAGAGGGAGAGAGAGGAGAGAGAGGGGTGAGGGAAAGAAGGGAAAGAGGAGGGAATGGAGCAAGAGAGGATGGAGGGAGGGCAGGAGAGAAAGAGAAAGGAGGGAGATGGAATGGAGTGAGAGAGGGGAGAGGGAGGAGGGGGGAGAGCTATGAGGGGTGAGGAATGGGGGTGAAGAGCGAGGAAGGGTGGGTGGTGGGGGGTCGACACCTCACCAATTGTCGCTATACATTCTGGGAGGGGGATGGGAGCAAAGGAGGATGGGGGAGAGAGTGAGAAGGGAGCAAGGAAGGGTGGGGGAGCAAGGAGAGGAAGCTAGGGAGGGGGGAGGAAGGCAATAGCAAGTCAGAGAGGGAGAGTGAGGTAGGGGCGGGGGAGCGACGCCTCACCACATGACTAAACACTCTGGGAGAGAAGGGGCTAAGAGGATGGGGTGGGAGAGCGAGGAGGGGGGGGCAAGGTAAAGGGGGTGGAACGGAGGAGCCGGGAGAGTGAGGAAGGGAGAGGGGGAGTCAAAGATAATGTTATGTTGTATCAACACACACACACACACACACACACACACACACACACACACACACACACACACACACACACACACACACACACACACACACACACACACACACACACACACACACACACACACACACACACACACACTATATGTGTGTGTGTGTGTGTTGACGTCATATATGCAATCCTGGAAAACATCGTTTAAATGAAACTTCAAAATCCCATTGATTTTTTTTTAACATGTATTAAAGGGGAAATGCATTCCTGACAAAAAAGAAATTGAGTGGAAATTTTTCAAAGTTCCTTTACTCACCCTCATCCATTGCTTCACTCACCCTAATTCTCCCATTAAGTTAATCGTTCGTTCTTTATTTTAATTCGATCTTTTATTAAATTTATCTTGCCTTCCTAACTCCAGAGATTCCCGACAGAGAACCCAGGCATGGCCACCTTTGCGTCGATCCCACTGGTGAATTATTTTTGTTGCACTGAATGAAACCAGCTCAATGAAGCTGGTTAATTTTGGCACATTCCTAAATCTTTTGTTCACTCAACATAATTCTCCAAACAGTAAAAAAAAACATAACTTGAATGCTTTGGAAACTTCACATTTTATTGTGTATATATGGAGAAGGAGGGAACATAGACTTGCTTGCTTAAAGTAAATAAGTTATATAGGCTTTGTTATAAGATTCGTTATTTCTTTAAATTATCAGATTTTCCTCCAGATTTTGACACTTATTTAGTCCGGACGATACACAATCCTCAGTCGAAATCATATTTCGATGATATATTTTAATTGGTCCGTGAGAATAGATCATGGAAAATTGAATCATGTAATGCAAGAAATCGCTCCAAGTCCAAGCTCCTAATTTGAAAACTACAGTACTGAACAGGCATTGTATAATATGACTGAGGAAAATGAAAAAAAAACTATTGTTAAGAAATCGTTGCAGCCTGTTCCAAGTCAAGGCATGGTTGAGCAGGCCAAAAAAACATGGCAGCTTCAGACCCCAGCGAGGTTACCCAGGATACGCCTTAAAAACCCAGAGAGTGAGGTAGCTGAGGATGATGCCTGATAAAGGATACAATTAAATAAGGCCATCAATCATCTTCAAAAGGGGTGTTGTAATTAACCCAAATACCCAATTTTCACTATTGCACTTCCTTGGAGTTTTCTTCATCTGCATGCAAAGTTTCAGGCTGCTTGGTTTCATGGTTTTGGAGTTATGGAGAAGACACACACACACACACACACACACACACACACTGCTATTTATTAGTATACAGTAGTTAGATCGAAGAGAGATACCAGGAGGGTGAATATACTGGTTCTGGCTCACTTTTCCCCATGTAAATGAATGGGGGATTTTCAGCGATTCCTATTTTTTTTTCCCTAAAAATAAACCCCCTTTTTATCCCAAGGTATATTTATTTGTCTCCCCTTTTAACCTGGAGGTTGAACCTCATTGAATTGAACACCTGGGGGTTGAACAGCTCACTCATTGAACCTATAAAGATTTGTTCATTCTCAAATTCCTTCAATAGTTTAATTTTCTTTGCACAATAATCCCCATCTAAAATATTGAAAAACAAAACATTTGAATCTTTATATTTTTTAAGATACCCCTTTTGTGCCATTACGAAATGATAAACTTCTCTTAATGCTCTTGTTTGACCACCTCCTGAGCCACATATCATTTTGAGATTATAGTAAATTGTTTTTTCATTGTTCAATTGATAACCATCAAAGTTTTCAGTCCATTCAAGAATATTCATTTTTCTCTTTACATCCTCTAACTTACTACTTTTTAAATTGATTCGCTTATTTGTTTTATTTACCTTTGTTTTAGTTATTTTTTCAATAAGACTTATTTGATATTTTTCACATTCATTATGTTTTCCATTTATATACCAAGACTGAGATTTTCTCCACTCTTTAGTTTGATTAATACTTGGTTTGACCATTTATATATTGCAAAAAAAAAACGCGGCGGTAGCCCTTAAACAACCCTAACCCATCTTCCCATCGTTAAAACACAATCTATTCTATTCACTCTATCATACAATATCCATATGGAACACAATCTATTCCATTATCTAAAATAAATCTCTTATCATCAAAGGCTCCTAATGCCTTTTTATTTACTTCTTCACTATATATGTTATGTTTATAACTTCTTATTGTATTCATTTTCCTATATTCTTCTTTCTTATTCATCAAACAATTATAATAATTTCTAAAAGTTATTGATTTCTTTATTACATATTTCTTTATTCCCTTTAACCTCTTATCAATCTGATCACCATACTTATAAGCATATACCTTTGCTCTCAATCCAATAAACTCACTCATTACTTTTCCACCCAACTCATCCTTAAACTTACCAATAACCTTTTCATTCTTTTTGGAAAATAACTGACTCTTCTTGCTGAAATTACTTGTATCATATACTCCAATATTTTTCTTCATATCTTCATAAACATCATCAGTTTTTATATCTAGGATAAAACTATCAGTGTCCATATACAACAATGAAACATTTCACCATACTCTTTTTTTAAGTCATTATACAAATAATCATACATCAATATCTTTGATAAATCAAGAACTGCTGTTCCAATATAAATTGGTTTATCCATTACAATACTTTCCTTTTTCATATGAATTGCAGAAAAGTTCTCTGAAAAAACCTCTTCTCTCTCAAAACTTGGTTTATTTATCAATCTCGAAGCTTCTTTCCAAGATGTTGCGAATCTAATGTTTTGCCTGTTTCTAACATTTTCCATAGTCTTTCCAAATACAGCATTATTCATTAATTTATAAAAGTCCCCTTCAAATTTTACTTTTGTATTTGCTCTCATATCTGTATTGAATTGAATATACTTTTTCACCCAAGGACTTTGTTTAAATTTTAAAACTCTATGAATTTTAGCTACTCTCAATCCTTCTCTCAAAAACTGTTTTAAGCTTCTCTGATGCAAAACATATCCCTCTTTATCATAGAATGTTGTTAATAACTTTTCTGTTGATTTACCTTTAATATTAAAACTTTTATGATAATCACTTAACCATTCTTTCTTTGGGGTTTCTTTCTCACATGCAAAAGGAAGATCTTTATGCTTATTATGAAGATCACTCGGATACCTCAAATCAACTTCAAAATAATAACCTTCTTCTTCGTCATTCAATTCCTCTTGAGAAGAAATAACAATATTCATCAAAGCCTTTTCATAATCCTTTTCTTCCACCCACTCTAATTTACCATAAGGCAGAGATTGAGACATTGCCCATCCATACACATTATTAGCATCAAAATACATCAAATAATTACTATCTTTTTCACTATCATAATTTGGAAGATATTTATTATTTGCTTTAGCATATCTTTTTGAACATACTTGTGATATTCCACCTTTCTTGGACTTCTCAATCATCAAAAGCATATCAACATCACTGATTAAATCTATATCTTGTTTTGTCATTTTCAACATTGCACTCCAAGCTAAACCAGGAGCTGTGAAATAGTGGGCAGGATCTAATCCATAACAATTTTTATTATGACAGAGTGATCTAAAAGCTTCAAACACATCAGCTAACAATAAAACATCTGTTTTTAGATATAAATCATGATATTCTCCAAGGTTCTTTATCTTAAATATTTTCCATATTTCTTGTGTGTGTTTATATTTCTTATCACTTATCTCTTCTTCATAAAGGTTATTATAGAAACTTTCTTTTGAAGGAAGTTGTGTTTCTTTAAATCTCATAAATGAATCCATATAATCATAAGGATAAATTCCCTTACTTGTAAGAATTTTCTCTTTACTTTGAATTTCATTCCTTGTTTGAATTTCCTCTCTCGTGAGAATTCCTTCTTTAATCAGAATTTCATCTTTAATCAGAATTTCCTCTTTAGTTAGAATTTCATTCATTGTTCGAATTTTCTTTATAATTAGAATTTCATCTTCAGTTAGAATTTCCTCATTAATTAGAATTTCCTCTTTACTTTGAATTCTCTCTTTAATCTGAATTTCCTCTTTAGTGAGAATTTCCTCTTTTGGAAAGAATGAATTAAGATTTGGAAAAGAGTCCGTGGAGCTTAGATTTGATGCGAGGTAGGCTAGTGGTGTTCCCATAAACTTGTAAGAATCTAGAAACCTAATACGAGTTGAAGGTTTTGTGAATATCATTTTTGTAAATGAAATATACTTTTGACTTGTGTTTGTTATGGCAGAAATATTCCCTGGTGTTTTTGAAAGTTCATTTATAAATAGATGTGTATCATAGTTGGCACTGTTGTGAAGAAAGACTGGAATAAAAGAAGGTAATTTATAATTAAGATTACAACAGGAATGAGCGGGACCTCTATATTTACCAGTAAGATGACAATGATCCTTAACTTTAGACTCCTTAATTTCCCCCTCACAAATATGACAGATATTGTTCTTTCTAAATTCTAATTTTTCTACTTTGGTTAATTTCATCGGTTCATTTGTTTCTTTCATTAATTTAGTGAGTCTTATACAATCCTTTTCTAATCATTTTACAAACTCTTGTGAAGCTTTTTTTCCACGATAATGTTCAAGTTTGTTATACTTTTCTCCAACAGATGATTTGATATAATAACAGAAACCACAAGGAATATGTTTTTGATATTTATTTGTATATGATTCTTTTGGATTAGGAGAAGCAGAATTTATCTTTTTAAGGATACACTCAAAATCAGCGTATATCACAAATGGGTGCATGATAGATTTATTATAATCTTCAAAAGAAATCTTTTCACCAGGTTTAGGCATTGTAATTACAGCTGATTTATGATTACTACAATATTTTGAATGTTGTTCTAATCGTTCTTTTGTATGAAATGAATTAAGACATCGCTTACAAGGATATATTTTGTTTGCTGTTCTGAATACCTGAGAAGAGATTAATCTTGATAAATTATTGATGTATGTGTAATGTGAATTCTTTCCAACACTAAAATATAAAAGATCAATGTGTGTTTCTTCATTTTTATAGTTGTTTGAAATTTTTAATATTTGAACTTTGTTTGTATCCGTTAATCCATATACATTAATAGAAAGATTATTCGTTTTCTCAAATTTAGGAATACCTGTTAGTGGCATTGGGAATTTAAAATCTTTAATGTTCAAGGTATTCTCATATTTCATATATTGTTTTACTCTTTCTGAATTACATTTTGGTGGATGAAAGTGAGCAAGAACAGACCAGAAAAAACATTTATTATCATTGTTCTTAATATTAACAACTGCCTTCTTTAGTTTTATTTCTCTTGGTAATTCAATATAAGAAGAAGCTTTAAGAGGGTTTGATTTTAGAATGTGTATATCTAAAAAGATGATTTTTTTAATATTGAATCCACTTCCTACCACTGTATTATCAACATCCTCCTCTTGTCTTGATAGTTCTTCATAAACCCCACTATTCAAAAAATCTTGAAATGATGTTATAAAATGAAGATCTGTTCTCATATAAGGAGTATGTTCTTCATCTTGTCTTTTCATATTCATTTTCACTCCCATATAAAACTTTAAAGTTTTCATTTCTTTTAATGTCTTTTTAATAAATTTTTCAACATCGGGTTTCACTATTTCAATTGATTCAGCTATTGATGATGGACCGGGTTCTCCAAATTGAAAAATCCTTATTTTTATATGCCCTTTAAATGCCCCATCAGTGTTTTCAATATAATAGTCTCCCTTTACTTTAAACTCATTTTTCTTGTGTTTTTGTGATTGAAGATGTCTATTATAACTACTCTTCAAAACATCCTTTGAGCAGATATCACAGTTTTCTTTCCAACTCAAGAGGAGATATTTTATGAAATAGATTAAATGTGTGTTTGTTGGTTCGGAGGTGTTTTCTATAATGTTTATATTCGTGATTACAAACATCGCAGTATGTTGTATTCACCATATTTATATACTAAAATTTTCTTGATGAAAATTTCGTTTATTTTACAGGTGAATCTGTGCTTAAAACCATTTCATCCTCTAACTTTTTCACTTAATAAATACAATGTTTCAAGACACAAAAGACAAGTTTCAATCAATCTCTTCATTTGTTAAAGATACTGAGAAATATGTCAAAGATGTAAAATTGAACAAAGATAAATATAACAACTATTGGATAAAAACAATTATGGTAAATAATATGAGTTCTTCAATTTCCTTCAGTGGAAGGGCTTTTAGTATACCTGGTAGAACATCAATTAAAGTATCTCTAACAAAAGTTTCTCCTCTCCTTCTGGTAATATATTCAAAACTAGAAAAAGCAATGAAACAAGAAAAAGTATCAAAAAACAAAAACCTTTTGGAAGAAGCTTTAGAAAGAAAAGATAAGACCATCTGTAATATGCAAGGAGAAATTTGTATTTTTTTCAACAACCCTAAAGATGTAAATCCTGATGAAATAAAGGATGTTAATATATCAGGTGAAATGACATTTCGTTCAATAGTAGTTAACGATCATTTTAAAATTACCTTTAATATAAAAAATGTTGTCGTTGAATCTGATAATGAAAAAAAGTATATCGATATCGATGGTAATATTAAATATGAGTCGATATACAACTGAAAGTATAGATGAATTTCAGTTTAAGTAAAGTTTTACTTTATAAATATGCTAGACTTTCCTGATTCTCCATATGACAAATTTGAGAATTGTCCTGCGTGTGAAAGACGGGGATTAAACACAGAGTCAAAAGCCTATAAACAATGTATATTCTGTGATTATCTTCTAATTAATGATAATAAAAAATATAAAAAGGAAAATAATTCTTTTAGATTTACACCAAAAATGAATTACTTTACAAGATTGATTAGAGAAATGAATGTAAAGTATGAGGGTGATAACACACCTTTCCTTACAAGGGAAGAAACTGAACGTATAAGAGAAATATTCAAAGGATTGTTGTTATATATTATTCATGGATGTAATTTTCAGGGAAATATCAACACAAGATATTGTATAAATAAAATAATGGATTATCTTGAAATTAAACCTGAACTTAGGATAAGATATAGAGTTTCTAAAAAAGCTAATAATAAATTAAATAACCTGTTTTCCAAATATATAAATGAATGATTTTTTACCCATTTGGGAAAATAAGATAAAATTTAACAACCATAAAAATCTCCCAAATTCATTAAGATGTCTCATAGTTGGTTCAAGTGGATGTGGAAAAACCTGCTTACTTTTAAAGATGACTTTTTAGATTATGATAATTTAATAATTTTCACAAAGTCGAGTTTTCAACCAGAGTATCAACTACTCTCACAAGGTTTTAATGCTGGTCTTCAAAAAGAAGATATAATCGGTTTATTTAAACGTCCAAAAAACCTAAATGATTATAACATTGAAGATATAATTCAACTATTTTGTGATACACAGAGATGTAAAAAGAAATCAAATCCTATAACTTGTATTCTTAGTGATAATACGGATGATATACCGTCTCCCCAAGATTTGGATAAATCAAAAAAGAACCTCGTTATCTTTGATGATTGTGTTAATGAGAGAAACCAAACGGTAATGGACAGCTACTACACAAGAGGGAGACATTCTTATTGTAATTGTATTTATCTTAGTCAATCGTACTTTCAACTTCCTCGTCGTTCCATCAGAAACAATGCTAATACTTTTATTTTATTCAAGTTAAATTCAATAGATATCAATAATTTTTGGAGAGATAATTGTTCTACATTATGTAGTAAAAAGAAATTTGAGGATTACATGAAGCACACGACTGAAAAATATAAATATATTGTTGTGAAACAAGATGAGATATTAAGGGATATATTTTTTGTTTTATAAACAATTACATATATAAATGACAACTATTATTATAAATCTTGTGGGTAAATCTGCTTCTGGAAAAAACTTTCATAAATCAAGGTTCTTGTGTAGTATAAATGAGAATATTGTAAATTTACTTAAAAAACACCCCGTGATACGCATTGTATCAACAACAACTAGAGCAATAAGACCTGGAGAAGTAAAAGGTGAAGATTATCACTATATTTCAGTGGAGGAACATATGCGATTGAGGAATGAAGGTCAAATATTTGAGGAGGTTTCTTTTGGTACAACAAGATATTCACATTGTAAGAGTGAGTTAAGGAAACTAAAATCTGGTGGTCTTGGGATATTAGAAACTAATCCAGAAGGAACGAGACAAATTATTAAACATCTGAGCGGAGTGAAGATTTTATCATTCGGTTTTGATGTTGATGAAGAAACTCAACGCAAACATATGAAAAGCAGAGATGCAAGTATTAGTGAAGAAGAAATTACAACTCGCATTAATGTTAATAAAGAATTTGATGAAATATTTAAAGAAAAGGATTTATTTGAACACATCTACTTGAATGATGAAGAAAAGGAAAATTTCCCTGTTGATCTTTACAATTCATTAAATGATATTTTACAATAAATTAATGGATGCAAAAGAAAGAGCAAGAAGATTTAAGGAACATCAAGAGTTGGTTTCAAAAGTTGTAAAACAGCAGGAAGACATAAAGAAGAAACGCAGACAGAAACTAACGGGTGAAGAAGCATTTGAAAGAAAACAAGAGAAATTTTTTAAACCACTTTTAAAAACTTCCCAAGAAAAAATGAAAGATGTTTCCACAGTTCCCACAGTAGAATATACTCCTAAAAAACTTCAAATGTTAAAAGATTTTGATCAAATGACGGAGGAAGAATTAGAGCATTTAGGAGAATTAGAATATGATGATGAAGGTTTATTTCAACAACTGGAAGAGATTAATTGACCCCCTGATTATATTGTGAATGCTCTTCAAAACAATGAATATTCAGCGGATTCAAAAACCAAAGCAGGACTCATTCCAACAGAACAACCAGCAATATTTCATCTTGTTCAAGAAAAGGTATTGATATTTAATGATGAATTAAGGTTCTTGGGTTCTGTTCAACCCCTCTGTTAAACTAACTCCGAGATTAATGTTTCTTCTCACAAAAGATGGAAGACAAGGTTCAACTGTGAGGGATGAGTCAAAGTATATTGATAAACCATTGGATATGGAAAATAATGATGATAGAGTATATATTGATCTGCTGAACACTCTAAATTATAGGGTTATTCTTTCTGGTAAAAGTAGGAAGAATGAGAAGGAGAAACACATTATTCAGGCTTTAAGTATCCTTGGTTCAGGTATTAGTTTTCTTCCAAATGACCCATCGCAATTAGTTAATAGACTGTTATTGTTGTTGGGTAGTAAGAAGGCTGGAAATAACAATTGTTTTAATGAAGCATCAGCCATTTTAGACCAGTTGATGAACATGAAAATAATTAATAAATCTCAATATAAAGACATTTTATCTCATATTAAATAAGATGAGAAGCACAATCCTGAGTTTTAATTTCACAACAAGCGACCACACATCTTCATTCCCATACCCACTACAACTTGACCCAACAAAAGAATATGAGGCATCTTTATTGTCCATGGAAACTTATAATACCTTATTTAATATAACTGATAAAAATGACAAGTTTAGTTATAATCCAGGAAGTGGATACAAAACGATAACAGTCTCACCCGAAGCATATGAGATTTCTCAAATATCTTCCGAAATTGCTCGTCTTATGAAAGAACAGGGTGATGAACCAAAAAATATTGTTATAAACATTCAAAAACATACTTCAAAATCAACGATTAAAGTTAAAAATAACTACAAGGTTGATTTCACAATTGATAATTCATTTAGAGAGTTATTGGGTTTCTCCTCAAAAAAGATTGAAACTAATGGGACGTTTTACAGTGATAATGTCATTCAAATATCCTCAGGAATAAATTCGGTGTTAATTCACTATGATTTGATTGATGGTGCTTATAATGATGGAAAAAAAAACAAATACAATATTTTCATTCAGCGCATACTCAACCCCAATTGGTTATAAATTCAATATGGAACCCAAAAATTTGGTTTATCTACCTGTGTCAGGAAAAACCATACACAGAGTAAATTTTAGGATAACCGACCAAGATAATCGTATGTTTTCTTTTAATGGAGAAGTTATATCCATCAGAATTCACCTACGTGAAGTTTTCCAATAAATAAATATGATGGTTATTGTGAGGAAACACAAGTTGGGAAAATATAAAATAATTACAGGGGATGGGATGTTCCTTTCCCCATACTACAAGGGTGAAGGTATGTATCTTGGTAGAGGATACTATAAACCTAAGAGACAAAGGGGTGTTGGACATCAATTTAGAGGAGATGGGATAATTGATACTCTCATGGGTATTGGTTCAACTATTCTTAAACATAAAGATCAAATTGGTTCAACTGCTTCTGCTGTGGGAAATGTAGCAGGTGCTGTAAAGAGTATAAAAGATGCCCAGAAGGAATCTCATAAATTACAAGCAATAAAAGAAATTAAGAAAGGCAAAACTCAGTTGTCCCCCCAAGAATGACAGAAAATAATTTGAATACTTGGATCAGGGCTTCAAAAGTTTTAACATCTTTTTTCCTAAATAAATACAAGTATGGAAGCAATTGTTGTATCTATGATTTGGATGATACTATTATTATCTCAAACTCCACTAAAAAAGAAGATTACTTCAAGGTAAATGCAATAACTGGAACAGACTGGAATACGAATGGTACAAAAAGTTTTGAAATAAATAATCAACAAAGCTATTTGAATCTATCCGAAAGTTTCTTGTTGTGTAAATTTAAATTCACTAAGGCTGCGACTAACACAAACGCTACACTTGTAAATGATTTCTTCTGGAAAATGTTTGATAGTGTGCGTTTGTATATTGGAACACAAGAAGTTGAAGCGGTTGATTATGTCTCTGCTGTATCTGAAATGTTGAAATTTACACTCTATACATTCAGTGATAGAATGGGAAAGGGGTCTGTCGAAGGTTTTATTCCTGATATGTCAACGGGAACAAACACAGACCCTGGATATACTCAAAGGAAAGGAGCGTATAATGATGATACAAAAGCAGAAAATAGTTTTACTGTGGCAGTTCCTCTTAAAGGTATATTTGGATTTTGTGATCATGATAAAGCTCTGTATGGTCTTAAAATTAGATTTCAACTACAAAGGAATGATAATGAAAATCGATTTCTTTTTGGTGTTGGTAGTGCTTTTGGTGATCAGAATAAATTTGTAATTGAGGAAATGAGTTGGTATATCAGTGAATATACTCCTAATCTTAAAACAGAAGAGATGTTGAATCGAAGACTTAACTCAAAGAAACCACTCAGTGTATCATACCTCAAAAGAAGATGTCAACACGTTAAACTCAACCAAACCACTTACACGTGGAATTTGGGTGTTCTGGAAGGAAAGCCACGATATCTGTGGATCATTTTTTAAAAGCCAGATGGTGATACTGCGACTGATAAGAATAATGCATTGAGTGATAATGCTAAGGTGAAACAACTTCGCGTTTCTCTAGATGGAACATTTTATCCACGAGATAGGTTGGAAATTAATTGGGAAAAAAATGATTTTGCTGAAGCATACAAGTCTTACCAAAAGGTGTGTGAAAGTAATGGAAATAAAGAACCTATTTTGGATATGACAGCATTTAAAAGTTTGTATACAATCTATGCGTTTGACCTGAGCGCTCAAAAGGAAACTATAAAGTCTAATCGAGTGGATACTTCCCTTTACATTGAAAGAGGAGAGAGTGAAGAAGTTGATACATATTATATTGTTTGCTTTTAGAAGAAACAGAATTGCAGATTAATACAGATAATGGTGTGATGATTAGTCTCACATAATTTTTTGTTAAATAAATGAGTGGCAAAGTACCAACTGGGGTATATGTTAATCAAATCAATCTTCATAAACTATCATCTTGTGTTCAAAATCAAAAGCCTTGTACGATTAACGTTAATACAATTCAGAGAAAAGGAGCAGTAAGAATTGATGTTTTGCTCACAAGAGAACAGGTTAAAATCTTGAATGACACTGGCTCACTTAAAATTAAAATGACAAAGCCAATGTTGAAAAAATATTCAATAAGAGAGATGAGTGGAGGATTTCTCCCATTTCTAATTCCTTTATTTGCTGGTTTAAGTGCGGTTGGAGCATTGATGGGTGGTATTTCAACAGCGGTGAAAACTGCCAACGAAAGGAAGGCTCAACTCCAGGCTCAAAAAGAATTGGAAAGACATAACAAAGAGTTGGAGAAACAAATTAGTGGAAGTGGTGCAATTGTAGATTTTGCTGAAAAACTTGAAGGTCTGCCTGATAAAGCGAGATTGTTAGTTGGAGATATGCTTTCTTCTATAGCACAAGCAGGTGTAAAATTAACGAAAAGAGGTAATGGATTATATCTTTCTAATAAATAAATGAGCATTGATGAGTGGTTTAAAGAATTTGGAAAGAATACATCAAATTTACAACTTGTCAAATATTGTAAGAAATTAAAAATTCGTAATGTGGTTATTTGTATGAGAGATGAATTAACAAATGTGCTGAAACATACAAAGAATATTATTATGAACTTAGAAGATAATAATGGGAACGGTTCTCATTGGGTTTGTATTTTTAATCGTCAAGACAAATATTATTTTGATAGTTTTGGTCTTCCACCACCTGTTGAAGTCATAAAATTCTTACAGAATGGTGTTTATCAAACATTTCAAGTCCAAGAATTAAATTCTAAGTGTTGTGGTCAATTATGTCTATATGTGTTATTTGAAGTCAACAAAAATTAAAAATTTTATGATATTATTTTTAATCTAATATAAATGACTTATGTTGGTAAAGATGGTTCTATCTTTCGTGTATCTCAAGAACTGGATATTGATTTATCAAATTATTACACAAAGGCACAGGCTGAACAACATAAATATAATATAACCAAAAATATTAACATGAAAAATGCTTATAAATTAAAAAATTATCCAAGCCCGACTGACGCGAATGACTTGGTGAGATTAAGCGATTTATCACAATATATATCCTTAAATAAAACGGCCGTGTATTCCAAAGATACAGAAGTGTTGATATTATCTCCAGGTCATACAGAATTCACAGTTCGAATTAAAATAAATTTTTATAAAGAAGGGCGTATCGTTTGTATGAGAATAGAACAATGGGGGTATGATATGAATGATTTAGGGTATAATTGGTCATTTAAAATTAACCTCGAAGACCCGGAACAATTAAATCAGTCTCGTAAGGAAGAATATTATCCACTTGGTATCGAGAATGAGTTTTGTGGGGCCACGATTAGTAAACAACAAATAAAAGAATTTAATAAGGGTAAATATAATAATGGTTTTGCCCTTGTTTATCTCATGAAAACAGAAAAAACAGGATTATATATAATAAATAAGGAAATACAAAATGATTTCAGAAATTCTTTCAAGAAATTCAAGCTCTTTTAGAAATCCAAAAGAAATTTTATTGGTTTCCTGTTGTAAAAAAATTATTTTGGATACAGGAATAACAAGAAATCCTGATGAATATATGTATGATATTCTATGGGGTGTAAGCGATTCAAGGATAATAAGGGATGAGGAAGGAGTTGAAGAAGAGAGGGAAGAGGAGGAAAAGGAGGAGAGGGAGAAAAAGGAGAAGAGAGAGAAGGAGGAAAAGGAGAAGAGAGAGAAGGAGAAGAGGGAGAAGAAAGAGAAGGAGGAAAAAGAGAAGAGAGAGAAGGAGAGGGAGGAAAGAGCGAGACAAAATAAAAATCAAAATATGGAAACCAGTGAGATTAAAAAAAAAAATATATATATATATATATATATATATATATATATATATATATATATATATATATATATATATATATATATACATATGTATGATATTCTATGGGGTGTAAGCGATTCAAGGATAATAAGGGATGAGGAAGGAGTTGAAGAAGAGAGGGAAAAGGAGAAGAGAGAGAAGGAGGAAAAAGAGAAGAGAGAGAAGGAGGAGAGGGAGAAGAGAGAGAAGGAGGAAAAGGAGAAGAGAGAGAAGGAGGAGAGGGAGAAGAAAGAGAAGGAGGAAAAAGAGAAGAGAGAGAAGGAGAGGGAGGAAAGAGCGAGACAAAATAAATATCAAAATATGGAAACCAGTGAGATTAAAAAAAGATTGGTGGTATTACAGAAAATAACTCAACCCACCGAGGAGGAAAACAAAGAATTGACAAGTCTATTTGAAATATTTTCTTCAAGACTATTGACATCGACAAGCTATTCATTCTAATTCAAGTTTTTCATTCTTATTTTTTTTTCTTAAATAAATGGAGGAGAGAGTGAAGGCATTTCTAAGGATTCTTTATGTTTTAAAAATTAAATTCAAATGTGCATGTTGGAAACTAAAAAGGTTTTTGCACTCTGCAGGAATTTTTCACATAAATAAATGAGTTATTGTCTCAAATGTAAAAAGAAAACTAATACTAAAAATATTTCATATGTTAAAAGTAAAAATAACAGGGTTATACAAAAAGGTATATGTTCGGTGTGTGGTTCAAAAAAAAATCAATTTATCTCCAAACACAAACGAGGAGGAGATATACAAAAGTTTTTATCAGGAAGTAAATTTACAACTACTGGAATACCAGGGGAATTACATCTTCCAGGGTATTCTTTCTGTGGTCCAGGCACAAACTTGGATAAAAGATTAGATGAGGCAGACAATCCTAAATCCTGGAGTAAGCCTATCAATAGAGTTGATGAAGTGTGCATGAGACACGATATTGATTATGGGAATACCACAACTTTGGAAGAAAAGCATGAAGCCGATAGAGAAATGTTGTATAATTTGTCTCTGATACAAAATCCAACCTTGAGAGAAAAAGTTGATAGGTTCATCGTGAAGAAGATGATCAGTGCTAAATTGAAACTTGGACTTGGAAATTCAAAAAACTTGTAAGCTCTAATGATGTCATTAAGATTGAAGAGCAATTAGCTGATGAATTACATAAACCAATATTCACAAAGTTTCAGAGAAGGAAAGTTTATTCCAAGGAAGTTGATTATATCTGGTCTGCTGATTTGATTGAACTCAATAATGATAAGGGGTACAAGTATGCTTTAACCGTTATTGATTTGAGGAGTAGATACGTATGGGTTGTACCATTAAAAAACAAAACAGGTAATACTCTTATGTTAGCCTTTCAACAGATATTTAATAAAAGTAAGAGAAAACCTAAAAAATTGTGGACTGATGAGGGTAGAGAGTTTTATAACAAGACATTTAAGAATTTTCTAAAAAATAACAGTATTACATTATACAGTACCTATAATGAAGGGAAGGCAGTTGTTGTTGAACGTTTTCATCGTACCTTAAAAGAGAGACAATATAAAAAATTCACACAACTCGGTTCACAACAATGGTCATCTTTTATTCAGGATATTGTGGATAAGTATAATGACACGATTCACACGTCAACAAATATGAAACCATCAGAAACATTTACAAAATTAAAATATGAAAAAGAGATTAATGTCAGAAAACCTAAGTTCAAAGTTGGTGATATCGTAAGAATATATAGGTGGAAATCTCATTTTGAAAAGGGTTATATTAAAAGATGGACAAACGAACTTTTTAAAATTGTTGATGTAATACATACGGTTCCTTGGACTTATAAGATATATGATTTGGAAGGGGAAGAGATTTTAGGTTCATTTTATTCACAGGAATTACAAAAGACAAAGATAAATTGAAATTTTTTGACTCCGCCCCTTTTTGACTCCGCCCACACAAAACCCACCCACACAAGCCCCACCCACACAAACCCCACACAAACCCCACCACACACAAACCCCTCACAAGCTCCACACACACAAACCCCTCACAAGCTCCACCCATATTCATCATATTCACATAATTAGTGATTAGTTAATTAGTTCCCCACACACAACATGTTTATTTAATTAAAAAATTATCCACCCATCCACACAAGCTCCACCCATCCACCCATCCACCCATCCATGTATCCACACAAACCTCATCCACATAAGCCTCATCCACATTCACCCCTCCCACATAAGCCCTGCCCACATAAACCCTGTCCACATAAACCCTGCCCACACAAGCTCCACCCACATAAACCTTGCCCACACAAGCTCCACCCACATAAACCCTGCCCACACAAGCCCCACCCACACACACCCCACCCACACAAGCCCCACCCACACAAGCCCCACCCACACACACCCCGCCCACACAAGCCCCACCGAAGCCCCGCCTACACAAGCCCCTCCCACACAAGCCCCACCCCCCTCATCCCCCCTGTGCGCCCCCACCTTTGACCCACCCCCACCCTTTCCCACACACACACATGGGGAGGGGAGGGATGGGATGAGGGGGTGATGGGTCATTGGGGGAGCGCACCTACACCCCCTTCATGTCTTGATCCTCTTCTTGAAATTCAAAATCAAGTAATTGTAAACAAAACAAATATAATTTATTAAAATTGAAAATATTAAATATTCATTTGCGAGAATGTATAATCTTTCCCAGCAATCTTCTTCAGATGTCTTGTGATTTCGAAACTCAGACTCCATATTCTGTTTTGAAACAAAAATTGGATAATAATTAGTTTTATAAAGATAATTACATGGTAATATGAGTAAGCCTGTTGTTGGTTCTAAGTTCAAGCCTCGTTGACCACTGAATTAACACACCAGGAGCCTGTCATCCTTTCAAGGCCAATAAAATGAATTCCAGTGTACTGGCAAAACCGCGTCTCAACCCATGATGCAGAGAGAGAGAGAGAGAGAGAGAGAGAGAGAGAGAGAGAGAGAGAGAGAGAGAGAGAGAGAGAGAGAGAGAGAGAGAGAGAGAGAGAGAGAGAGAGAGAGAGAGAGAGAGAGAGAGAGAGAGAGAGAGAGATAGAGATAGAGATAGAGATAGAGATAGAGATAGAGATAGAGATAGAGATAGAGATAGAGATAGAGATAGAGATAGAGATAGAGATAGAGATAGAGATAGAGATAGAGATAGAGATAGAGATAGAGATAGAGATAGAGATAGAGATAGAGATAGAGATAGAGATAGAGATAGAGATAGAGATAGAGATAGAGATAGAGATAGAGATAGAGATAGAGATAGAGATAGAGATAGAGATAGAGATAGAGATATATATATATATATATATATATAGATAGATAGATAGATATACATACTCCCTTCATCACAAATTTTGTGCCAATCAACAACCTCAGAAATGTGGAATTAATTAAAAGACTGAGAGACCGAGAATCCTACAGAGGGCATCCGGATTCACTGAATCAAATTCTTTGCAGAGATCAACATAGGCTGTGAGGAGCCCCTGCTGAAACTCTCATCTGCATTCGGTGAGGACCCGAAGAGCAAGGATACTGTCAACCATTGACTTCTTTGGTGTAAAGCCCAACAGCCCTGGGCGATGGTGCTCCAGCAGATGGTGGCGAACCCTATCAAGAATTATCGAACAAAGACCTTGCCCGGCACTGAGAGCAGCATCTCCCCTCGGTAGCTGTCACAGTCTTGGCAATCACCTTTTCCTTTTTAGAAAGTGACGACTTCCAGTCAGTTAAACTTCAGCATGGAAGCCACAGAATCTAGGAGCTTTACCCCTTTCAATTGATTCACCACAGCCTGTGTTTCCGCAAAAGAATGCGGTTCCCAGTTCATTGGAGGGTCAGCAATAAAGCTATTAACACTTCTGACATCCAACTCAACGACTCTTTGGTGAGCCTGGTATAGCCACTCAAAGTAAACTGCCCAGCGTGCCTGCCTTCAGACTCCTCTGTCAAGAGCTCACCACCTTCCACTCTAACTGCAGTACACCGAGGGATGGGCTTGGAGGAACTTGATGCACAAATTCCTCTGTAAGCAGGATGGGAATCACTTGACCACAGGTGATGCTGTACCCCTTCACAGATTCCTCGCACATAGGTCTCCTTGTCCGCCCTCAGCCCACGTACAGTTTTACGCCTCAGCGCCCTAAACAGCTCAGCTCTCCCATTAAGCCTGTCCCTGTGACTCTAATCAAGGGTATCCAGTGTCCCTCGGGAGACAAAGTTCTTTTTCACTGGACGATGGGTTCCAAGACTTCCACTGCTAACATCAAGGATGGTTGTTGAAGGATGTTGAAGACTCTCCACAACTCTTCAGGATTCCCCAAAACACCCAAACCCCCAAATCCCCACTCAGCGTGTTCATAAACTCCTCAGCTACCCCATCATCATTGAGCTTGCCAACATCCAGCCGAGGCTGGGAGTCATGGGAGTCAGTTTATTGAACACGGCTACAGAAACTCCTTGGGAATGGTAACCATCAGAGTGACCAGACCAATAGTTGGCATAACCACCCGCCATGATCTCACGACAATACGGTCTCCTAACCTCAGATGGTGCTGCAATACCAATGTTCAAACACTGGAGCTCGGATGACAACAGAGACAGGTGATCATCCTCTCTTAGGGATAGGATATTCCAGGCACCCACCCGAAGGGACCGTTTCAGGTTAACCTGAGGATACTACCATCTAGTAGACAACACCTCAGCACCACCCCAACATACACCACTGTAAACCGACCCAGGAAGGTTACCCAGTGCTTTTCCTCCAATCATCAATGAGTGCGATTCTCGAAGGCTTTGTCCAAATTCTGTCATCCGGTGAGCTACCCTGCAGAGGGCAGCTGCAAAGTATATACTCGCATGGAGTGGGTATTCAGTTTTTTGTGTGTTTTGTGGAATGAAGTGTTTTACGGTGGCCACGGTGCAAATCCTGCCACTAACCTCCTAGAAAAAGGTAACTCAACTGCAGGAGGACGTCCGCAGACAGTTTGGCACCAGATATGGATGGCCGTTGGTTCACAAGGGAATCGTCCGCCCTTTGGCAGGTTTTGTTTTTAAACTTACTGGGTGTCCATGTCAAACACTCTCCTCGCCAGGAAACCTGATGGGAGAGACAGAGCGCCATTTGTCACTATACTATTTGTTATTATTTCGGTTTAATATTGGATTTTATTATAGCTTGATTACTAAAATATCAGTCAATTAATGGTATCACATCATCCTTGCAGACTCAATATATTGTTACGGTGGTGGAAATTCACAGAACACCATTTAGGTTCCCTGAAGATCAGTTATTTCGATAAGTGTGTGTTCCAGGCTAGATTTCCCCACCAATGAAAAACGGGCATTGTCCGTGTGCCGGGCTGTGCATCTTTGAGTTAGCCATTATTCTTTTTCTATCTTTTATTTCAAATAAACAACAACTCAACAACCACATCATCTCCACAAACAACATCTCAACAACAACTCAACAACCACGTCATCTCCACAAACAACATCTCCTCAACAACAACTCAACAACCACATCATCTCCACAAACAACATCTCCTCAACAACCACGTCATCTCCACAAACAACATCTCGTCAACAACAACTCAACAACCACGTCATCTCCACAAACAACGTCTCCTCAACAACAACTCAACAACCCTGCCATCTCCACAACACATCGACTCTTTGACAAACACCATAACATCCTCGACAACGGCAAAGTGCCGGCGGTGCGAACTCGTGCAACTGTATAGGTTTTTCCGCGACGAAGCAGGACCACGGAGACAGGCAGGGTGATTACAACCATGTCCGCATGTGATCAGCCGCTTTCACGGCAAAATTGGATCAAAACGGCCTCTGCCGAGAAACGAACTGTCCAATCGGAAGTGAGAGGGGCGGATCCAGCCTGGGTGAAGGTTCAAAGGTGAAAGGGGGAAGGCGCCGCTTTCAGGTGGCGAAGCCTACACCTCTTCTCCCCTCGGGGCTATAAAAAGCCGCGTTGGGAAGCTGACAGAGAGAGTCGGTCGGTGTCGTGTCACAGTTGGTGAGTTGATTGGTGGTGAAGCTGACGAGCGGAGGTGGTTCGATAGGTCGTTCACCGGCGGAGCCTGGAGTTGGCGGAGCTCACGGCAGCATCGGAGCGTGGGGGTCCGGGCAGACAGCCCTAATACGGTCGGACGACGACGAGGAGTGAACGGGGTCTAGAGGAGCATCACCTCTGAAAGAGCAAGGGACCCGTTCACTCCTCCGAAGCGCCGCCGGCCAGGCTCGCCAAGAAGGGGCCGCGACGAAGCCGGACCACCGAGGCCGACCAAGCAACCATACAAGCTGCTCGTCAAGCCGCCCAAGCAATTGGCGCGTTTACGACGCACCGGACCGAACGGAGACACCAAGGGTCGCCAATCATGAAGACCATCGAGTCGCCATCAAGGCGTCAAGATAACCTGCCCGGCCTCTCAAAGCCTTTCGGTCATCCCGGCTCTGAGGAATATTAAAGGCTCACGAGCCCGTGTCTTTTCTTTCTTGGGTTTTTGTATGCAAGTCTGTGGCGCCTTGTCTTTGAGTAGGATTGTTGTTGAGTGGCTGTATATACTTGCATTCCGATAGAAATAGTCTGTAGGCTTTTGTACGTGTCTTGTCCCCTATCCCCATTCATTGACTGCTTACGTGTGAAAATAAATCCCCCATTGTTTGAATATCAACCCGCTCGTTGCGTCACTTTCTCCATTGACTGCCATGGTGTGTTCGGGGAATTAGCTGGCTTTTAAAGCCGATAAAAGTAAATCTGTCCGACAGGATTTGGCGATTTATAACCGCTCGGCTTCGCATACGGAACGAGCCGCTTAAGTGGCTCGTTTTCGTGCAGGTCCCGTCGATGTACAAACTCTCGGTAGTCTGTCCGCGCGAATAATTAGGTAGATCGATAATTTGGCGATAAACCCTGTATCGCGTGGGCAGAGCATTGACAAGTTTGTGGTGTATTAAAAACACCCGTAGCTGGGTTTCGGCGTTTGTCCGGAAGCTACGACTGGATCGTCACGTTCGGTGGACGCGCGGCCTGGATTGGGCTGAAAAGGTCGTGCGCACGCCGAACGGGCGGAAACTACAACAATATTATAAGAGAGCGGTTTGTCTGTGTGTGTTTGTCTATGTGTGTGTGCCACCATTTTTCTCAGAGATGGCTGAATGGATCTTTGTCAAACTTGCAGAGATTCATGAATGAATGCCTCTGAGTGTGGGGAAAAAAAGTTTTTGAAAATATAAACGGTAATATTATGTGATACCCGACCCTATTCCTTTGTGGGTGTCGAGAAGTGTTTTCGGCCCTCACAAAAAATAGACCGGTTAACGCCGGGTACCCTTGTCAGTTTCTTCTAAAATCCTCCCATTTTATGTTTAACATGCTTCTCAACAAGGCCAATTTTATGTATTGCATTGAATAACTTCATTTTTACTCTTTCTGAAATAATTTCCTTTTCCCACAAAAGCGACTTTAAAGTGTTACAGGCTTTCACAGCTGCTGCCTATCCTATTGTTATTTATTTTGTTATTTCTCAATTGGATGTTCAAATGGACTCAAGATACTTTAACTCATTTACTTACTGACATGTGTTGTTTTATGTTCAGGTTTTGTTCTTCTCTTCTTTTCACTAAAATTATTTCACTGTTTTTTTTTTTTGAGTTGTTAAAACAAAACATTGGGTTATTTCTTCCATCTTTAATACGAATGACAAAAGGATTTCTCTCGGATCTGTCAACCATCCTACATCATCAGCAAAACCCAGACCATGCACAGTTTCTTTACCAAATGTTGCACCTTCATGTACACCCCCATTATATGGATAACAAAATATATTATCTATAAATATGTTAAACAATTCTGATGAGTTACCACATGCTTGTCTTACTCTGCTCTTTGTGTTAAAGCATTTAATACGTTTCCCTCATACATAAGACTACAACATACCCCTTTGTTTATCTGACTCATTATTGTAATGGAATTTCATAATCGTCTAATAGTCAAAATACTTCCTTTCCAAACTGAGTCATAAGCTTTTTCAGAGATCTATAAAAGCAACGAATATACTCCCACTTTTTTCTCTTTCTAAAAACCTGTATCAGAGCAAATATCTGATCAATAATTGTTGATCTTCCTTTTCAAAAACGAGGCTGCTGTTCCTTGTTTTCTCTCTCTATTGTTGGCTTGATCCTGTTGAGCAAAATTCTCAAGAATACTTTGCTTGCAGCAGATGCTACCAGTAATCATATTCCATGACAATTTTTGCATTCATGTCTACTCACTGTTCTTATGAACTCACTGTTCTTCAATGGCTTTCTTTTGTTTCTGCACACAATGTCATCTGAGATCATTTTGTTTCTAACTTAGTTTGAGTGGCATTTCACTTGTCCATGGTTCGTTATCCCCTTTTTCGACACCATTAGATTTATTTTAATGTTTCATGGTTGGCTTTCTTGAAATTTTTCAAATTTCTTTAGATAGTGTGGTTTTTCTTTTCCATATTCAAAAGTGGTTCAAATTTCCCAGCAAATTTTAATTCAAGTTAATTGGTTCACGAAAAAAATAAGTGACCACTATATTCGTTATTGTTGTGTGTCTGTCTGTCTGTCTGTCCCGAGCATAGCTCCGTGGGTTTTGATCCGATCCTGATAAAATTTTGGTGGGAGGTTTATATCTTGATCTAGTTGTGTTTTCCTGAGAATGGGCATGGTGCGCCCATTATGGGCGGAGCCACGCCCAAAAAACATGTGTTTTTACGGGGTAGCCGATTTCAATTTGCATCTTATCCTAAGGTGTTTGTCAAATCTGACAGGGGTTTCGGTATTTGGTTAGCCCAATGGCACCTGCATAGCCCCACGGAGCTCTATTTTTCATTTTCGTCCCAAGGTCACAAGGTCACGTACTTAGAAAATTGCGAATTGTGTTTTTTGGGGTAGCCGATTTCAATTTGCATCTTCTCCAAGGGGTTTGTCGAATCTGGCAGGGGTTTCGGTATTTGGTTAGCCCAATGGCACCTGCATAGCCCCACGGAGCTCGATTTTTCATTTTCGTCACAAGGTCACGAACTTACAAAATTGTGAATTTTGACATAAAAATCCATCTTCTCCGAGGGGTTTGTCGAATCTGGCAGGGGTTTCGGTATTTGGTTAGCCCAATGGCACCTGCATAGCCCCACAGAGCTCGATTTTTCATTTTCGTCACAAGGTCACGAACTTAGAAAATTTCGAATTTTGACATAAAAATCATACTACCGCCCAAACTTTGAGAGCTGGGATGACAATATTTTTTATGCATAATCTTGAGGTCATTCCCCACCTAAAGTCTTGAAACCATTTT
Source organism: Eptatretus burgeri (assembly GCF_056783735.1). NCBI lineage: Eukaryota > Metazoa > Chordata > Myxini > Myxiniformes > Myxinidae > Eptatretus > Eptatretus burgeri. The sequence continues at coordinate 65,759,834 of NC_140962.1, forward strand.
GCTCTATCTCGAACACCTTGCCTGTGGAGCCCCCTTCAAATTTGTTTTTACGCTGATTTCATCGAAGTATGGATAATCCGAGGAGTGCGAAATGCCATATAGACGTTATATTGTTCCTGGAATGTTCCAGAGGAAGTTTTGCACCAAAAGTCATAATCCTTGACCCTTGACCTTTAAAGTTCACAAAAGTCAAATTTTCAAAGTTGTTGGAATCAAACCGGGTTTTCGACCTTCTTCGACGAACTAACTCCAATAAGCGATAGCACGTCCCGTTTCCTTATTTTAATGTCCACAACATTGTTTTGTGACCTTTAAAGGTTATGCAAAGGTCAAATTTTGAAAGTTGTTGAACGAAACCGGGTTTTCGATATTTTGCAGCTTATAACCTGTCACTCGTACCACATCATGTTGATCATTTTTATAACTTGGTCAAACATTATCACATTGTCTCATCCTTGACTTCTGAAACAATCTACATCGTCAAATACCGCTCGTGAACCATCGTCGTCTTCAGACTTGTTTCTGTAATTATTATCAAGTTTTACTTTATCCAGATTATATTTTGTGTGTTCGTATTGGGTGCTTTCAGCTACACACTAATTTTGAAAATAACTAATCTGTAATTGTTGTGTTTGGAAATCACGGTGAAACACAAATACATGGCAGGTCACTTATTTACATACAAAAAGCACAGTACATGCGAAAGCAGACAAAGAAGAGGAATCCAAATCTGAACTATTACATCACAGAGTAGCCCATGCTCTAATGACTGGTGGGTTTATACTCAGTTCCATATCACAGTGATCATTTGGTATGTTGTATCCCCTATATATGCTCTTGAGGTGGGAAGGATAGCCTAAAGGTACACACACTCTGAGCTGTCTCGCCTGGGTTCGACTCTCGGCCCAGTTACAAACTGTCATCCTGGTGTTTGCAGCCAAGGTGAACCACCAATGTGTGTGTGTGTGTCGTCCTTCGGATGGATATAAACTGTGAGTCCCATCTGCTGGGATTAGTTGGTGGATGTTGAACAACCCATGGTGTCCTTCAAGCGTAGGAGAGCTATTGCAGACATCCTAAACAAATTACAAATTCCTGCCCTGACTTCTTCTGGGAAGGCAATAGCAAACCATCCAGCATAACCCTTGCAAAGAAACTGATTTGGCAACACTAGCACCTGTAAAGAGTACATTACAGTATATTGATATCATCAACACATATGCTCTTGTGTCTGTTATCAATGTTCTCCACATCCTATTAACAGCAATCAAATTAATTCAATTTTTTGGTTATTCCATCCGATGATATCCATGTTGTCTTATAGTTCCAGCTGTTAATATATTATGTGTTTGTATAAAGAATATGAGTTTGGCTTGTTTGCAACAGATGTTCGGCATTATAGTTCCAATTCCAAAACTCCCCAAAACTCCTCCCCAAAATTTTCTATCCAGACCTACTTTAACATCAAAATCACCCATGAGTTGGTGTAGGTCATACTGTTTTACACTATTTGCCACACTTATTTAATCTTTGATAAAAATGAATCTTACATTCCACCACCACATAGGTCTCAGTTGGAGAAGACGCTTTCATAACAAAAAAATACCAACTAACTTCATCTTTCATCTGCAACACTCTACCCTGGATATGCTGCTTCTGCTCTCCCAGATCGTCAGGTCAGGCCAGATCAGATCTGTGACTTGCTACAGATATCATGTAAACCTGTACTAACCTGTTCCATGGTCGGGTTGTCGGTGACCAAACCGTCTCCCCCACCAAGTTTTCTGGTGAGGAGGGTGTATGATATGGACACCCAGCAAGATTCAGAACAAAACCTGTCAAAGGGCGGGGGAACTCCTTGTGAGCCAACGGCCATCCATATCGAGTGCCCAACTATGTCTGCAGACGTCCTTCTGCAGTTGGGTTACTTCATATTCAGACGTTCGTGGCAGGAATTGCACTCCGGACACCGAAATCCCTTCATTCCGTAAAACATTACAGAAGCATAAAAAAATCTGAAAACCCACTCCATGGGAGTACCTCCTGTGTAGTTTCCCTTCACAGGGCAGCTCACCGGATGACAGGATTGGGGCAAAGCCTTCGCGACCCCCAATCTTTGATGATAGGAGGGAAACCACGGGGTAACATTCCCAGGTCAGATTGTGGGAGAGTGTGTCAGGGTGGTGCAGCTACATTGTACATCAAATATCAATCAACTCAAGAAATTTATCCTCTTTATCTCTTTACTGATGACTCCACCCTCTGCCATACCATCTGTCTTCCCTCAGAGCGACAAGCAGCAGCTTTTTCACTCTCTGCAGATCTGGATAAAATCAAAAACTGGTCCAACACGTGGAACATGTCTTTCAATCCTGACAAATCTCGCACTCTCACTATGTCTCTCCAAAAGGACCATTTGGATCCCCCCCCCATCTACTTTCTCAACAATCCTCTTGAAGAAGTCTTTTCATTCAAGCTTCTGGGTCTCACTATCTTCCATGATCTTTCTTCGGAGAGCCACATTTCCAACCTGGCTTCCAAAGCCAATCGCCGACTGGGTATCCTCCATTGTGCAAAGTCCTCCTTGGCCCACCTGACCTCCTAACCACATACAAAGCATTTGGCCACAGTCTAATGGAGTACTGCTCTCCCCTCTGGGCTGGTGCTCCTGCCTCTCACCTTTCTCAGCTTCACACTGTGGAAACCAAGGCATTTGGGATCATTTGTACCTCCCGCGGTGAGGCTGAGTCTTTGGGCCTCTCACTCTTTCACCAAAGGCAGGTCGGTGGCCTTTCTGTCTTCTATCATCACCTCTCCAGTCCTGCCCCCCCTCCCCACCCCGCTCTGTCTGTGATATGTCCCCCCATATTTCTGCAGGGCACTCAAGGTCCACCAGCAACCCCCTTCTGGTGAAACTACTAAAATCACTGCTCACTGCTCACCTTCACTCTTTCATTCCTGCCTTTGGAATAAACTCCCACACTCTCTTCAATCCCATTCTACCCTCCAAGTCTTCAAAGCAGCTGTTCACCACCACCTTGTATCTTCCCCCATCCAAAACCACGATCTTTTCTACCCCCGTTAGTCCACCCCAAACCTACCTCCTTCAAATTCAAATTCCCTGTCTTCCTTCCCGTAAGTTCCCTGTCGTGTAAGGTCCTGAAAGTCCCTGTAATGTCTCTGTTCCCCACTGTTCTGTCGTTCCCTCTCCTGCCCTTGTCTCCTGTCCCCATTGTTTTGCGTGGTGTGTTAGCTCTCATATGAGCCTCGACAATGGAAACAAAAACAAAAAAAAAAACATGAATGTTTCATGAATACATTCATAAGTCTAGAGGTATCTTAAAGCATTCTTACGTAAAGCTGTTGCTACAAATTTTTCACTCCTATACCCTCTTTTTCCTGAGTGTATGAAGAGTACTCCAACAATGATTAACATTTTTCCTTTTCTCAGCAACCTCACTTCACTAATACCAGATAGCATTTGTTGCATCAGGATGGCATAATCATCATCCCATGTGGCATCAGCTCACGTGCCCTAAAAACCTCCTCTGCTGCTCTTTCGCATCCTCTTTCTGCTCTTTTTACCCTATAATTTGCCCTTGGTCATCTTCCATCTACTTGGAAATCAGCCAACATCACTGCATTATATCAAAAGGTGCAAAAACGATTCGACTTGACCACAAACCAATCAGCTTCCTTCCGTTCATCAGCAAGGTCATGCAATCCATCATCACAGTTGATAAGATCAGTGCACAATCTACCTTGGACATGCTGCTTCGACTCACCCAACAATGGATGGAGGTCCTCGATGTCAGACATGAGTTCAGTGTTCATAAAAGCAAAACATCAATGTCTTTTTTTCTGTTCTCACCTTTGCAGGTTGGATCTGTGTGGTTTATTTATTTATGTATTTATTTACTTATTTATTTTTAACACTCCAAGTCGAAGCTCTCTCGCCTTTGTTTCAATCTCAACCCAACTATAAACTGTCATCCCAGTGTTTCAAAGGTGGGGTGATTAATCAATTTTACAAGGAATTTACAAGGAAATCTAACACAGGTGGAGGCTATTCAGCCCATCATGCCTGCGTGAACACCATACTAATTTATCCACAGAAGAAAGATCCAAGGAAGAAAATGCAAAAAAATGTTTTTATTTAATGAAATATTATTTATTTATTTATACATGTATGTATGTATATATATATATATATATATATATATATATATATATATATATATATATATATATATATATATATATATATATATATACATGTATATATATATATACATGTATATATATATACACTATATATTGTGTTTTTGTAGTTTTTGTGGGGTTTTTTTTCTCCCCTCAGGGGAGGGGGCATGGCTTGGATAAAAACACACTGCATCAGCCACACAATCCCCCCTTGACAAGAACCCCACCAACAGCACTCCGAACACATGCACACAATCACCCATCAATGGGTGTTTGGATATGGACACCCAGCAGGATTAAAAACAAAACCTGTCAAAGGGCGGAGGAACTCCTTGTGAGCCAACGGCCATCCATATTGAGTGCCCAACTGTGTCTGCGGACATCCTCCTGCAGTTGGGTTACTTTTTATTAGGAGGTTGGTGGCAGGATTTGCACTCCGGCCACCGTAATACCCTTCATTCCGCAAAACACAAAAATGCAAAGAAATCTGAAAACCTACTCCGTGGGAGTACCTCCTGTGCAGCTTCCCTTCGCAAGGCAGCTCATCGGGTGATGGGATTGGGGCAAAGCCATCGGGACCCCCAACATTTGACCATAGGAGGGAAACCATGAGGTAACATTCCTGGGTCAGATTGCGGGAGAGTGTGTCAGAGTGGTGCTGAGGTGTCGTCCACCAGACGGTGGTCTCCTTGGGTTAACCTGAGGCGGTCCCTTCGGGTGGGTGCTTGGAATGTCCTATCACGAAGAGAGAATGATCACCTGTCTCTGATATCATCTGAGCTCAAGCGTTTGGACATCGGTATTGCAGCACTCTCTGAGGTTCGGAGACCAGATTGCGGCGAGATCATGGTGGGTGGTTATACCTACTGTTGGTCTGGTCGCTCTGATGGTTACCATGCCCAAGGAGTTGCTGTTGCTGTGTCCAATAAGCTGACTCCAATGATAATTGAGGTAACACCGGTCAACGAGCGTATTATGAGACTAAGGATTCGTCACTCCTTAGGTGTCATTTCCCTTGTCTCTGTCTATGCTCCGACTGAGGCGAGTGATCTCACCGTGAAGGATGCATTCTACGCCACACTCGAGTCTGTGGTTGATCAGTGCCCCAGACGAGATACACTTCTTGTCTTGGGGGATTTCAATGCATCGACTGGAACTGATAGGGATGGTTATGAGACATGTGTTGGTCCCCATGGGTCAGGTACTATGAATAGCACGAAGTTCCTTGACTTTGCAAGAAGTGGTGGACTTAGGATGGCCGGTTCATGGTTTCAGCGCCCACAAGCTCATCGCTGGACTTGGTATTCCAACGCTGGCGGTGTTGCAAAGGAGATTGACCATATCCTCGTTGATGGTTGCTGGAGGATGATCCAGAACTGCATGGTCTACCGGAGTGCTAAGTTGCTCAATACTGACCACCGGCTTGTTGTAGCAACTCTGAAGCTGCACCTTAAATCCAGGAAAATGGTACCATCCCAGCCTCGGCTGGATGTTGGCAAGCTCAAGGATGAGAGCGTAGCTGAGGAGTTTGTGAACAAGCTGAGTGGACATTTGGGGGGTCTGGGTGCTTTGGAAGGTTCTGAAGAGTTGTGGAGTGCCTTCAAGACCACCATCCTTGATGTTGCCAGTGGATGTCTTGGAACTCACCGTAGGGCAAAGAAGAATTTTGTCTCTCAAGGAACACTGGATACGATTGACCAGAGTCGCAGGGCCAGGCTGAATGGCAGAGCTGAGCTGTTCAGGGAGCTGAGGCGTAAAACTGGACGTGCGCTAAGGGTGGACAAGGAGGCCTATGTGCGAGGAATCTGTGAGGGGGTAGAGCATCACCTCTGGTCAAGTGATTCTCGTCCTGCTTGCAAGGGAATTCGCACATTGCGTTCATCCAAGCTCATCCCTCGGTGCACTGCAGTTAGAGCAGAGGGTGGAAGGCTCTTGACAGAGGAGTCCAAAGTGAAGGCCCGCTGGGCCGGTTACTTTGAGCGGTTGTACCAGTCTGATCCAGCAGTTGTCGAATTGGACGTCAGAGGTGTTACAATCCCTGTTGCTGACCCTCCAATCAACTGTGGTCCACCTTCGCTTGTGGAAACACAGGCTGTGATGAACCTGTTGAAATGGGTTAAAGCTCCCTTCACTGCCCCCCCCCCACTCCGTTACAGGGACTGTTGAGGACTGACAGTCTCATATTGAATTAGCTCCCCCACCCCTCCTCTCTTTCCCCTCCCTCCTCTCTCTCTCTCTCTCTCTCTCTCTCTCTCTCTCTCTCTCTCTCTCTCTCTCTCTCTCTCTTTCTCCCCCCCTTAATATTCCCGTCAATGAAGCACTGGGTTGTATTTGCTGGTAATTAATATTTCCTCCATTTCCGTTACCACGATAAGTTGACTCCATTCCTCCATTCTGAAAGGGAAAATTCTGGGGTCTTATGTATTGCTGGCCTACCTTTACAATCTGGAGACAGTGGCACGAATCGAGAAGTAACAATAGAGGCTGCAGGTCTGCTAAAACAACTGGGTCAGGGAGATTTGGGGAGTCAAGAGGGTGGATAGAAAAATGGATGAACTGAAGAGGTCGATGTGAGGATGAGCTTGACAGAGAAATTGGTAAATAGCTGACTGAGGTTGGCTGGGCACTTGGTGCAGATGGAGGATGAGAGAATGGCAAATAAAGTGGAGTTTGAGGGAGCAAGGTATGAGGAAAAGAAGTAGACTTCAGCTGAGATGGGAAGATTGTGTGACGAGGATGCTCGTAAGATGGGGATGGCGGAAGAGTGAAGCCGAGAAGTGGTAAATTACACAGATACAGATAGCAGGATGCATCACAGTAAATCCACAGATTCATTTCTTGTGCGGATAGGCGCAGCAGAGGAGTATTGTACAAAAGGTGAGGCAGTAGCAGCTTTGTACCATTAGGCCTCACGCCATATAAAGGGCTATAAGGAAGAATAAGAATAATTCTGTGAACCTGAGACAATCAAGCCAGAACAGGTTTGGACTATTGGCAAAGCTCCAGGGAAGATGCCATGCAACTGATAAAAATCTCTCCACGGGTGAGCAGATAAAATGGTGCACCATGGGTGCAGAAGCAGATGCAATAAACAGTTCAGATAGCGAGTCAAGGCAGTGCAATTGGTGCAGTCAAGCTCGTGCAGAGATCAGGAGGAAAGACTGACTGAATGCATGTGTTTTGATTGTGACCCCTTAGCTGGAACTAGTTTTAAAAATAGGACCACTGGACCTGTAGCTTATCTGGGCCCTGGCATCATGTTGTAACCCAAATCTGGTAGCATCTTGACTGGTAGGTCTGGAGAGGAAGGTTTTTGAAGGCATTTACGCAATTTTCCCAAACATTTACGAAGTCCGCCATTTTGACACACTTCCGGTCATGTGAGCGGTATGACTTCCGCAATTTAACATCATGACCCTATCCTAATGTTGTAACCCATATTTGGTAGCATTCTGACTTGTGGGTCTGGAGAAGGAGATTTTTAAAGGAATTAATGCGATTTTCCCAAAAGTTGGGTAAGTCGGCCATTTAGACACACTTCCGGTCATGTGATCAGCATGACGGCAAATTAACATCCCTATCCTGGCCTAATGTGGTAACCCAAATTTGGTTGCATTCTTACTGGTGGGTCTGGAGAAGAAGAATTTGGAAGGCATTTGCATGACCGCCATTTTGACACACCTCCAGTCATGTGATCAGCATGGCCTCCACAATTTAATATCCCTACTTTGGCTTAATGTTGTATCCCAAATTTGGTAGCATTCTGACTGGCAGGTCTGGAGAAGAATATTTTTTAGGAGATTTACTTAGTCGGCCCTTTTGACCTGCTTATAGTCATTTGACCGGAACGAGCTTTGCGATTCCTGTTGCCAGTCAGGAGATGAACGTTGCTGCAAAATTTCAGTCGGATCAGCCCATCGGTTTGGCCGGAGAAGTCAAAAAAGGAGACAGACGGACAGACGACAATACCTTATCTGGAATTTAAATTCCAGAAAAGCTAAATATCAAGATTGCAATCTTTTGATCAGTCAACCCACACAAACATACAAACTGTGTAATGTGGAAAGCGATGAGGGAGGGTAAAGGGGAAGAAGAAGTGGGTGAAGACCTTAAATCCACCATATTTGTGTTCAGTACAAAATAAATAGATGGGCACAAACCCAAAATGGTATTTGCTGTACAATAAATTATTTAGATTGTGCACATTATTGTAAGGAATCATAATCCACTTTATTATAAATGAACCCTCAATCCCAAATGTGCACAAAGTAGTTTAATTCACAGCAGTCACTTTGAATCCTGCTCTCCTTGCCGCCTGGGATGCTCTCCGTGTCTCTGCTTGCATAATAACGACGTTACACAGATAGCAGAACGCGTCACATTAAATCCACAGATTCATTTCTTGTGCGCAATTAATTTCCGAGTTTCTATACATTATGTATTCCACACCGCTCTGGCTGGGTGCTGGAAAAGCGCTTTAATGATCGGAGAAAGAATTTGGGGATGAGACACGAAAATTAATTAAATCTGTTCTTTTTCTTTCTGATATTTTTACTTCTTTGTGATCTAGTCCACATTTCGATTATTATATATTGGATTTTATTTGAGTTGGATTACTAAAATATCAGTCAATTAATGGTGTCACATCGTCCTTGCGATATTTCATTTTATTGGTGGTTCGCCATAATAACAGCTCAAAAGCTGACCTACTCATGTAATAGAAACAGTTACTTCTGCTGGATGACTGAGAGTTATTCAGAGACATGAATACGACAGGGGCTAGCTCTAGTCTGAAGAAAGGTGTGGGGAGGAATGAGGGACAAGAGAGGATGCATGTGGTGGACAAGATGGATACAGATGGAAACTCTCAGGAGCGAGAACTGGAAATTGGGAAGGAGGAGGGAAGGGGTGGGTGGGGGAAGGGTTAATGAGGGTCAAAAAATTAATGGTCTTGGATTGGGGACGATCTGAAATGGTGGAGAACAGCTGTCTTGAACACCTGGAGGATAAAATGAGATTGAAGAAAATCTGGAAGTTGGTTTCACAGGTGGGCAAAAAGAGGAACAAATGAGTGGAGGTGAGCAGTGTTCCTGGATTGAAGTTGTTTCACCATATGGGGGTTGATGGTGGACTGGATGTGCCCTGCAGAGGGGGGGGGTGGGGGGAAGCAAAGGATGGAAAGAGCAGAGGGTGCAAGACCATAAATGAGGCAGAACAAGACAGCGACCACCGACCTGTCTGGGATGGTGAAGTGATATGCCCATAGACTCAGCTTCATCGCGGGAGATTCCAATAATCTTGAAGGCCTTGGTTTCCATGGCTTCAAACTGAGATAGTTGCGAAGCAGGGGAGCCAGAATATATGGGAGAGTAGTACTGCATCAAGCTGTGGATGAAGGCCTTGTAGGTGGATAGGAGTTAAGGTATGCCAAGGAAAGAATTTGTATGTCGGAGGATGCTAAGTCGGCGGCTTGCTCTGGAGACCAACCTTGAAATGTGGTTTGCCCAAGAAATATCATGGCTGATAATGAGACGCAGGAGTTTGAATGGCTGAACTTCCTCAAGAGGATTGTTCAGAAAGTAGGTGACGGGGTGGGGGGGGTTACCAGATGGTCCTTTCGTGGAGAGATCGTGAGAGTGTGAGATTTGTCAGTATTGAAAAACATATTCCGAGTGTTTGACCATCTTGTGATTTTTTTTAAAGGCCTGAAGAGAGGAAAGAGGCTGCCTGCCTGTCTGAAGGATGAGAGATGTCACGGAAGATGGCAGAGAGGGTTTGACAGTGTTGTCTTTGAATTCATCCTGGTCGCACATGCACAGAGGAATGAGATAATATTTCTACACTGTCTGCCTTCCTGGAAGTGAAACAAAATTGAAAATCATTCCAAACAGGAAACTTACTATTTTTAATGACGTCATAATGGACACATGCAACAGGCATGAATAACTAATGTAACGTGTTAGATAGGGTGGTGTAATAGCCACTGCATAAAACGGTGGTAAATTCTGAGTGTATTTACATGACTTTTACAATCTATATTTTATTTAAATTGAATTATATACTCGAACACTATAGAACATAAATCATCTTCTTATCACTTCCCAGAACCTCCAGTTTAGCAGTACTTGGACATGTTAAATAAGGTTGTGTATAAAGGTGGTGTATAAGACTACTTCAAAAGTGCTAAACTTCTGCAATTTTATTTAACTATCTTAAAAATTTTATTTTATTAAAATTGAAGTATAAACTTGAACACTGCACAGTATATCGTGCTCTATGAACTCTCCAGGTATTACAAGCAACATTTTCCATTGCTGAGCAACTCCATAAGCAAAAGGCGAGACCATAGTCTTTGGCAGTTTATATCATCAATTATTATGTATGAAATCTATGACGAGGTGATGCACAAATTTATCTCCTTTATAAAATGACAAATAACTGGAAAGGTGGTATCTCAGAGGTAGCATTCTTTATTTCGAGTTGTAAGTACTGGGTTTATCAGCATAGCTAGAGATTATGATCCGAGTTCAAAGTGTCACACACCCGGCAAAATGTAGGAAACATTAGGCCGACTATCTTCTCTGCTATCACTCACTTGGCGACAGTACATTTTCAAAAGTAGTCGAACATAATTGTGTGATGGCATTGTAGCTGAATTTGAAATGGTTGCCTTCGAGTCGACAGCATCCATAGTCCTTGGTGGTCACAGCCTATCAGTTCCATCACAAGGCGAGCAATGCTGACAGAGTGGTTCTTCAGTGGCTGGCTCCTCTGTGTGCTCACTTGAAATCCCTTCACTCAGAGGATTGAGTGCCTGCCTTCCTTATGTTGAGTTATTGCAGTTATAGTTACATTCAGGTTGTAAACTTTCTCCCCAACTTCATGACAACAAGATGTTCCAACAGAAAATAGAAATAAATCCAATAAACATTTTCTTACCATAACTTAATAACTACTGAGTACTGATATATTGAAATATAAAAAAAGAACCTTGGAATTTAATGGGCTATTGTGAGAGATTTTCAAAAGACTCTGAATAAGATGCAGTAATCACAATCGTTGAAAAAACACCCAACGTTATTTCGTAAAACAAAATTCAATGCACACTAGGGTGCTTTATAATAGGGGGTAAAAAAATAAAAGTATGAATATTCATGCTTCCTGGGTGTGCCTTTGTTCCATTTGACAGAAGAAACATACACACCAAATATGAAGCAGATTGGAGGATGTTTAGGGGTTCCTTAAGGTGGCACAATATTGTTGAAATTTGCCAAACTGTAACTGACAACTTGCCGTCGAAATGCACAACGCAGTACACTTCACAATTAATATGGTTGTTTGATATTTTCAAAAACCACAGCAGTCATATAGGATGAAAGAATAGTTTTTCCAAGGAGACCAAGATGAGCTTTTTGACATTGCAGTGCAAAATGCCCTCTCCATAATGGACATAATTGTGCCAACTTGATTTGTGCACCGCCGCCATTTTGCGGCTCATCACAAGACGGGTAGGCTCCACGCGGTTTCGGCCCCAGGCTCGTCTGCCCCCTGGTCGTAGAGGGTGGCCCTTTTTCTTTTGCTTTGGAGTATATGTGTTGGCGGCGCCGTCTCTAAAGTAAAACTGTGTAAGTGTTGCTGTGTGCTCGCTTAGTCGGTAGTAGATCTGCATTGTGTTTCTTTTGTTGCAATTGCTTTTGGTGCATAATTGTTGTAATTGTATATGTGTGCTTTCCATTTGCCGCGGAATAAATGTTTTCCCGTTTCGCTTCGTCTTTTCTTTAATTGAATCTCCATCTTACTTCACGTAAAGGGTTGGTCGTGGGCTAAATACGCCCAATAACTAATCGGAACCGTCAAGGTTGACGATAACACCGCTCGGTTATCCCGATAGTACGGAACGGGTCGCTTAAAGTGGCCCGTGTCCGAAGTCGACCTGCGGTGAGGTGCGATCGCCAAGTCTACCCTCCGTGTGGGTACTTAGGTAGGTCGAATTTGGCGAACAACCCTATCCCACGCGGGGGGCCGATTGGCACGATCGTGGTGAGGCCGAAAGGCCCACCCGTGACTAGTTCCCGGCGTTAGTCCGAGAGGGTCACGACGGAATTGTCCGTCCGGTGGGCGACGTGCCGCGATTCGAGTTACGTGGCCGCTCGCACGCCGGCGGGCGCGAATTCGCAACACTGGTGTCAGGTCGTGGGACACAAACTCATCCCCCTCCTCGCGGAACTGGTATCGGAGAACGGGAAAACGGTCTCTCCTATCTCCAGCTAAATTCACGGGAATCGGTCCAGGGGTGAGAGGAGCGACCCCCGATTCCCTTCAAATTACGAGCGATTTAAATTAACCCTTTACGAGAAATAAGATGGCGTCTCAAGGCGAGCGGGAGCCGGGGGTATTAGGTATGTGGCGTCATGTAGGATCCCTGGCCCAGGTCGGTTCTTTTTATAATTATAACCCCACCACGAACTGTGGTCAGTGGGAGCGGCTTGAGCATGAACTTTGCTGGCAAACGGAGTCGCACAATGGCAGAGCGATCGCACCTCAGCGCAGCACGGAGCGGGCTGATATTAATGGCACAGCACAAGGCGTGAGCTCCCAGTCACCGGTTCAAGGCACGTGGTCACGGCATGTGCCATGGCAGGCGTGGCAGGATGACTATGCGAGCATTGGCAGGCTTCAGGCACAATTGGGGGATGTCTTGGAAAAGGTGAAGCGTTATGAAGAATATATCGAGGAGGTGCAAAGTGGAGTGGACGAGTCACAACGGCACGCAGACGCGCTTCAGAAAAATTACGTGTACGGGGGGACACAGCGATTGGACGATTTACTGGAACGAATTCGGTGGCAAAAACATGACTTGGCCAATAGAGTCGACAAATTATGTGGGAAAAAGAATCTGGTAGTGTTTTATACCCGTCAGTTGGAATATGCAAAGAGCAAACTGAACAGCAGATTGATATCTCCCAGGAAAGGAAACAATGGGAGGAAGAATGGAAAACCGAGCTCGAAAAGAAACAAAAGGAGCACGACTTGGAAGTAAAACAATTGATGGAAAAATTATTGGAGGAAGCAAGGCGGTTCAAAGAACTGGAGGGGAGTGAAGGAAATACAGTTGGAAGAGAAAAAATGTGAACACGATGGGGAGTTGGAACAATTTAAGGAAGAGATAAGAACAAGCAATCAGGAAAGAGAAAGCCTAGAATGGAAGGTAAAAAGAGGAGATAGACAAAGAACAGCGAATGAAACACAAAATGGAGATGAACCAAATGAAGAAAACCATGAAACTGGATAAGGAAAGACAGGAGAGGAAACAAGGAAGAGTAATGAGACAGCAGCGAATGAAACACAAAATGGAGATTAACCAAATGAAGAAAACCATGAAACTGGATAAGGAAAGACAGGAGAGGAAACGAGGAAGAGTAATGAGACAGCAGCAAATGAAACACAAAAAGGAGATTAACCAAATGAAGAAAACCATGAAACTGGAGAAGGAAGGACAGGAGAGGAAACGAGGAAGAGTAGTGAGAGAACAGCGAATGAAACACAGGAAGGAAATGAGCCAATTGAAAGAAACAATGAGATTGGAAAACAAAGAGCAGGAGGAACAGTGGGAGAGAAAACAACAACTATATGAGTGTGAAATTGAACAACTAAAACGGAGAGCGAGATTGGAGTCAACGGAGATTGAGGAGCTCCGGAGGGAGAACGAACAGCTAATGGGGCTCAGAGAGAAAGAACGACTTAGATGGGAAGGAAAAAGGAACCAGGAAGAGACAGAAATAAGGAACAAGGAGAGAAAATGTATAGAGACACGGGAGACAAGAGACGAGGTGAAAGTAATTGGGAGGGAGAGAAAAGAACAATTAAGACGGAAAGCAAGGAGGAGGTACGCGGAGATCGTGAAAGAGCAAGGAGTGAAACAGAGGGAAGGACGGGAGCGACTTAAGGAGAAAGCAAGGTTGACCTACATAAACATAAGGGAAAGACGCCAGAAAGAAGCAGAGACTAATAGACACGAGGGGACAACAGAAACTAATAAATGTACAGAGACACGGGAGATGGGAACGATAGAGGAAAGACTACACGATGAAAACGGGTGGAAGAAACTAAAGACGAACACACACACACGGAGGTGGTGGAGGATAATGGGGGTGAGCTGGCGGACCGTGCAGGGACCCGGTGCGAGCAGCGGGATGGCCTCCTCCAGGAACGAGGGGAGGGAGTATGCCCCCTTGAAGCGAGTCACGACCAAGTGAGTTCGGTCGTGTCGAGCGAGGTTGAGGGGAGGAGTGCTGCGAACGGGTGCACGGAGAGCTTGGGGAATATAGAGGCCCCGGAGACCCTTGTGGGGACACGAATCCCCAGTGTGGTTGTCCCGGTGTGTGTGGTGCAAGAGGTGAGTGCGTCCCCATGTGTGGAAGCGACCCCGTGTGTGAGTGTTGTGGTGGTGAGTGTGCCGAAGGGCGTGCTCCCCAGCACGCCGTGTGTAAGTGAGACACTGTGGGCGAGTGTCACCACGTGTGCAAGGGAAACGCCGCGAGTGTGAGAGAGACAGCGTGTGCAAGGTCGCTGTGTGCGAGGGAGGTGGCATGCATGAGTGAACGGCCGAGTGCAAGGGAGACCGTCTGTGTGAGAGAGCGGTATGTAAGGGAGATGTCGGTGGGCATGTGTGAACATGCAGCCGCTTCTCCCAGGGTGAGTGCAATGGAATGGTGTATGAGCGTCGTGACACGCAGGTGTGCGTGGGTTGAATGGAGGCGACGACGGCGACAGGTGAGGGACAAAAGCCGAGTAGCGGCTGTAGATGTTTTGCGCACCGTGCCGGGTTCACCCAACAGCGAGCGCGAGGTCCGTGCTGTGCAATGCACGAGGCCCCCACGTGCTCGCTTGCGAGAGTGAAGTCCCGGTCCGAAAACACGCGGTGGATTTGCCGATCCCGCGGACGGACAAAGTTTTGGCAGGATTACGGATTTGGACCGGACGGGTTCTCCACGCGAGCGGGTGTGTTCAGCTCCAACGGGCAGGGCACATGTGTTCGCGTGGGGAACCCCTCGAGACGTGGGGCTTGTGTTTTTTTTATACGCACGGTGACGTCATGGCTGCACGTGGGGTTGGAATCCGGCAGGAGGGGTATCCCTGCCGGATGGTACCGTCCAAGGAGCGACGAGGTACACGTGCAGCTGCATGATGTCACGGGAAGGTGCAAAGTGCACGAGCTGTGAGTTTCCACGCTGGTGCTGTGCATGTGAAAAAAAAAAAAAAGCAAGCCTCGCTTTCGGGTGAACAGGATTCCCGGGCAAGGGGTGGATAACCCCCTTACCGGGACACAGGATGAAACTAGTTAGGGGGAAGGGTTAGCATAGCTAGACCGGCTCCATGGGGCAGGGGTAAGTCCTCATGGGGCCCGTGGAATGGATTAGTTAGAGGGATTGTAGCGAGATTTAGGTTGGGAAATTGATTAATGGGATTATTTGGAGACAGTGACTGACAGTGAGTGTGTAGAGGGGACGTAGTTTAGCTACGTAGTGCTCAAAGGAACGTGCTATAGTGTAAGGGACGACGTGGGAGCACGAGTTAGTTAGGGGAGGTAGTTAGAAGGATGGCAGAGTTCAGTGGTGTGTGTGTTGAAGAGTTGGTGAGTGAAGTGGAAGCATGTGCTTGGTGAGTGAGTGAGGCCAGCGGGTCTGTGTGAGTGGAGCGAATGGGGACTGCATGGTGCGATGAGTGATTGGGGGGAGGAGTGACTCCCGCCCAAGGGACCCCGGGGTCAGTGTAGAGTGAGTTAGGGGGTTAGTCAAATTTACAAAATGGAGGTCGTTTTGTTGTTGGTGGGGAAGTAGGCTCGAAACCTGTTTGGAGGGGTGCAGGAGCCCTGTTGACGGGCTGGGAGCGTGGCTGCGAAAGGTGAGTATCGCTGAGTGGGTACCCCAGGCACCAGGCTAGTCGGCCGTAGTAGGCCAAGGGCCCATGGGGGGCCGGGATAGCATAGTGGGCACGGGTGCGTCCGCTTGGTGTGGGGCCCGGTGCGCCATTAGCCGCGTGGGCAGTGTTGTGGGCACGGGTGACCCTCGGAAAGGGGCCCGGGAAGCCAGCCTGCCACGTGTGCGTTTCAGGGGAGGGGCCATGGGGGCACTCCCCGGTGTTTAGGGAGCTGGTAGGCTCGGAGGCAGTGTAGTGCCCGGGGGTGCCATAGCGGGAGATTCGGCAGGGGGTCGTGCCTGCCAAGGGGAGCCACGCGTCCCAGCCATGAGACCGTGTGAGGGCACGGAAAGAAAATTGGGGGGCGAGGCCCGAAATTGTGAGGACACCAACACAGGCGATGGGAATCTGGGTTTTTAGAACCAATCGTTTAAGCGAGATGCGCTTGTTGAAAGCCCCGGGGTAGTTTAACAGTTAAATGGATAGGGTAGATTAGGAAGTGTACCCCTCCGCACCATCCATCCCCTCGCTCTCGTTGTGGGCCGCTGGACCCACTTTGGGTTAGATCGCTGAAGTCTGGGGAGGCCATCTTGAGGCTTCGTTGGGCCTCGACACAGGACACTAGCTCTCCCTTATTCCCCTCCGGGAAGGGAATGTAGGGGTTGGGAGGAGGCTAGGACGATA
>NC_140962.1:65789139-65916639 GCF_056783735.1 Eptatretus burgeri
AATGGTGTGCGAGGTTGCGAGTGTGCCGAAATGCGTGCTTCCCAGCACGCCGTGTGTGAATGAAACCCCACTGTGCAAGTGGAAGGCCGTGTGTGAGTGGAAACACGTGTGCGAGTGAGATGGCATGCAGAAGTGAACGGCCGTGTGTGAGAGAGACAGCATGTGTGAGGTCGCTGTACGTGAGGGAGATGGCGGTTGGCATGCGCGAACATGCAACCGCATGTCCCGGTGGGAATGTCATGTCGAGGTGTGTGAGCGTCGTGGCACGTGGGAGTTTGTGAGCGAGAGTGCGACGGAGACGGGACCAGACGGTGGACAAATGCCGAGTAGCGGCCGTAGCTGTTTTGGGGACCGCGCCGGGTTTACACAGCAGCGAGCGCGAGGTCCGTGCTGTGCTCCACACGAGGCCGCCACGTGCGCGGCTACGCGAGTGAAATTCGGTCCGGAAACGCCGTGGTGGATTCGAGCCGACCCCGCAGACGGACAGAAGGTAGGCTGGGGATATGGATTTGGACCGGATGGGTTCTCCGGGCGAGCATGTTAGTAAAGCTCCATGTGGCCTGCGTCGCACATTCTGTTCGCAGAGCGTGCGAAGCGGCTCCCCCGATGTGTTATGCGTACGCCAGGCTGCGCGAGGTATTGTGCAGGTTCAGGGTGTGAGTGACGTCATCGGGGATTCCGCGGCGCGGGTTACGGACGGGCAGAGCACATGTGCTCGCGTGGGGAACCTCTCGAAATGCGGGGCTTACTTTGGGATGCGCAGTGACGTCGTGGCTGCACGAATAGTTGGAATCCGGCAGAAGGGAATCCCTGCCGGGTGTTGCCGTCCGGGAAGGGACGCGAAACGTGAGCAGCTGCCATGACGTCACGGGCAGGTTGCGAATTGCCGCGCTGGTGTGCGCAGAAAAAAAAAAGCAAGCCTCGCCACTTCGAGTGGACACGAGCCCCTGGCAGGGGGTGGAAGACCCCCCTATTGGGGGGCACAGGAAGTACTAGTTAGGGGGATGGGTTAGCAATAGTTAGACCGGCTTCATGGGGCAGGGACAAGGCCTCATGGAGCCCGTGGAATGGATGAGTTCGAGGGATTTCAGTTTAGATTTAGGAAATGGGAATTGTTGGATTTTTGGAGACATGGACAGACTGGAAACGTGTAGTGGAGACGTAGTGTAGCTATGTAGAGTAAAAGGAATGTGCATTGATGTAAGGGATGACGAGGGAGCACGAGTTAGTCAGGGGATTTAATTAGGAAGGATGGCAGTTTTGAGTGTTGGTGTGAGTTACGAAATGGAAAATGTGTGAGGAATGAGTGTGGGACAGTGGGCCCAAGTGTGCGAGTGGAGCGAATGTGGTATGCATGGTGCGAATGACTGGTTGGGGGGAGGAGTGATTCCCACCCTAGTGACCCCGGGGTCAGTTTAATGTTAGCTAGTGGGTAGTTAAATTTACTAATAGGAGGTCGTTTTGTTGTTGGTGTCGAGAGAAGGCACGAAACCCGTTTGGAGGGTGCAGGAGTTCATGGACCAGCTGGGAGCGTGGCTGTGGAAAGTTGAGTATTTGTTTAGTGGGCACCCCGGGCACCGGACGAGTCGGCCAGAGTAGGCCAAGGGTCCAAGAGGGGCCGGGTTAGTGTAGTGGGCATGGGCGACCCGTCGGAAACGGGACCCGTAGTGCCAGAATGCCACCGGGGCAGTGTAGTGGGCACAGGCGACCCTCGGAAAGGGACCCGGGGCATCAACACGCCATGTGGGCATCGGAGGGGGGCAATGCCAGAGAGGGCAACCCCCCGCATTTATAGGGAGTAGCGAGGC
The DNA here is from genome assembly GCF_056783735.1 of Eptatretus burgeri. Classification (NCBI taxonomy): domain Eukaryota; kingdom Metazoa; phylum Chordata; class Myxini; order Myxiniformes; family Myxinidae; genus Eptatretus; species Eptatretus burgeri. The sequence continues at coordinate 65,790,948 of NC_140962.1, forward strand.
TCAGAGGCAGCCTGCGGGCCTGGGGGTGCCATGGTTAGAGTTCGGCAGAGGGGGATTTCCTGCCAGTTGAGCTATGATGCCCATCCAGGAAATTGTGCGAGGGCACAAATGAAAATTTGAGGGCAAGGCCCAAATTTATAATGGACACCAACACAGGCCACGGGAATCATGGCTTTTAGAACCGATAGTTTCAAAGTGTGAGGCGTTTTTGGAAAGCCCCAGGGTAGTTTCGGGTTAATAAATGTAAGGGTAGATAGGAGATGTACCCCCTTCGCACCATCCATCCCTTCGCTCGTTGTAGGCCGCTGGACTCACCTTGGTAGATAGCTGAACTCTGAGGAGGCCATTCTGAGGCTTTGTTGGGCCTCGAGACAGGACGCTAGTCTTTTCCTATTCCCCTCCAGAGAGGGACCGTAGGGGTTGGGAGTAGGCTAGGGTGACGAGATAGGTTAGAAGGACAAAGACGATAAAGGGGGTTAGGAAGACAATTATAAAAGGGAAATAAAATAATGAAAATAAAGAGGGGATAAATTTTGTTGTGTTGTGTGGCAAATTAAGGGAGTGGCTATGGACAGCGACAGGCAAAGGCGATGGAGTGGGGGGAGACAGTAGGCTAGGTCCGAGCCTGCCTTCAGAGCGACTGGCACCACCGCACTCCCTCCAGACCTGATGGAACCACACCAGAGGCCGGCCAGCTTCATTGCCAGCCTGTTGTGCTGCAGCCGCCTGTTCTGCATGGGCTTGCCTTGCCATGCCTAGTTTGCCTGCCTCTGCCATGACCCCATGCCTGCTAGCCCTTGTTTGCATTTGCCCCTGTGTCCATCCATCACCATGTGCGCCAGGACCATCCAGTTTTGCAAGGACTGCCCTGCAGGCAGTCCGTGCATCGATCATGCTCATTTGTGTTTTCCGACCATCTCCATCTGTTCGCCTGCATCAATGAACTTTGAAATGACTTTTACCTTCTCCCCTTTCACAGATCACAAGTCCTGGGCCATGGTTAAGTAATGGATAAGTTAAATGAAAATTGTAAATACGTGGAACCTCACCTGCATGTTTGTTTTAGCGCCGGCAATTTTAGTAAGTTGTCCGAATGAGTCTATGAGAGTTTGTTTACTTAGTTACGCAGCGCATTAGGTAATTTATTTTTGGGACACGTATAAAGAAATGTCGCACTCAGGGATCCGAAAGTAGAACGTACTAGGGGAAAACTTACACATGCTGGTCACACGAAAATTTGACGACTCGGGACGAGTCTGTAAAAAGGGGAGGAGGTAGTGTTACGAATTTGGAATTCGATTGCACACAACATACAGGTTCCTTTAGTCAGCGATGTCGATAAGTGCTTGTTCCCTAGATATCTCACCTTCCATTGTTTAAATGTTTAGAAATCAATTAGATGCGCTGCAGATCGATTTAATAGTTAGGGAACGAACCAATGGAGACATCCCTCCTCCTCTTCTGCGAAGAGGAAGAAGAACCCTGCCGTCCTGTGATTCATGATTGCAACAACTCCCTCCCACCCGTGGTTGAGCGGGGGATGGATCACGAGGGCATGAATCACGCCGGGCGTGGGAGGGGGGCAGAGAAGGACAAAGACGAGATCCTTTCTTTGTTCTTGTGTAGTAAGCTTTTTGCTTCGGCAGAGAGTAGTCGCTCAGCAGACCTTCGGGTCCTGCTTGGCTTGGGTTAGGGTTGAGGCCATCAGAAGCTTTTTGCTTCTGCAGAGGAGTTGTTCAGCAGAGTTTCGGGTCCTACTTGGCTCGGTAGGCTTTTTGGAGAGCTGCTTTGTTTGGAAGAAAGTTGAGCTGGTCGCTTGGCTCGAGCTGTGAGTGGTGGCTTCTTCTTCTTGGTTCGTGGAGCTCTTTGTTCTCCATTTTGGTTCCCGGCTTGGTGCGACTCTTCGACCTTTTCTTGGAGGTGGTTCCTCGGGGAAGCGACGCATCGACGGGAAGGATCGGGGCCTCGTCTCACCAGCACGTGTTGAGAAGCGCGGGAGGATTCGCGGGAGCTCGGGAAGGATCGCGGCTCACGGCGATTGGATCCAGCTCACTCTCGCTGGAGCCCGGGTCCGAACAACTTGAAGACCACACGAGGTGGAGAGGTTCGAGATAGGCTCTGGGTTTCATCTCACCTGTCCTCTGAGCTCGAGCTCGTTATTAAAGGCCTCTGCCACCATTTCTTGTGTGTGTGTGTGTGTGTGTGTGTGTGTGTGTGTGTGTGTGTGTGTGTGTGTGTGTGTGTGTGTGTACGTGTGTCCGTGGGCCCGTGTCTACGAAGTAGTAAAAACTGTTAAGTGATTGTGTAGAACGGTTGTAGTTCTCCTGTCATGCGTGTTGGCCTTGTATAATTGCATATGCGTTTTGCCTTGTTTAATTGCATACGTGCATGCCTGCTTACGCACTTTATTACAATAAATGTCCTTGTGTGAATGTAAACCTGTTTGTTGCGTCCTCTTCCCTTAATTGAGCTGCCATGTTGCTCTCGGAATATAGTTGGTTTGAAAGAGCCGGTAAAGTGATCGGGTCCAACGGGACTGCGCGATAATACACCGCTCGGTTATCCCAAAAGGAAGCGAGCTGCTTAAACGGCTGTTTTCCATGCGGTCCCGTTGAGGTACAATCTCTCGGTAGTCTACCCACGCGATTAATTAGGTATATCGACAATTCGGCGATTGACCCTGTAACGTGCGGGTAGAGTGCGGACAAGGTTGTGGTGTGGTTAAAAACACACCCGTGGCTGGTTTTTGGCGTTGATCCGGAAAGCCGCAACTGGATTGTCCGTGCGGTGGGCGAAGCGACCGCTATTGGTTAGACGCAGTCGTTCGCACACCAGCGGGCGGAAATCATCACCAATATGTATGTATGTATATATATATATATATATATATATATATATATATATATATATATATTTCCAGCAATGGGTGTGTGTGTGTGTGTGTGTGTGTGTGTAGGGTGAATATACTGATTCTGGCTCACTTTCCCCCATGTTCATGAATGGGGGATTCTCAGCGATTCATATTTTTTTCCCCTAAAAAATAAGCCTTTTTATCCCAACCTGTTGAATTCTCTGCTGTTGAAATATCTAAAACATGTTAGTGAATGGAGATTTTAATAGCCTCCCCTTTTAGCCTGGGAGCACTTTTTTTCAAATAACCAATGCATATTGTTTAGCTCACTCATTGAACCTATAAAGATTTGTTCATTCTCAAATTCCTTCAATAGTTTAATTTTCTTTGCACAATAATCCCCATCTAAAATATTTAAAAATAAAACATTTGAATCTTTATATTTTTTAAGATACCCCTTTTGTGCCATTATGAAATGATAAACTTCTCTTAATGCTCTGTTTGACCACCTGCTGAGCCTCAGATTATTTTTGCATAAGCCACGCCCACTTTTCATTAGCCCCGCCCACTTCTCATGAGGTATTTTAATAAGCCACGCCCACTTTTCATGAGGTATTTTAATAAGCCACGCCCATTTTCCTAGGCCCCGCCCACTTTAACTAAGCCCCGCCTACTCTTAGATCATTTCCAGTTCATGTCTGACTCACAAAGAAATCACTAGAAAATTCTAGAATGTTATGCTTTTGAAAAAATTTCCAAGGCTTGTCTGGGCTGTTAGGCAATTTTTTTCAAACAATCCTCCATTTTGAAAAAAGAAACCAGAGCAACCAGTCTTTCTCTATAAAAGGTTCAACCCAGACTCCATTTTAAACAAATTTCTGACAATGGAGTGCTGTACTGACTTTGGGGTTCCTTGGAGTTCTCCTACTTGTATGGAACTAAACCTTCAAGTTGATGAACTGGATTCAAACCTCTTATCAATTGAGGTAAGATTTTATTTTCCTATTTTCAGTTTGATTTAAGCATAGACTCATTAATAATTAAATCACTTCATTAATACATTATTATTTTCTCTCACAGGAAATTGTATTTGAAAATACTGCTTTTTCTACAACTTGGGGCGAAATTGTTGGCTTGGTTGAAGACCTTGTGAGCGATCAAGACCCACAGAATGAGCTTGACCTTGAGGGGGATGATTTTGGCGTTCCTTGGAGTTCTACTACTTGTATGGAACTAAACCTTCAAGTTGATGAACTGGATTCAAACCTCTTATCTATCGAGGTAAGATTTTATTTTCCTATTTTCAGTTTGATTTAAGCATAGACTCATTTAATAATTAAATCACTTAATTAATACATTATTATTTTCTCTCACAGGAAATTGTATTTGAAAATACTGCTTTTGCTACAACTTGGGGCAAAATTGTTGGCTTGGTTGAAGACCTTATGAGCGACCAAGACCTACAGAACGAGCTCGTCCTTAATGACCCAACCAAAGAGTTATACCTTGGAGACCAGCAAAATCCTGAAAAAGAGTTTTACAGCAATAGTACTCATTGCGAGTTATCAAGACAATACCCACTGAACAAGTTATACCTTGATGAGCCAGAATACAAGTTTTACCTTGAAGACTCACAAATTTTGAAAAAATCAGTAAATGAGTTCTGCCTTGATGGTTTAAATAACTACCTTGGAGACTCGGGAAAAGGGTTCTGCCAAGATGGTTCTAAATATGGAACCTACCTTGGAGACTCACAAATTTCAGATATTTTGAAAAATGGAGATTTCCTTGATTATCCACAGTTACACTATGTGAGATCAATCACCGAAACCCATAAAAATTGGAAAATGGAGTTTTCCTTGATGATCCACAGTTATACTATGTGAGATCTATCATTGAAACCCATAAAAATTGGAAAAATGGAGTTTTCCTTGACGATCCACAGTTATACTATGTGAGATCTATCACCGAAACCCATAAAAATTGGAAAAATGGAGTTTTCCTTGATGATCCACAGTTTTACTATGTGAGATCTATCACCGAAACCCACAATATATCTGGAAATTGTGGTTCTACCTTGGAGTCTTGGATAGATGGTTATATTTTTGGAGACTTGAAATGTGGGTTCTGGCTTGATAACTCACAATGTGATACGTATCTTGGAAACTCAACAGGAATGTGGTTATACCTTGGAGACTTGGAAAGTTGGGTTTATTTTGGAGACTTGAAATGCTACCACTCTTTGGGATCCAAACCTATCGATGTAGTTCTTTGTTGGATGGTGCTTTATGAGAGCAATATCAAGAAAGTTCTGGGAAGAAAGTGCAGGAAAGTTCTTACTCCCCCTTTCTATTTCATCATACCTGAAAGCCTTAAAAGACAGAATTGGAAGAAGAGAAAAAAAACATAAAAAATATATATTGTTAGTTCTGGGAAGAAAGTGCAGGAAGGTTCTTGCTCTACCTTTCAACTTATTCAAACCTGAAAGTCTTAAAAGACAGAATTGGAAGAAGAGAAAATATATATATATATATATATATATATATATATATATATATATATATATATATATATATATATATATATATATATATATATATATATATATATATTGTTGAAATACGTATTGAAAAAAAAAGACATTGTGTTGGGCGAGGGTTGGGTAGGGGTTGAGATTTTGAATGTGAGGGTTGGGGTTGAGATTTTGAATGTGAGGGTTGGGGTTGAGATTTTGAATGTGAAGGTTGGGGTGGGAGGTTGAGATTTTGAATGTGAAGGTTGGGGTGGGGGGGGGGGTTGAGATTTTGAATGTGAATGTTGGGGTGGGGGGTTGAGATTTTGAATGTGAAGGTTGGGGTTGAGATTTTGAATGTGAAGGTTGGGGTTGAGATTTTGAATGTGAGGGTTGGGGTGAGGGGTTGGGACTTTGAATGTGACGGTTGGGGTGGGGGGTTGAGATTTTGAATGTGAAGGTTGGGGTTGAGATTTTGAATGAGGGTTGGGGTTGAGATTTTGAATGTGAAGGTTGGGGTTGAGATTTTGAATGTGAAGGTTGGGGTTGAGATTTTGAATGTGAGGGTTGGGGAACACACACACACACACACACACACACACACACACACACACACACACACACACACACACACACACACACACACACACACACACACCAACAAACAAAAGTTAAGCCTTGACTATTCATTTGAGGATTCTGTGTTTTGGGTTCACAGATCTAAGAACGTCCCCCCTTAACACACATTATATACTGTTATACACCTCGGACTTGGTCCTCAAGTGTCCACAAAGGTGTATAGTAGGAGGGAGTGAAGCCCCAACCCATTGCTCCCATGGGTATTATCTGCATAGTTTTGTCTTTTGTAATTCCTGTGAATAAAATGAACCTAAAATCTCTTCCCCTTATAAATCATATATCTTATAAGTCCAAGGAACCGTATCTATTACATCAACAATTTTTAAAAGTTTGTTCGTCCATCGTTTAGTATAACCCTTTTCAAAATGAGATTTCCATCTATATATTCTTACGATATCACCAACTTTGAACTTAGGTTTTCTGACATTAATCTCTTTTTCATATTTTAATTTTGTAAATGTTTCTGATGGTTTCATATTCGTTGACGTGTGAATCGTGTCATTATACTTATCCACAATATCCTGAATAAAAGATGACCATTGTTGAGAACCGAGTTGTGTGAATTTTTTATATAGTCTCTCTTTTAAGGTACGATTAAAACGTTCAATAACAACGGCCTTTCCTTCAGTAAAGGTACTGTATAATGTAATACTGTTATTTTTTAGAAAATTCATAAATGTCTTGTTATAAAACTCTCTACCCTCATCAGTCCACAATTTTTGAGGTTTTCTCTTACTTTTATTAAATATCTGTTGAAAGGCTAACATAAGAGAATTACCTGTTTTGTTTTTTAAAGGGACAACCCACGCATATCTACTCCTCAAATCGATAACGGTTCAAGCATACTTGTACCCATTATCATTATTGAGTTCAATCAAATCAGCGGACCAGATATAATCAACTTCCTTGGAATAAACCTTCCTTCTCTGAAACTTTGTGAATATTGGTTTATGTAATTCATCAGCTCCTTGCTCTTCAATCTTAATGACATCATTAGAGCCTATAAGTTTTTTTGAATTTCCAAGTCCAAGTTTCAATTTAGGACTGATCATCTTCTTCACGATGAATCTATCAACTTTTTCTCTCAAGGTTGGATTTTGTATCAGAGACAAATTTTACAACATTTCTCCATCAGCTTCATGCTTTTCTTCCAAAGTTGTGGTATTCCCATTATCAATATCGTGTCTCATGCACACTTCATCAACTCTATTGATGGGCTTACTCCATGATTTAGGATTGTCTGCCTCATCTAATCTTTTATCCAAGTTTGTGCCTGGACCACAGAAAGAATACCCTAGTAGATGTAATTCCCCCTGTATTCCAGTAGTTGTAAATTTACTTCCTGATAAAAACTTTTGTATATCTCCTCCATGTGTGTGTTTGGAAATAAGTTGGCTCTTTTTTGAACCACACACCGAACATGTACCTTTTTGTATGATCCTATTATTTTTACTTTTAAAATATGAAATATTTTTCGTATTAGTTTTCTTTTTACATTTGAGATAATAACTCAATTATTTATGAGACAAATTCCTACAGAGTGCGAAAACCTTTTTAGTTTCCAACATGCACATTTGAATCTTAATTTTTAAAACATAAAGAATCCTTAGAAACGTCTTTACTCTCTCCTCCATTTATTTAAGAAAAAAATGAAAAACTTGAATTAAAATCAATATCTAGCCGATGACAATAGTCTTGTCGAAAATATTGCTTATAGACTTGTCAATTCTTTGTGCATTCCTCGGTGCATTGAGTTATTTTCTGTAATACCCCCAATCTTTTTTTAATCTCACCGGTTTCCATATTTTGATATTTATTTATTCTCGCTCTTTCCTCCCTCTCCTCCTTCTCTCTCTTTCTCTCTCCTCCTTCTCTCTCTTCTCTCTTTCCTCCTCTCTCTCTCTCTCTCTTCTCTCTTCTCCCTCTCCTCCTTCTCTCTCTTCTCCCTCTCCTTCTCTTTCTTCTCTCTTCTCCCTCTCCTCCTTCTCTCTCTTCTCCTTTTCCTCCTCTTCTCTCTCTTCTTCAACTCCTTCCTCATCCCTTACTATCCTTGAATCGCTTACACCCCATAGAATATCATACATATATTTATCGGGATTTATTGTTATTCCTGAATCCAAAATAAATTTTTTTACAACAGAAAACTAATAAAATTTATTATGAATTTCTAAAAGAGCCTTACGTTTTCATAACCTTATAATTTTTTCATTATTTAACATTTTAATTAAATCCAAAGTTGTTGGTTTATCAACATCAGCATAATGCCAATCTTTTATTTAAAATACCTCATTCTTATGTTGTAGAACATATTTTTTAAAATACCGAATACCCTTTTCTTGAAGGTATGCTTGGACACAGAAATGATAATTTTCTTGAAGCCTTCTTGCTGTCATTTATGTATTAGAAATATATGACAGAATAATATTATGACACGAAACACCTCCCCATCTTCCCATAGTTAAATCATTTTGTATTTCCTTACACATATATATATATATATATATATATATATATATATATATATATATATATATATATATATATATATATATTATCCTGTTTTTTTTCTGTTTTCATGATATAAACTAGGGCAAAAACCATCATTATATTTACCCTTATTAAATTATTTTATTTGTTGTTTACTAATCGTGCTTCCACAAAACTGATTATCTCTACCAAGTGGATAATATTCTTCCTTACGAGACTGATTTAATTGTTCCAGGTCTGCTAGGTCAATTTTAAATGACCAATTATACCCTAAATCATTCATATCATACCCCCATTGTTCTATTCAAATACAAACGATACGCCCTTCTTTATAAAAATTTATTTTAATTCGAACTGTGAATTCTGTATGACCTGGAGATAAAATCAACACTTCTGTATCTTTGGAATACACGGCCGTTTTATTTAAGGATATATATTGTGATAAATCGCTTAATCTCACCTTGTCATTCGCATCAGTCGGGCTTGGATATTTTTTTCATTTATCGGCATTTTTCATATTAATATTTTTGGTTATACTATATTTCTGTCGTTCAGCCTGTGTCTTTGTGTAATAATTTGATAAATCAATATCCAGTTCTTGGGATACACCAAAGATGGAACCATCTTTACCAACATGTCATTTATATTAGATTAAAAATAATGTCATAAAAATTTGTTTTTGTTGCGTTGAAATAACACAAAAAGACATAATTGACCACAACACTTGGAATTTAATTATTGGACTTGAAATGTTTGATAAACACCATTCTGTAAGAATTTTATGACTTCAACAGGTGGTGGAAGACCAAAACTATCAAAATAATATTTGTCTTGACTATTAAAAATACAAACCCAATGAGAACCATTCCCGTTATTATCTTCTAAGTTCATAATAATATTCTTTGTATGTTTAGGCACGTTTGTTAATTCATCTCTCATACAAATAACCACATTATGAATTTTTTATTTCTTACAATATTTGCAAGTTGTAAATTTGATGTTGTATTCTTTCCAAGTTCTTTAAACCACTCATCAATGCTCATTTATTCATTAGAAAGATATAATCCATTACCCATTTTAGTTAATTTTTCACCTGCTTGTGCGATAGAAGAAAGCATATCTTCCACGAACAATCTCACTTTATCAGGCAGACCTTCAAGTTTTTCAGCAAAATCTACAATTACACCACTTCCACTAATTTGTTTCTCCAACTCTTTGTTATGTCTTTCCAATTCTTTTTGAGCCCGGAGTTGAGCCTTCCTTTCATTGGCAGTTTTCACCGCTGTTGAAATACCACCCGTCAATGCTCCAACCGCACTTAAACCAGCAAATAAAGGAATTAGAAATGGGAGAAATCCTCCACTCTCTCTTATTGAATATTTTTTCAACATTGGTTTTGTCATTTTAATTTTAAGTGAGCCAGTATCGTTCAAGATTTTAACCTGTTCTCTTGTGAGCAAAACATCAATTCTTACTGCTCCTTTTCTCTAAATTGTATTAATGTTAATCGTACACGGCTTTTGCTTTCTAACACAAGATGATAGTTTATGAAGATTGATTTGATTAACATATACCCCAGTTGGTACTTTACCACTCATTTATTTAACAAAAAATTATGTGAGACTTATCATAACACCATTATCTGTATTAATCTGTAATTCTGTTTCTTCCAAAAGCAAACAAGATGCATCAACTTCTTCACTCTCTTCTCCTTAAATGTATAGGGAAGTATCCACTCGATTAGACTTTATAGTTTCCTTTTGAGCACACGGGTCAAACGCATAGATTGTATACAAACTTTTAAATGCTGTCATATCCAAAATAGGTTCTTTATTTCCATTACTTTCACACACCTTTTGGTAAGACTTGTATGCTTCAGCATCATCATTTTTCCCAATTCATTCCCAATCTATCTCGTGGATAAAATGTTCCATCTAGAGAAACGCGAAGTTGTTTCACCTTAGCATTATCACTCAATGCATTATTCTTATCAGTAGCAGTATCGCCATCTGGTTTTAAAAAAATGATCCACAGATATCGTGGCTTTCCTTCCAGAACACCCAAATTCCACGTGTAAGTGGTTTGGTTTAGTTTAACGTGTTGACATCTTCTTTTGAGGTATGATACACTGAGTAGTTTCTTTGAATTAAATCTTCTATTCAACATCTCTTCTGTTTTGTGATTAGGAATATATTCACTAATATACCAACTCATTTCATCAATTATAAATTTATTCTGATCACCAAAAGCACTACCAACACCAAAAAGTAATCTATTTTCATTATCATTCCTTTATAGTTGAAATCTAATTTTAAGACCATACAGGACTTTATCATGATCACAAAATCCAAATATACCTTTAAGAGGAACTGCCACAGTAAAACTATTTTCTGCTTTTGTATCATCATTATACGCTCCTTTCCTTTGAGTATATCCAGGGTCTGTGGTTGTTCCCATTGACATATCAGGAATAAAACCTTTGACAGCCCCCTTTCCCATTCTATCACTGAATGTATATAGTGTACATTTCATCATTTCAGATACAGCAGAGACATAATCAACCGCTTCAACTTCTTGTGTTCCAATGTACAAACGAACACTATCAAACATTTTCCAGAAGAAATCATTTACGAATGTAGCGTTTGTGTTATTCCCAGCCTTAGTGAATTTAAATTTACACAACAAGAAACTTTCGGATAGATTCAAATAGGTTTGTTGATTATTTATTTCAAAACTTTTTGTACCGTTTGCATTCCAGTCTGTTCCAGTAATTGCATTTACCTTGAAGTAATCCTCTTTTTTAGTGGAGTTGAGATGATAATAGTATCATCCAAATCATAGATACTATCAATTGCTTCCATACTTGTATTTATTTAGGAAAAAAGATGTTAAAACTTTTGAAACCCTGACCCAAGTATTTGCATTATTTTCTGTCGTTCTTGGGGAGACAACTGAGTTTTACCTTTTTTTAATTTCTTTTATTGCTTGTAATTTATGAGATTCCTTTTGGGCATCTTTTATGCTCTTTACAGCACCTGCTACATTTCCCACAGCAGAAGCAGTTCAACCAATTTGGTCTTTATGTTTAAGAATAGTTGAACCGATACCTATTAGAGTATCAATTATCCCATCTCCTCTAAATTGATGTCTGACACCCCTCTGTCTCTTAGGTTTATAGTATCCTCTACCAAGATGCATACCTTCACCCTTGTAGTTTGGGGAAAGGAACATCCCATCCCCTGTAATTATTTTATATTTTCTCAACTCGTGTTTCCTCACAATAACCATCGTATTTATTTATTGGAAAACTTCACGTAGCTGAATTCTGATGGATATAACTTCTCCATTAAAATAAATCATACAATTATCTTGGTTGGTTATCCTAAAATTTACTCTGTGTATGGTTTTTTCCTGACACAGGGAGATAAACCAGATTTTTGGGTTCCATATTTAATTTATAACCAATTGGGGTTGAGTTTGCACTGAATGAAAATATTGTATTTGTTCTTATTCCATCATTATAAGTGCCATCAATCAAATCACAGTGAATTAATACCTAATTTATGCCTGAGGATATTTGAATGACATTATCACTGTAAAACGTCCCAATAGTTTCAATCTTTTTTGAGGAGAAACCCAATAACTCTCTAAATGAATTATCAATTGTGAAATCAACCTTGTAGTTATTTTTAAGTTTAATCACTGATTTTGAAGTGTGTTTTTGAATGTCTATAACAATATTTTTTGGTTCATCACCCTGTTCTTTCATAAGACGAGCAATTTCGGAAGATATTTGAGAAATCTCATATGCTCCGGGTGAGACTGTTATCGTTTTGTATCCACTTCCCGGATTATAACTAAACTTGTCATTTTTATCAGTTATATTAAATAAGGTATTATAAGTTTCCATGGACAATAAAAACGCCTCATATTCTTTTGTTGGGGCAAGTTGTAGTGGGTATGGGAATGAAGATGTGTGGTCGCTTGTTGTGAAATTAAAACTCAGGATTGTGCTTCTCATCTTATTTAATATGAGATAAAATGTCTTTATATTGAGATTTATTAATTATTTCCATGTTCATCAACTGGTCTAAAATGGCTGATGCTTCATTAAAACAATTGTTATTTCCAGCCTTCTTACTACCTAAGAACAATAACAGTCTATTAACTAATTGCGATGGGTCATTTGGAAGAAAACTAACACCTGAACCAAGGATACTTAAAGCCTGAATAATGTGTTTCTCCTTCTCATTCTTGCTACGTTTATCAGAAAGACTAACACTATAATCAACAGAGTTCAGCAGATCAATATATACTCTATCATCATTATTTTCCTTATCCAATGGTTTATCAAAATACTTTGATTCATTCCTCACACTTGATGCTTGTCTTCCATCTTTTGTGAGAAGAAATATTAATGTGGGGGTTAGTTTAACAGGGGGTTGAGCAGAACTCAAGAACCTTAATTCATCATTAAATATCAATACCTTTTCTTGAACAAGATGAAATATTGCTGGTTGTTCTGTTGGAATGAGTCCTGCTTTGGTTTTTGATTCCACTGAATATTCATTGTTTTGAAGAGCATTCACAACATAAGCAGGGGGGTGATTAATCTCTTCCAGTTGTTGAAATAATCCTTCATCATCATATTCTAATTCCCCCATATGCTCTAATTCTTCCTCCATCATTTTATCAAAATCTTTTAACATTTGAAGTTTTTTTAGGAGTATATTCTACTGTGGGAACTGTGGAAACATCTACAATTTTTTCTTTGGAAGTTTTTTAAAGTGGTTTTAAATATTTCTCTTGTTTTCTTTCAAATGCTTCTTCACCCGATAGTTTCTGTCTGCGTTTCTTCTTTATTTCCTGTTGTTTTACAACCTTTGAAACCAACTCTTGATGTTCCTTAAATCTTTTTGCTCTTTCTTTCGCATCCATTTATTTTTTGGAAAATATCATTTAATATCTCATCTTGTTTCACAACAATATATTTATATTTTTCAGTCGTGTGCTTCATGTAATCCGCAAATTCTTTTTTACTGCATAATGTAGAACAATTGTCTCTCCAAATATTGTTAATATCTTTTGAATTTAACTTGAATAAAATAACAGCATTAGCATTGTTTCTGATGGAACGACGAGGAAGTTGAAAGTACGATTGACTAAGATAAATACAATTACAAGAAGAATGTCTCCCTCTTGTGTAGTAGCTGTCCATTACCATTTGGTTTCTCTCATCAACACAATCATCAAAGATAACGAGGTTCTTTTTTGATTTATCCAAATCTTGGGGAGATGGTATATCATCCGTATTATCACTAAGAATACAAGTTATTGATATTGATTTATTTATACATCTCTGTGTATCACAAAATAGTTGTATTATATCTTCAATGTTATAATCATTTCAGTTTTTTTGAAGTTTAAATAAACCAATTATATCTTCTTTTTGAAGACCAGCATTAAAACCTTGTGAGAGTAGTCACTCTGGTTGAAAACTCCACTTTGTGAAAATTATTAAATTATCATAATCTAAAAATTTGGGAGTCAGGAGCATCTTCAAAAGTAAGCAGGTTTTTCTGCATCTGCTTGAACCAACTATGAGACATCTTAATGAATTTGGGAGATTTTTATGGTTGTTAAATTTTATCTTATTTTCCCAAATGCATAAAAAAATCATTCATTTATAAATTTGGAAAACAGGTTATTTAATTTATTATTGGCTTTTTTAGAAACTCTATATTTTATCCTAAGTTCGGGTTTAATTTCAAGATAATCCATTATTTTATTTATGCAATATCTTGTGTTGATATTTCCCTGAAAATCACATCCATGAATAAAATATAACAACAATCCTTTGAACATTTCTCTAATACGTTCAGTTTCTTCCCTTGTAAGGAAAGGTGTGTTATCACCCTCATACTTTTCATTCATTTCTCCAATCAATCTTGTAAAGTAATTCATTTTTGGTGTAAATCTAAAAGAATTGTTTTCCTTTTTATATTTTTTTATTATCATTAATTCGAAGATAATCACAGAATATACATTGTTTATAGGCTTTTGACTCTGTTTAATCCCACTCTATCACACGCAGGACAATTCTCAAATTTGTCATATGGAGAATCAGGGAAGTCTAGCATATTTATAAAGCAAAACTTTACTTAAACTAATGTTCATCTTCAGAATCATCTATAAAGCTATCATAATCTTCAAAATCTTCAGTTGAATATTGACTCATATTTAATTAGTAGAAACAACATTACCATTGATATCTAGATACTTTTTTTCATTACCAGATTCAACTACAACATTTTTTATATTAAAGGTAATTTTAAAATGATCCTTAACTACGATTGAACGAAATATCATTTCACCTGATATATTTACATCCTTTATTTCATCAGGATTTACATCTTTAGGGTTGTTGAAAAAAATACAAATTTCTCCTTGCATATTACAGATGGTCTTATCTTTTCTTTCAAAAGCTTCATCCACAAGGTTTTTATTTTTTGATACTTTTTCTTGTTTCATTGCTTTTTCTAGTTTTGAATATATTACCAGAAGGAGAGGAGAAACATTTGTTAGAGATACTTTTATTGATGTTCTTCCAGGTATACTAAAAGCCCTTCCACTGAAGGAAATTGAAGAACTCATCTTATCCACCATAATTGTTTTTATACAATCGTTGTATATTTATCTTTGTTCAATTTTACATCCTTGACATATTTCTCAGTATCTTTTACAAATGATGAGATTGATTGAAACTTGTCTTTTGTGTCTTGAAACATTGTATTTATTAAGTGAAAAAAGTTGGAGGATAAAATGGTTTTAAGCACAGATTCACCTATAAATAAAACGAAATTTTCATCAAGAAAATTTGAGTTTAAGCAAAGTTTTATTTTATAAATATGGTGAATACAACGTACTACGATGTTTGTAATCACGAATATAAACATTATAAAAAAAACACCTTCGAACCAACAAACACACATTTAATCTATTTCATCAAATATCTCCTCTTGAGGTGGAAAGAATACATTGTGATATATGCTCAAAGGATGTTTTGAAGAGTAGTTATAAGAATCACCTTCAATCACAAAAACACAAGAAAAATGAGTTTAAAGTAAAGGGAGACTATTATATTGAAAACACTGATGGGGCATTTAAAGGACATATAAAAATAAGGATTTTTCAATTTGGAGAACCCAGTCCATCATCAATAGCTGAATCAATTGAAATAGTGAAACCTCATGTTAAAAAAAGTTATTAGAAAGACATTAAAAGAAATGAAAACTTTAAAGTTTTATATGGGAGTGAAAATGAATATGAAAAGACAAGATGAAGAACAAACTCCTTATATGAGAACAGATCTTCATTTTATAACATCATTTCAAGATTTTTTGAATAGTGGGCTTTATGAAGAACTATTAAGACAAGAGGAGGATG
Organism: Eptatretus burgeri; assembly: GCF_056783735.1. Lineage (NCBI taxonomy): Eukaryota > Metazoa > Chordata > Myxini > Myxiniformes > Myxinidae > Eptatretus > Eptatretus burgeri. The sequence continues at coordinate 65,806,883 of NC_140962.1, forward strand.
TTGATAATACAGTGGTAGGAAGTGGATTTCATATTTAAAAAATCATCTTTTTAGATATACACATTCTAAAATCAAACACTCTTAAAGCTTCTTCTTACATTGAATTACCAAAATAAATAAAACTAAAGAAGGCAGTTGTTAATATTAAGAACAATGATAATAAATGTTTTCTCTGGTCTGTTCTTGCTCACTTACATCCACCAAATTGTAATTCAGAAAGAGTAAAACAATATATGAAATATGAGAATACCTTGGACATTAAAGATTTTAAATTCCCAATGCCACTAACAGATATTCCTAAATTTGAGAAAAAGAATAATCTTTATATTAATGTATATGGATTAACGGATACAAACAAAGTTCAAATATTAAAAATTTCAAACAACAATAAAAATGAAGAAACACACATTGATCTTTTATATTTTAGTGTTGGAAAGGATTCACATTATACATACATCAATAATTTATCAAGATTAATCTCTTCTCAGGTACACAGATGCCAACCCTCCCGATTTCATCGGGAGGCTTCCGAAAATTCACCCAAACTCCCGCCCTTACGATCACTATCCTTATCCTCCCGAAATTTTGATATTTTTGCACTGTTCACTAATCAGAATGTACTAGTATGAGAATTGAATGAAAAGCATCGTCTGCTACGTATAGCATGTGGTAACTCCATAACGTTCGCTGCTCCCAAATTGTACGTAAAAAATTGCAAATTCAAATGAGGAGCAGCGAAACATTGGGTCTGGATCTCGCTTATGCGATCATGCACTGAGATTTAGTGCATGCGGTATGTGTGCAATTCAGTGCATGCGGTATGTATGCACAGTGTATATGCATGCGATACGCTCACTGCATGCAGCTGGGCCCGTACCAGCCCGGCGGTCGCGACCACCGTGCGGTGTTTAACAGCCGCTAGAGTTCTACGAGTCGCGCTGCAGCTGTGGAACATCGACTTCGAAGTTACCGATGCTTCAAGCCCTCGATGTTGATTACGAAATGGCAGAAAAGAAGCTTACGAAGACCAAGAAATGGTCTCAGAAGTACAAGACCGAATACAGTCTCCAATACCCGTGTATTCGAAAGTCTGAAAGAGGAATTCATCATGCGTATTGTACAGTATGCAGCGTTGATATTTCAGTTGAGCACGGAGGTCGCGATGATATTCGGAAGCACGTTGGAAGCAAACGGCACACAGACATTGCAAAGGAGAGATCTTCGAGCACGAGTACCGGTACACTTCTGAATTATTTCACCAAACAAGGGACAAGCGAGGAAGAGGATGTTACCCGAGCGGAACTTCTCTTTAGTGGATTTATTGTGGAACATAACTTGCCCATATCAGTCTCAGATCATGCTGGACCTCTATTTCAAAAAATGTTTCCAGATTCAAAAGTTGCTTCAAAGTATGGATGTGCAAGAACAAAAACTTCAGCAATAATTGGTGAGTTGTCAAATGTTACTGCTTCATCTATTGCCGATATTGCTAGACTAGCTCCATTTAGCCTAGCTACAGACGGTAGCAATGACAGTGGTGAGGCCCAGCTATATCCTGTCCTGATTTCGTACTATGACAACAGTGCTGGGATTGTGAAGCAAGGTTTGCTAAGTTTGCCTGCGTGCAAACAAGATTCCACTGGAGAAAACATTTTCAAACTGCTTGATCATGAGTTCAGTGACACTAAAATTCCGTGGGGAAATTGTGTTTCCTTTTGTGCTGATAATACCTCTGTCATGGTGGGCAAGCACAAAGGAGTCGCTGCTTATATCCACAAACAAAATCCAGAGTGCTACATCATGGGATGCCCTTGCCATATGATGCACAATGCGGCCAAGAAGGCGGCTCAGGCCTTACCCAATTGAATTAGATGACTTTCTCATCGATATTTACTACTACTTGGACAAAAGTAGTAAACGCGTCAAAGGAGTGAAAGCACTGCAAGAACTCTGTGATGCCCCGACACACAAGATTCTGAAGCATGTCGCAACAAGGTGGCTGTCCCTTGGTCAGTGCCTAGACAGGCTGATTGAACAGTGGGAGCCACTTCGCCTCTTCTTCAAAGAAGAAGTACGAAGAAAAATGCAACCAACTGTAGCCAAGACTCTAACAACGAGCAAGAAGGACGGCACTGTATCTACTGCCAGTACTGGCACTGCAGGATCAAGCACTAGTGGAGCAGCATTTACCACTACCACTGCAGTATCTGCTGCGAAGAAGACAGCAGGGACAGCACCAAAACCAATGCTGAGAGCAGGCAGCATCACCGGCCCTTCATCACGTTCATTTACAAAGCAGATCCCTTCACAGTCGAGAAAGACTGTGATAGTCCCATCTACAGGCAAAGAAGGACCCAAGTTAAGTTCTGCTTTTGCCAAATCACTTGATAGAAGCTCAGCAAAACCTTCGAATCAGAGGTCTTCTTCCTTGGCTGCACCTACCTCAAGCTCTCTCCTCAAACGTAAAATTGGATCTGGTACTACGAGTCTGACCTCTTCTGCTGGCAGTAAACGCAAGTGTGATCGCCCTGCGGCGAAGTGTACTACGAGTTCTACAACTAAAAGCGCATCTTCCTCAAACACTGTGCAGGAATCTAGAGAAAAACGTGTCAACAGGATGTTCTTGTCTCCACAAACAAAACTCTATTGTTTCTTCCTTCGATATGCTAACAAGCTTTTTGAGAAGGGGAATCTTCTGCTCCAAAGAGACGAACCCTGTATTCATCTCCTGCACGGAGAATTGAATGGTCTTCTGAAAGATATCTTCGTACGGTTTTTGAAACCATCGGTGTCATCGGTTGCTCTGGTAAATGTACCCTTCTCTGACAGAAATCATCAGAAGAATGATGAGGACCTCATGATTGGGAACGATGCCAAACTGTATATAAGGGAACAAAGGAGTCTCAAGAAATCCACCTTCACTCTGAGTGAGTCAGACATCCAAGGTTTCTTCAGTGCAGTTCGCTCATATTATGTGAAAGCCTGCAATTACATCTTCAAAACCTGGCCGCTAGATGATGAATTAGCCAAGCATGCTCAGGTGCTGGATGTTAAGCTACACCAAGAAGTGGGGTTTGACTGTGTGGAGTTTTTCATCAAGAAATTCCCCTGTCTGTTCAGTGGCGGTGATAGTGACATAGACAGTCTTGAGAGTGAATTCGCTCACTACCAGGCAGACGCCTCCATAGCTACAATTGCTACTGAGACAGTGAGATTGGATGAGCAGTGGCATCGGATTTCACAGCTCACAGATCCCTGCACTGGTGCCAAGAAGTATCCTAATTTGAGCAAAGTGATGAAGGGAATCTTGGTCATTCCTCATTCGAACGCATCATGTGAGCGGGCACTCAGTCTTGTACGGAAGAATCATACTGAATTTCGTCCCAATTTGAGTGTCAAAACCCTGGAAGCTCTCTTAATTGAAAAACTAGCTCATAGCACCCCTTGCTACCAGAGAGAATACAGCAAAGACATAATCAGAAGGGCTAAAAGAGCCACACAGCTGTCACTCAGCAAAGCTGCCATGGAAAAAGCAAGCAGCAGTAGTACCAGCCAGTAAGGTAAGAAAAATATTGCTTCTTTTGTGCTTTTTGTTAATCTTTGATTGTCCCCTAACTTACTAATATTAACATACATGTAACATTAAAAAGTGCACAATTTTCCCCTTTTTTTGTTCAAAAAGTGGGAATTCTTAACATGTTAAATGCTCCAAAATAGGGCTCAGAGGGCACTAGAGAGCGTCTAGAACCCCAGAGCTTCCAGGGCCCTAAGGCGGGCCCTGGACCCCGCCGCAAGGGTCGAGCGCTCCGCGCTCGAGATGTGCGCTTCGCACACATTATTTGGTGTCGGTTGCAAATCCTCCCTAATTCTGATTTCCAAAAGTTGGCATCTCTGCAGGTATTCAGAACAGCAAACAAAATATATCCTTGTAAGCGATGTCTGCATTCATTTCATACAAAAGAACGATAAGAACAACATTCAAAATATTGTAGTAATCATAAATCAGCTGTGATTACAATGCCTAAACCTGATGAAAAGATTTATTTTGAAGATTATAATATATCTATCATGCACCCATTTGTGATATACGCTGATTTTGAATGTCTCCTAAAAAAGATAAATACTGCTTCTCCTAATCCAAAAGAATCACATACAAATAAATATCAAAAACATATTCCTTGTGTTTTCTGTTATTATATCAAATCATCTGTTGGAGAAAAGTATAATAAACTTGAACATTATAGTGGAAAAAAAGCTTCACAAGAGTTTGTAAAACGATTAGAAAAGGATTGTATAAGACTAACTAAATTAATGAAAGAAACAAATGAACCAATGGAATTAACCGAAGAAGAAAAATTAGAATTTAGAAAGAACAATATCTGTCATATTTGTGAGGAGGAAATTGAGGAGTCTAAAGTTAGGGATCATTGTCATCTTACTCGTAAATATCGAGGTCCCGCTCATTCCTGTTGTAATCTTAATTATAAATTTCCTTCTTTTATTCCAGTCTTTCTTCACAACAGCGCCAACTGTGATACACATCTATTTATAAATGAACTTTCAAAAACACCAGGAAATATTTCTGCCATAACAAACACAAGTCAAAAGTATATTTCATTTACAAAAATGATATTCACAAAACCTTTAACTCGTATTAGGTTTTAGATTCTTACAAGTTTATGGGAACACCACTAGCTGACCTAGCATCAAATCTAAGCTCCACGGGCTCTTTTCCAAATCTTAATTCATTCTTTCCAAAATAGGAAATTCTAACTAAAGAGGAAATTCAGATTAAAGAGAGAATTCAAAGTAAAGAGGAAATTCTAATTAATGAAGAAATTCTAACTGAAGATGAAATTCTAATTATAAAGAAAATTCGAACAATGAATGAAATTCTAACTAAAGAGGAAATTCTGATTCAAGATGAAATTCTGATTAAAGAGGGAATTCTAACTGGAGAGGAAATTCAAACAAGGAATGAAATTCAAAGTAAAGAGAAAATTCTTACAAGTAAGGGAATTTATCTTTATGATTATATGGATTCATTTATGAGATTTAAAGAAACACAACTTCCTTCAAAAGAAAGTTTCTATAATAACCTTTATGAAGAAGAGATAAGTGATAAGGAATATATACACGCACAAGAAATTTGGAAAATATTTAAGATAAAGAACCTTGGAGAATATCATGATTTGTATCTAAAAACAGATGTTTTATTGTTCGCTGATGTGTTTGAAGCTTTTAGATCACTTTGTCATAATAAAAATTGTTATGGATTAGATCCTGCCCACTATTTCACAGCTCCTGGTTTAGCTTGGAGTGCAATATTAAAAATGACAAAAAAAAGATCTAGATTTAATCAGTGATGTTGATATGCTTTTGCTGATTGAGAAGTCTAAGAGAGGTGGAATATCATAAGTATGTTCAAAAAGATATGCTAAAGCAAATAATAAATATCTTCCAAATTATGATAGTGAAAAAGATAGGAATTATTTGATGTATTTTGATGCTCATAATTTGTATGGATGGGCAATGTCTCAATCTCTGCCTTATGGTAAATTAGAGTGGGTGGAAGAAAAGGATTATGAAAAGGCTTTGAATATTGTTATTTCTTCCCAAGAGGAATTAAATGAGGAAGAAGAAGATTATTATTTTGAAGTTGATTTGAGGTACCTGAGTGATCTTCATAATAAGCATAAAGACCTTCCTTTTGCATGTGAGAAAGAAACCCCAAAGAAAGAATGGTTAAGTGATTATCATAAAAGTTTTAATATTAAAGGTAAATCAACAGCAAAAGTTATTAACAATATTCTATGATAAAGAGGGATATGTTTTGCATCAGAGAAGCTTGAAACAGTTTTTGAGAGAAGGATTGAGAGTAGCTAAAATTCATCGAGTTTTAAAATCTAAACAAAGTCCTTGGATGAAAAAGTATATTAAATTCAATACAGATATGAGAAACAAATACAAAAGTAAAATTTGAAGGGGATTTCTATAAATTGATGAATAATGCTGTCTTTGGAAAGACAATGGAGAATGTTAGAAACAGGCAAAACATTAGATTTGCAACATCTTGGAAAGAAGCTTCTCGATTGATAAATAAACCAAGTTTTGAGAGAGAAGAGGTTTTTTCAGAGAACTTTTCTGCAATTCATATGAAAAAGGAAAGTATTGTAATGGATAAACCAATTTATATTGGAACAACAGTTCTTGATTTATCAAAGATATTGATGTATGATTATTTGTATAATGGCTTCAAGAAAGAGTATGGTGAAAATGTTTCATTTTTGTATATGGACACTGATAGTTTTATCCTAGATATAAAAACTGATGATGTTTATAAAGGTATGAAGAAAATATTGGAGTATATGATACAAGTAATTTTCAAAAAGGAATGAAAATGTTATTGGTAAGTTTAAGGATGAGTTGGGTGGAAAAGTAATGAGTGAGTTTATTAGATTGAGAGCAAAGGCTTATGCTTATAAGTATGGTGATCAGATTGATAAGAGGTTAAAGGGAATAAAGACATATGTAATAAAGAAATCAATAACTTTTATAAATTATTATAATTGTTTGATGAATAAGAAAGAAGAATGTAGGAAAATGAATACAATAAGAAGTTATAAACATAAGATATATAGTGAAGAAGTAAATAAAAAGGCATTTGGGAGCCTTTGATGATAATAGATTTATTTTAGATCATGGAATAGATTGTGTTCCACATGGATATTGTATGATAGAGTGTGTAGAATAGATTGTGTTTTAACGATGGGAAGATGGGTTAGTGTTTTTAAGGGCTATCGCCGTGTTTTTTCACAATATATAAATGGTCAAACCAAGTATTAATCAAACTAAAGAGTGGAGAAAATCTCAGTCTTGGTATATAAATGGAAAACATAATGAATGTGAAAAATATCAAATAAGTCTTATTGAAAAAATAACTGAAACAAAGGTAAATTAAACAAATAAGCGAATCAATTTAAAAACTAGTAAGTTAGAGGATGTAAAGAAAAAAAATTTCCTTGAATGGACTGAAAACGTTGATGGTTATCAATTGATCAATGAAAAAACAATTTACTATATTCTCAAATTGGTATGTGGCTCAGGAAGTGGTCAAACAAGAGCATTAAGAGAAGTTTATCATTTCGTAATGGCACAAAAGGGTTATCTTAAAAAATATAAAGATTCAAATGTTTTATTTTTAAATAATTTAGATGGGGATTATTGTGCAAAGAAAATTAAACTATTGAAGGAATTTGAGAATGAACTAATCTTTATAGGTTCAATGAGTGAGCTAAACAATATGCATTTGTTATTTGAGAAAAAGTGCTCCTCGGCTAAAAGGGGAGGCGATTAAAATCTCCATTCACTTACATGTTTTAGAAATTTCAACAGCAGAGAATTCAACAGGTTGGGATAAAAAGGTTTATTTTTTAGGGAAAAAATATGAATCGCTGAGAATCCCCCATTCATTCACATGGGGGAAAGTGAGCCAGAATCAGTATATTCACCCTACGTGTGTGTGTGTGTGTGTGTGTGTGTGTGTGTGTGTGTGTGTGTGTGTGTGTGTGTGTGTGTGTGTGTGTGTGTGTGTGTGTGTGTGTGTGTGTGTGTGTGTGTGTGTGTGTGTGTGTGTGTGTGTGTGTGTGTGTGTGTGTGTGTGTCTGTGACCACTGTTTCTCGACAACCACTGGTCCGATCTAATTGAAACTTGCCAGCTATATTGCTGGGGACCTGAGTATGTGCCTTTTCAAGGTTTGATATTAATCGGACAAGAGCATTCCAAGTTATGGCCATTTATTTACCAAACCAATGACAAGACACGTTGCTGCGGCCATTTATTTACCAAACCAATGACAAGATACATTGCTGCGTAGGCGTGGCTGCGCAGGCCGGTGCGTGGCCAGCCAACGATGGCGTCACGGGCCGTGCTGGTTACGATGGGGAAAGGCGCCATAGTTACCGTGGCGTAGGAATGGCAATGGTCAATGTAATGGCAGCGAATGTCATGGCAAGCAAAGACAGGGAGGTAAACTTGATTTTAATTTGGATTTTAATTAACTGTGTGTGTGGAAGTATCACAGCAGTTGTTACTTCAATGCAAACGATAATTCGTGGAATGCATGTGAACATTCCGTACGGGCACGCACCACTTCCGGATAGTGATTACTTACTGTATTCTAATAATTTCTAGATTTCTTATGCGCATTTATAGATAAACACAATGCCCCAATCCAGGCATCGTTTACGAGAGCGAAGGAACGGTCTGTGTGGTTGTTTGAAATATTTTTTAAATTTTTTTTTTTGGGGGGGGGGGGGTTTGCACGTACGGCCATACATGTACGGGCACGCACGTACTGCCATGCATGTACAGGCATGCGAGAGCAAAGGAACAACCTGTGTGGTTGTTGTTTCTGGCACGTGGTTTGAAAGTTTTTTTTATTATTTATTTATTTATTTTCACAAGTACAACCACGCACATACGGGCACGCGTGTATGGGCATGTACTACAGGGTGCCCCACAGAAAACCAGGAAATTTGAGATTTTGAGATTTATTTTGCCGTATTTTACCATATCAATAAACGAACATGTAAATTTTCTCACACTTTTTTAAATTTTATTTCACAATGCAGCAGTTCTCAAATTTTTATCTTTGTTTTACACTACATCTAAGTTTGCTTTTGTTTTGTTTAAAATAAACTCTACCAAATTTCCTGGTTTTCTGTGGGGCACCCTGTAGTATGTATAAAGATAATAAAAGTAAGCATTTCATTTGTAGAACATTTCGATTGCCTCCTATATCAATAATGTACATTTTATTTATTTCGATAAAGTTTTTTAAGACATAAAAACTTTTCACGGGGAACATAAAAGATAATCAAATCCAGATTCAAACACAATGGCAGCACAAAACTTCTTCATACACTGATTGTGTTAAAAAAAAATTAAATCTCCTTCCCCCATCCCCCCAAAAAACAGAGTGAGGTGAAGCATTGATAAAATAGAAGGGCACTCGGTGGAGTGCACACCTCTGCCACGTAATGCCTGATCCACGAGAACATATCGTGCCCAATACATTTTTGAAATATCATGCGATACAGTACTATATAGTTTTTGGCCCGATCTCTCAAGAGTGAAGAATCACTTTGAAAATTAAATACTTCTCGTATCGAGAACCGGATTCAGATCTTTACCAAAATTGAATGAATTCGTCCTTCCCACACACCCAACCTGTCCACCAAGTTTCATTTGAACCCGTCCACAACTTTTTGAGATATCCTGCACACAAACAAACAAATGAAATTGCTCGTTGAGCAAGGAATTGCTGGAATAACTTTGTCATATCTCCATGATCTCTGAAAAAACAAAAACCTGGAAATCAATTTGGTTCTTATAAGTCGATAGTGCTACTGTTTAATGAGTTATAGCACTTAGTTTGGTCATGATCATAACTTGGAAGTCAATCGGACTTGAAATGGTGTTTTTATCACAATTTGAAATTTTTTACCCGACCCCCCCCCCCGACATTCGACCCTCGACCGCTCAGAAGGGTGTTGGTGTGACACCCCAATGAGACATATGGTTGGATGCAGTATTGGAAGATGCACATTTTGGATTTGGTTTGAAGTCGATATGACTGTTTTAGCGGACGTTATTGCGAAAATAATAATTTCGGTTTTTCGGTGACCTTGACCTTGACCTTTGACCTAGATTCACCAAAAACGACAAGTGTCTAAGTTGGACCATGGCCGACGTCTGTACCCAGTTTGGTCATGATCGCTGAAACGGTGTGGCTGCTACAGGGTAAACAAACACACAAACAAGCAGACAGACAGACAGACACAGAATGACACACACAACCGACCAACATAATTGCCGAAATCCGAAGGATTCCGGCAATTAACGAGAAGATGTACAAAGCACGATACTTGCAAAATCGAGAAAAATATCTGACCTCAAAAATAATTGGTCGTTGAATTCAATGATCAAACATGCAACTCCTCTTCAAATTGCAAGTGAATCAGATGAAAATTTACAATTTTAGAAATTCGGCCTATGTTGTCCTTTTAGTCCATGTTGACCTCAAAAATAATTAACTGGTTGAATTCAGTGACCTGAAATATAAATTCTCTTCAAATTTCAAGTCAATCGGATGAATATTGAGGATTTTAGAAACACAACTTAAGTTGTTGACCTTGGTCGGATGTTGACCTTTTGGTCCATGTTGACCTCAAAAATATTTCGCAGGCTGAATTCAGTGACCTGAAATACAAATCCTCTTCAAATTTTAAGTCAATCGGATGAAAATTGAGTATTTTAGAAATACAACCTTATTTGTTGACCTTGGGCCTATGTTGACCTTTTGGTCAATGCTGACCTCAAAAATAATTGGCTGGTTGAATTCGGTGACCTGAAATATAAATCCTCTTCAAATTTCAAGTCAATTGGATGAAAATTGAGGATTTTAGAAATACTACCTAAAGGCCCGGTCACACCTTGACGTTTTAGCCAGCGATGGCAACGTGTTAAAATTTATGTAAAACGCTGGCTTACGTTGAACTTTTGATGTTTTTTTTTAAAGATTCGGACGTATTCATAGCGACTTGGTCTTATGTATAACGCATTGGTAACTACACAGAACGTTTCGTTGTGTTATAGATAACTTATACCAACGAATGCTGAACCTGTTGTCGGCCTACACAACCGATGCCCTACGATAGTCGAACTCAGGCAGAGCGCGTTGCACGCATCGCCGACGATCACGTGGCGTAGGCTATTAAAAGGCTGATGCACAACGATTCAAATCATAACTGCCGTAGAAATGGAAGGGTCAAAATCGCGGTCACACCTTGGCGATCTTGCCAGCGTATGCCGACGTAACAAAAAGTGTGTCTAAAACGTTGGGGCACGTCGAATACGGTATGGGTAAGTTTGGTATGCGCGAGTAGAACGCTAAATACGCTATCATAAGTCGTAGTAAGTAGAGTACGTCAATAAATTTTGAACATGTTCAAAATTTTACGACGTACTCGGCGTATGACACACGTTCGCATGCGATGAGGATAAGTTTTACACACGATATGCGGACGCTTACACACGTCCACAAACGCTACTTATAAGCTACTCACAAGTCGAAACGCGTCGCGGTAATGTCTTTTTTATGCGAAACTTATTTCTAACTTGTGTTTGACGTGCTTTGAACCAATTCTTTACGTAGCCCCAACACACATCGACGTATGTAGACGTATTCCAATGACGTCTTCCGGTCGACAAAAAAAATAAATGAACGTGTTTCTAGGTTACAACTGCCATATAAAGACGTGTTCCCAGCGGTTTTGGGAATTGGTATATAAAAATGGTGTTCATAAAAGGGGAACCCAACAGTGTTTTCGAGTCCTTTTTGAGTCGATGTCCATGTCAGCAGTAACAGTATCAGTATCAGTATTACTATTAGTATTAGTATTAGTAGTAGTTTGTTCATGTTGGCAGTAGTAGGTGGGTGTGAGGGGGAGGGTGTGGGTTATGATGGATCGTCCTTGCGTCCGCGTGTCCACGGGTAGGTTCATAGGCTGCCACTCAACGATTTAAATGGCTGCATCTCCACTATTGAAAGTAGACGCTTGCGCTCAACAATTGGATTTTTTTTACACTCAACGACTTTTAAACGGTACCACTCAACTAGTTTCATTGTTTACAATGAACGATTTAAATTGCTGTCACTCGCCTTTGTTTTTTTTTTCTTTTTCTTTTTTTGACGCTGGGGTTTGGAAATTTTAAACGTTTCTTCTGAACGTGTTAAAACGCTCAAACTCGACTATTTTAAATAGACGCTGCCGATGGACAATTGGAATCATAGCCAAGCTAGACATCGAAGTGTGAACATCCTCGTCATGCCGAAGAAAAGTTTGAAGAATGCTGCAAATAAGTGTCCTGGCCGTGGCCGTGGACGCTGACGCAAGGACGATCCATTATACCGACGTCTTTCAGCCTATGAGTAACTTAAAAGTAACGTCTGTCGACATGTGGCAACGATCGCATAACGTGCCAACAACACGTTAATCATAGGTAGGAAATAAGTTTCGGGTACTCTAAACATTACCTCGGCGTGTCGCAACTTATGATTAACTTACAAGTAGCATGTGTTGACGTCTGTCAACGATCGCAGACCGTGCCTACAACTTGTGGCCAGCGTAGCGGAACGTGTGAGTCATACGCCGGCATACGTCGTGAAATTTCAAGCATGAAAAAATTTGAGGACAACCGAAAAGTACAACGTTTAAAGCCAACGTACAACGACGTATGGCAACGTACTACGACGTATGCCAGCGTGCTCTCAATGTTATCAAAACTTACCCATAACGTATTCAACGTGTGCCAGCGTTTTAGGAAAAAAATTCAAAAATCGGCATACGTTGGCTAAAACGTCAAGGTGTGACCGGGCCTTTAGTTGTTGACCTTTTGACATTTTAACCTCAAAAACAATAGGCTTCTTCCTTATGACATACTACCATGTGGTGACGTTTTGTGAAGATCGGTTTGAAATTGTGACCTGGAGGTGATAAACAGACAGACAGACAAACAGAATAACAAAATCGACAAACCAATATACTTGAAAAATCTTCGATTTTGTGCGGAACAAACAGACAAACAGAGAGGGGTGAAAACAACCTCCTTCACCTTCGGTGACAGAGATAGCAAGAACGGCACTCAATAGAGCGCATACCTCCACAAAGCACGGAGAGAGCAGAGGGTGCAAGACCAGGAAGGGGGCAGTTGAAGACAGAGAGACCACTGACTGTCTGTGATGGTGACGTGATCGGCCCATAGACTTGGCTTCATCGCAGGAATTTCCATTAATCTTGAAAGCCTTGGTTTCCACGGTGTCAAGCTGTGCAAGATGTGAAGCAGGGAGCCACCCGGGAGGGGAGAGCAGTCGTCCATCAAGTTTACATTTTGTATCCGAGTGATAGGCCAGATATAAATCTGGACATTAACAAAAATCAAATTGCCTTGTTCTTGTCACCTGCCCAACTCATGCACCACGTTTTGTCATAACTCGTCCACAACTTTTTGAAATATCACACTATGTTTAGTTTTTGGACATATTTCTCAATGGTAAAGAATCACTTAACCTTTCATCGGATCTGGATTTGAATCTTCACCAAAATTAAATCAATTCGTTCTTGTCACACACTAGACCTGTCCACCAACTTTTTGAGATATCCTGCTCACAGACAGATAAACAGTGGTGAAAACATAACCTCCATCCACCTTAGGTGGTGGAGGGAATCAAGTGGAGGTACAGCATGTCATGATATTGATTGTGAGGGTACATGAGGTTGATGACCAATAGTACAGTCATAAAGATCCCACCAAATATTCTTCATGTCTGAGTTTCCTTGCATTTAATGCCCCGGCAGTGATCTGCATGCTGTATTGATGGCACGCTTACCAGTGAAAGAACCTGAATTTGTAGGATCATCATCCAGATGTCCAGTAGTTATAATCAAATGTACCATCATGGTATTCCCAAAAGCACACACTCCTGGAAAGCTATTTCCATTGGAGTGTTGTAATTGACAGGCAAACGAGTATCAAACAAAGCAATAGCACAGCGATTCGGTGTTGAAGCTAATTACGGTTTTTCGGTTAAACCTGTCAAGCATAACAATGTCCCTATTGGAAGGTCAAAGCATCTCGTGTGTATTGGCAGTGCTTTCAAGCAGTGATCCTTGCAACAAGCATTACAGTTTAACACCTCCAATCCATCCTCACCATGTCCATTAACTTATACATGAGCTAGTGTTTGCAACGAGATGAATCAGAAAGACTTGCTGAGATTTCACCATCACTAGTATTTCTTTTACTCTCATTGGCAAGACAAAATACATGGAACAGGGTCTTAGCCTTTCCACAAATTCCCCTTTGAATTATGCTCCTCTTCCTCATTTTCATATCCTACCAACCCCTTTTGGTTGCCTCTCTCCTCCAAAGATCTCCACCATTGTATTTGTCATAAACAGTACTATGCACAAGTCTTAGGCCACCTTGAAAATGAAAAAAAAAAATGACACATTTGCATATTTTGATCAATAAAATGTGTTATCATGAATCATGTAATATTAACGAAACAAAAACGAATTGTATTTTTCAATATTAATGCATGAAATTTCAATATTTGTTGTGACCACCTGTTTCATGCAGAACAGCAGATACTGTATATCCGTTTTGGAATGCTTTCCTGCAACTTCTTTAGGAATTCCATTGGGAGGTTGTTCCATGCATTCTGCAACGTTTCCCTCAATTTGTTTCTTTACTTTGGTTGTTTTTCATTTCTCTTCCCAGCCAAATAATCCCAGACACCTTCTATGATGTTAAGGTCAGGACTATGAGTTGGGTTGTTCGAACAGTTGTGGAGCTCCTGACCCTGGTTTTCTCTGTAAATATGTTTTAACGACATTTACAGTGTATTTGGGGTCATTGTTATGCTGCTAAACAAGGTTGTCGGCAATTATCTTCCTTCCTGGTGGGATGCGATGGTGTATTGGGATCTGCTTGTACTTGTCAGCATTCATCGTTCTTTGAATTTTTAACAAATCACCAAAGTCAGCATTAGTAATTCATCCGCAAAACTGAACCAAGCTCCCAGCATGCTGCAGACACATATATCCTTATATTTATCACCAACCCTCCTTCTGACATTCTCCATTCCATTCGTTCTGAAAATTTAAAACTTTGACTCATCACTTCAGAGTACCTGTGGTGATTATTCCTTCCAGTGTGCTGGTTACGATGGTGGTGCTTAAACCAGAACAAAATAAATCTCACATTTAAAATGCAATGACGTGTTGTAAATTTAGTCTGGGTGGTGATTACTCCTTTGTCGTCTCTCCAGCGGTTGGTGATGCAGGAAGGATTTATTGGTGTTTATCCGCTGCAGCTTCAAGATGGCGTCAATCATGGCAAGCAGAAAAGGAGACTCGTTCATTGTCATCATGGTTGTTCAACCAAACAAACAAAATCCACTTCGCTCAATAGTCTTGGTAATGTCGAACAAAAGTCACTTAAATATTGACGTGTTGAGTGACTCATGAATAGTGATGAGAAAAAGGCTGGAAGTGAAGTCGCGCGAGCTTCTAACATGTCATGATGACGAGCTCTCATCTGTACTGGCCTTCCAGCATCCCCTGCGTTGATTGGCTCTCTGGATGGATGCAATTAATTGGCTACTAGAGTTTACATGTTTACTCTATTACAAATATTTGCATAATAAAAATATATAAATAGTTTATTCATGAGTCACTACAGTACCTTTTGCCACTGATTAGCATCCCAACTCGGCTTGGTGTTAGTTTAATGAGTAAGTGGCTGGCTGAAGATCCTAGGGTCTTGAGTTCAAGCCTTTGTTGGGCAACACCAGATAGGGTTGACTCAGCCTATCATCCTTCTGAGGCCCAATGATGCTCCCACAGCCTTGTGCTGCATACGAATGAGGAGGAGGAGGAGGAGGAGGAGCATCCGAACTCTGATGTTCTTGGGATTTTTCAGTATCTTGCCTTTGTTACCTTTATGCAGAAATGGTCTTTTGACAGAAACTCTCCCATGGAGACCAGTTTTGTGAAGAGACCAGAGAGTAGATGAGTCCACTTTAACCCCTGATATCTGTGCCAGTTCTTGTACAAGTTCAGCACTTAATTTATTTTTTCTATTTGTTAAGAAACTTATTATATCTTTAAGTATTGCTCAACTGCTTTGCTGAGTTTATTTGGCCTTTCAATACATTTTCTATCTTTAACTTCTGCGGTCTCATAATGCTTCTGTATTATTGCTCTTGAATGCCAAAACTAAAGATGTCTGTTATGCGGGATATTTCTCTCTGGGAATTGCCTTCTTGGTGTAAAACTATTATTTTCAGTATCGTCGACTTCACTATCTTTGGCGTGGGATGAGTTTATATTAGCAGCAAGAGAGAAATTACAAATTAGTGGAAAATTTCACTGCCCTCACTCCCCCACACCCCCAGGAATACCTCTAGCTACGGCTTCCCTCCACTCCCACCTCATGTTTATTTGTGTACTGTACCGTCCACCAAACAGTGATGACTCCATTTACACCTCACTATCCGAAAACATGGACCAACTTCTATCTTCTCATCCAAACTCTCTCTTCCGCCAGTTGGCTAGGTGTGGGTACCTCTCTCATGGCACTTCAGCAAAAACTTTCTGCCACTTATTGGGGCTGACTCAATCGGTCAATTTCCCAACGCGGATCTCAACCAATGGAACTATATCTCTTCTGGATCTGATTTTAACAAATTTCACTGAAAATATCTGCTGTTCTTCCTCCGCTCCAATCAGTTCTTCTGATCACGTGCTTGTCAAAGTGGACATCTCTCTGGCTGTTATCAGAGAACCACCTCAGCGCTGTTGAGTCTTGAATTTCACTCAAGCTGACTGGCAGGGTCTCCAAGCAGCCATCAAACTTCTAGACTGGTCTCCCATCGCTACTTTCCCATCTTTCAAAGAAAATTGCTCTCCCTCATGCACAGACTTATCCCCTCTCATCTTCCATTGTCCAATCCTTCCTCCCGCCCATGGTTCACTGAAGCTTGTGGCGAGGCAGTTGTCCTGAAACAACTTGCCTTTGCCTGATGGAAAGCAAACCCAACTAAGGGCAATCTCAGTTCCTTCCATAAAGCTCGGAACAAGTGTGTATCTACCCTCAGGAGAGCCAGAAAACAACATCTTTCTAAGCTCAAGTCTGAACTCTCAAACCTCTCTCCCTCCTCCAAATCCTGGTGGTGTCTAATCAAATCTGTTTCTGGTGTATGTTCCCCCTCTATCCCATTCCTTACCGCAAATGGCCTCACTGCTGACACCGCACGTGAATCTTCTCCCATCTACTTTCCGGTCTTGCCCCCCCTGCTCTGTCTGCAAAATGTCCCCGCCCCCCCCACTCCTCATATTTCCCCAAGGCGCTCATGGTTCGCCAGCAACCCCCTTCTGTTAAAATTACCAAAATCACGAATAAATGCTCAACTTTACTTTTTCATTCCTCTTTTTCCCTGCCTTTGGAATAAACTCCTACACTCTCTTCAATCCCATTCTTCCCTCCTGGCCTTCAAAACAGCTGTTCACCACCACCTCTTATCTTCCCCAATCCAAAACCACGATCTTTTCTACCCCCGTTAATCCACACCAACCCCACCTCCTTCAAATTCCCTGCTTTCCTTCCTGAAAGTCCCTGTAGTATCCATCTTGTTTACCCTGTGTACCCCACCCCATCCCTCTTCCTTCCACAGATCT
Source organism: Eptatretus burgeri (assembly GCF_056783735.1). NCBI lineage: Eukaryota > Metazoa > Chordata > Myxini > Myxiniformes > Myxinidae > Eptatretus > Eptatretus burgeri. Next base: position 65,824,190 of record NC_140962.1, read on the forward strand.
CCTAATGTCTCTGTTCACTACTGCTTTGTCATTCCCTCTCCTGCCCCTCTTGTCTCCTGCCCCCCTTGTTGTGCATTGTGTGTTAGCTATCATACGAGCCTCGACAATGTATACAAAAAAAAAAATTATGGCTGCGCAGTGTAGCTCCACCTGCACGTCTGCCCACTGGCATACTCGGACATGGCACCCCGAGTCACTGAACCCACCCCCGAGCTTTCCTGCTCCATATCTGAATTGTGGGAGAAGCTCTACCTTGCTGGCTCCCCCCCTCCCCCACTCCCCCCACCCACCGCATGCATTCACTCTGGCACTTTGGTGCTCCGGGTCCTCCCCCTGGGTACCCAGGTCCATTATTATAACATGTCCCTCAGGGCCCATGGCCTACTCATGGTTGGAACTCTCCCAGTGCCCAGGGTACCCTTCGTCACCATGCCTACCTTCCACAAGCCACATTCCAAGCTTGTCAATTAACTGTTGCACCCTGCAAAATACAACTTTCCACACACAGCACCAACTGCAGAATGACATCAATTGAAATGTCACTGGATCCCAAAAGCTAACCTTTAAACTAGCCCCAGCTTTCCTTTGGTAGGACTCATTCCCTCCCAATCATTCCTTCATACCACTATTCATTCATTCCTCTCCAGGCCGCTGCTTCCGTAATCACTTCATTCATTCATATACGACGGCGACGCCACATTTTTTTCTAAATAATTTCCCTCCAACTAACTCATACATTCCCCATTGTCACTTCAGCTACAAATGTTCCTTTAAACTTTGTGTTATTGAGCTACCTACATACCCACAACAAGTCATCCGTCTCGAAACCACTCTGTCCCGAACACTCCCACTGAATGCTCCTGCACCCCCACAGAGAGCAAGCATATACAAGTGCCCAGGGTTCTTTTTTCGGGTTCTTTGTTAATGAATTTCATCTTCTGTACATCGGTCTGATGCGAGCCCAGTATCAGTTCCCTATTCGGCCATGGCAATCATAGCCTAAAGGGGTTGGTGCGGGGGAAACACCCACCTCCCCCCCCCCCCCCCGACAGAGGGGCCTCGCTACCAAGCCTGTAACTTTCCCGGGGGCCGTCCCAACATTTTTTGTTTCACAGGTATTCTCCGATCTTTCACCATTCAGGAGATTAGCACGTGCAGACAAACAAACAAACATACAAAACATATACAAACAATATTATATATTACTATGTGTGTGTATGTATATATATATATATATATATATATATATATATATATATATATATATATATATATATATATATATATATATATATATCTTCTTCTTTCGGCTGCTCCCGATAGGGGTCGTCACAGCGGATCATCCGTATGATCCGCATAGTGATTTGGCACATGTTTTACGCCGGATGCCCTTCCTGAAGCAACCCTGGTCGCCTCTTACGACACAGGGATATAATATATATATATATGTATATATATATATATATACAGTATATATATATATATATATATATATATATATATACAGTATATATATATATATATATATATATATATATATATATATATATATATATATATATATATATATATATATATATATATATATATATATATATATATATATATATATATATATATATATATATATATATAGATATATATATATACAGTATATATATATATATATATATACAGTATATATATATATATATATATATACAGTATATATATATATATATATATATATATATATATATACAGTATATATATATATATCTTCTTCTTCTTCTTTCGGCTGCTCCCGTTAGGAAAGTCGCCACAGCGGATCATCCATTATGATCCGCATAGTGATTTGGCACATGTTTTACGCCGGATGCCCTTCCTGACGCAACCCTGGTCGCCTCTTGCGACACAGGGATATGGTACACCTATTTTAACCGGGGTATACACCGGCCCAGTATACTGGTACTCATTTCGCCGACCTCGGAAGGATGACAGGCTGAGTAAACCCCCTGGTGTATTAATTCAGTGGCTAAACGGGGCTTGAACTCAGGACCTCTTGGATCCCAAGCCGCTGCCCTAACCACTGCGCCAACACCAGGCTCATATATATATATATATATATATATATATATATATATATATATATATATATATATATATATATATATATATATATATATATATATATATATATATATATATATATATATATATATATATATATATATATATATATATATATATATATATATATATATATATATATATATATATATATATATATATATATATATATTGTTACGCCTGTGGAAATTCGCATTGCACCATAAAGGACCCTCAGGTGAGATATCTCCATAGGTACATGTGTAGTTAGCCCAAACCCGTTGTATAGAGGGCATTTATGTGATCCATCCAGGCTGCGATGCTTTGAGTTAGTCGTTTTTCTTTCTCTATCTTTTGTTTCAAACAAACAGCATCTCAACAACCACGCCATCCCCACCACAGCGCCAACCACACTACAACAACGCCACACCACCACCTTCGCCTTTACCTTCACAACTTCATCCCACATCATCGCTTCTACGGCCATTCCCGCACCACCTATGAACACTGAACGTCGGGCTGTCTCGGGCCCGTTCGGCGATTGGTGCCGAACGCACCAACCGCGAGCGCGAATGACGGCCTTTCCGAGGGGAAAATTCGGATCAGGAATGCTTCACGCCCACTTCTCCTCCGTCCAATGGGCAAGCGTGAGGTGGCCCTCCCCCAGGGCATCAACAATTTCCCCTTTCCCCCCACGCTGAGATAGTGCAAAAGGGGGCCCCGTTCCTCCCCCACCCCACACGTGGTGCCAACAAGGCACGCCAGGGGCCAGGAGTCGGGGCACAGCGGCGCGGACACTTTGCGGCTTGCCCGCCAGCGCGTCACGAGGACGCAGGTAAGACCTCCCCGGTCTCGCGGACCTGGCCGCTCCTCCAGGCCCCGCGCACATTTGGCCTACGGGCCTGTCTGCCTCCTTGTCTGTGAGGGTGGCTTCTTTCTTTTGCTTTTGTGTAAATGTGTGTTGGCTCCGTCTTTTTGGTAGAACTGTGTAAGTGTTGCCGTGTGTACGCGTTAATCGGTTGTATTACATTTGCTTTTTGTGTATGGCTGTATATACGTGCTTTCCGTGTGTTGCGTAATAAAGTGCTTGCATGTTGAACTGTGCCCGTTTCGCTTTGTCTCCTTCCTTTTAATTGACTCTCCATCCTGCTTCACGTAAGGGGTTCGTAGTGGGTGCAACATCCCGGTAATTAATCTGAACCGTCCAGGTTGACGATAACACCGCTCGGTTATCCCGATAGTACGGAACGGGCCGCCCAAGCCGCTCGTGTCCGGAGTGGACCTGCGGCGCGGTATGATCACCCGGTTTACCATCCGCGTGGGTACTTAGGTAGGTCGAGTTTGGCGAACAACCCTATCCTACGCGGGTGGCCGATTGGCACAATTGTGGTGAGGTCGAAAGGCCCACCCGTGACTAGCTCCCGGCGTTGGTCCGAGAGGGTCACGACAGAATTGTCCGTCTGGTGGGCGACGTGCCGCGATTCGAGTTACGTGGCCGTTCGCACGCCGGCGGGCGCAAATTCGCAACAATATATATATATATATATATATATATATATATATATATATATATATATATATATATATATATATATATATATATATATACAGTATATATAAAAAAATATATGTATATTTATAAATATTAATGTATAATTTGAAGTTTTTGTTTGTTTGTTTGTCTGCACGCGCTAATCTCCTGAATGGTGAAAGATCAGAGAATACCTCTGAAACAAAAAATGGCAGGACGGGCCCCGGGAAGGTTATATGCTCGGTGGTAAGGCCCCTCGGCCGGGGTGGGGGGGGGGGGATGTATATATACATATATATATATATATATATATATATATATATATATATATATATATATATATATATATATATATATATATATATATATATATATATATACACACACACACACACACACACACACACACACACACACACACACACACACACACACACACATGAGCAGGGTGTGCTTACACGTTGTGTGAGCATACGAACTGTCTTGTGTCACTCACCTGCATTTGATTTTTCATTTATTTTCCACTTTTTTCAGTATTTATATTTTCATTTAATTAATGTTGGCCGATGATTCTGTGAACTTTTCTGGTGTACAGGCTTTGATGTTGATCGGCAGGCAAAATTTCAGCTTTCTTCATCACCCGGAAGGTACCCATCTTTAATTTCAGTCAGTGATTCAGTGGTTAGAAAGATATATATTGTTACGGATTTCAGAATCCGGTCTGATGAATGCATCCACACATCCAGGTCCTCAGGCATTTATTTCCTTGAATGCATGTTCAGATTAGCCCCATCCCGATGTCTAATGGGATTTTAAATGTGATGCGTTGAGAAGGGTAAAGGATAGATCACCTCTCTTATGGGAAGTTTTTATCCCCTGCCACGTGGCGGAAGGGGGATATTGTTGTCACCTGGGTCGTCCGTCCGTCTGGCTGGCTGGGCGTCAACATTTATAGCTGTGAGTGCGATAACTCATAAACTGTTCACCATATTGATTTGAAATTTGGGTCACACATGTACTGTGATGACTCCATTCTCCGGCCCGGTATGAAGAGAGTCAGCAAAAGAGGATAAATTGGTTGTCATCAGTGTGCGCTTCGCTATGTAATCTCTATGCACTTCGGCTGAGTATTCAAAATCCTATCCTGTTTCATCGTAGTATACAGTACAGTGCAAAGTCAATTCCACTCCTTCCAAATCAATGTCGTTGCTAAGTAACCATTCCTCTATGTCTCTCAATCTTTTTGCATTTTCCCAATCTCTACTCAGCTGGTCTCTACCCTCCTTAGACACAATTCGCAACCAATACACCACTGGTCCGAGTTCATTCATCATGAGGGTCATTACCTCTTCTTGTAATGCTAGCGGGGCATCTATGAAAACTCCGTCTTCTTTACATGTTATGGTACACCCCATTCTACACAACAAATCTTTACCCAACAGATTCATTGGAGTGTGTTTAGCGATCAAAAATGCATGTTCTCCTTTCAGGGGGCCTACTTCAATTCGTAATTTATCTGAAATCGGGACATCTTCTCTCCGTCCCGAGACCCCCATTATTCTTACTGAGTCGCCTGAAAGAGGCAGGTTCTTTATCTCTCCTTGTTTTAGTGTCGACCGTGTGGCCCCCGTATCTACTAGAAATGTTACCTGTTTTCCTTCTACGTTTACTGTTGTGGTCAATTCTCTCACGTTCCGCGTTTCCCTTTGTGGAGCCACTACGGTATCCTTATGTCAATAGTTCTTTTCCCCCAGGAGGCGCTGTTGGTCTTTCCCGGAGTGGTGGCAGCTGTTGGTCCCAACTCCTTTGCCTGGGTGCAGCTTGGCACTCATGGCTCCAGTGTCCTGGTTGTCTGCACGTATAACATTCTCCTGCCCTGTGGGCCATTATTTCTGTTCCATTGTCTTCGTTGATCCTGTCCCCTCTCCTGCCTTGGTTCCCAGTCCGGGTTATCCCTGCGGGGTCTCTTTTCTCATTCTCCATACTGGTGGTCCTTTCTCTCAAGATTCCTCATTACTAGGGCTCTCTCGGTTTTCTTTCCCCTCCTGTCTTCTTCTTTTAAAGTCTGCCATGATTGCCTTGCTCTTTCATGGCGAATGGCGGGTTCCGCGTTTTTCCTGTCTGGAGTTGCTTTTACTTCTCTCCCTACTTCGTCGCACAATCCTTTCACAAACGAATTGTTTCGGAATTGTTTGGGCACTACTCCCATCTACTCATATTCCCAGTGTAGTTCAATCTGTTCATACAGTCGTGCTTTGTATGCGCTAGGTGGTTCCTTTATATCCTGTACAACCTCTGTGATTGGCTGCCAATCCATCACTCTCGGGGCCGTGTCGGTTGCTAATTGATCCATTAATGCAGTTACTCTTGTCCTATATGCTGTCTGTGCTACTCGCTCCTCCTCGTTGAGGCCGGGCGGGTCAGTTCAAAGTATTGTCCACCTCGTTCTCTGGTTTTACTTCCCATGCCACTGAGCGGGCACCCCAAACCGAGCTGGGTAGCACAGCCGTGCATATGAATCCGATATCTGTTCTAGTTGCCCTATGCATTTTTATCTGGTCATGCAGTATTTTTATTGCTTTCCTTGGATTAGATTTTAAGCATTCTTCCATACTTGCTTTTACTCCCCTAATGTCTTGGGGTGTCCACGATCTCCAGACCCAATCGTTGTGCGCCACTTGCATCATGGGGAACTGCTGAATGTCAGCCCCTTCCACTGCTCCTTCCTCCTCCAGGACGGGGTAAATTCCTTTTGTTATCCCAGGTCGTGTGGTTATTTTCCCGTCTATGTTATCATTCTTTTCTGCTAGCTGTGCTAGTGCTTGTTTCAATTGCTCCTGTCTCGCTTCCTCGTGTGTCATTCGTTGGTTCAAAATCTCTTCGAGACCCGAACGTTTATTTTCTGTCTGAGCTTGTGACTCCGTTAATCAAGTGGCTAGCGCCCTCCAGTATTTCTCTCTCTGTTTCGGGCCTCCTGCTTTGCCCTCTGTCAGCACCGTGCTAACTGTGTGCAACACCTTTGGATTGAAAGATCCGGTCAACGGGAAGGAATCCTTTCTTTCCGTCGTCCATTTCACCCAATCTTGCACTCCCTCTACTTTATCCATTCCGTGTTTTTCCCCCACGATTTTCAATGGTGTTCCTCTTGGTAACTCTTGAGATATAACAGAGCTATTCCCCATGTTTATGTTCTTAGCTTTTCACCAGCCTTACAGCCTTAAAACGTTTCTCCTTTTATTGCACGGAACCAGGGTCCCGCTCTTATCAACAGCCTTTAAGCCTCCTTACAGGACTTTAACCTATTAATCTTTCTTCACACAACACCTTAGAAAACAAGATTTTACCCTGCTTCTCTTTATTTCACATGGATATTTCTTATCCTCTTCATACAACAACACAGATTTCAAATGGCTGTACTCCCCTACCACAGAACACAAGACTTCAACTTGTTTCTCCTTATTTCACTTGGTTCCTTATCCTCCACCTTTCCCGGTCACCAAATACCGCCTAACAGCCCCTTGTGATCAATCAATAAAACCGCATTGGACTCTCCTCATGTGTTTACCATTATTAGTTTGTCAACTCAGTAGAACCTCAAGCCGCGTCCAAAGGAACTCTCTCCGCTGGGTGTACAGTGCCTACCTAACTAGGGCTGTCCTTTTGCAGGTGCCCGACGTGTTGTGCACCACGTATCTTTTAGCTGAGACCCTTGTAAGTGCTGTACACCAAGCGGTGCTCCTCTGGTCCACAGCCTCAGAGTCTTGTGAGGTCCCATTCTGGGTCGCCAACTGTGATGACTCCGTTCTCCGGCCCGATATGAAAAGAGTCAGCAAAAGAGGATTCACCAAAATGCAACTTTATTGAAGAACCACACGCCAGCCAGTGGAGGTGATGTTAGCAGCTCAACCAACAGTGGAGAGGTCCCAAAACCACACTGAGTTTTACATTCAAAACCTCTCCCTTATATACAATCTATCTCTAATTCCAATCTATCTCTGGTTATACTCGAACCCTAGTTGGTGTGACAAGAACTCTTATTTTAGGGCCCAGCAATAGTCCCTCTCCCCTGTGCAAGCTTCTTATCATTGTGGGATGGTTGCAGGACAAGCAAAAACCCCTTTTAAGTTCACAGAAATGGTGAGAGTAAGGACATGCCTGACTTTGGTATCACAGTAAGGCTTCTTATCACTGTGGGATGGTTGCAGGACAAGCAAAAAACCCCTTTAAATTCACAGAAATGGTGAAAGTAAAGACAGGTCTGGCTTTGGTATCACAGTAAAAGCACAGCCCTATTTACAGTAAAAGCCCAGCTCCATTAGTTTCTCAAAAGTGGAATGTGAGTTGACCAGTCGAGTGCAGCCCTGTACCTATGATGGACTACCTGACAGAAATAAACGCCAAGCCGATTTTAAAATGCAGTTCAACCTAAACAAGAGCCCAGGAGTGGAATGCTTGTGAAAACCAAGATAACGTTTAGCTTCCTCGGGTTGTTATCACTGAAATAACATGGCCAGTGCTTTTAGAGGGCATCTGGTGGATTGACTTACTCGGAAACAGTGCCACTACAATTATAGAGAGTTTCTTTGTTAAAGGCTTTACAGAGTATATAAGAATGGGTTTGAATCCCTACATCTAATTAATATATATGTGTATTAATTATGGATCGGATGTGACCATAAAATATCATTCCTTACATGTACCACCTGAAAAGGAAGAACCCTATTGATTTTGTGCATGGCTGGATCCAAGATAGCCGACTGGGGCGGTCGTCCGGTTGGCTGGCTGGGCGTCAACATTTATAGCTGTGAGTGCGATAACTCATAAACTGTTCTCCATATCGATTTGAAATTTGGGTCACACATGTTCCACCTGAAAAGGAAGAACGCTATTGATTTTGGGCGTGGCTGGATCCAAGATGGCCGACTGGGGCGGTCATCTTGAAAAAGTGTTTTTTGTAATAAATGGAAAAAATGCTTATCTGATTTCAATTATTTTTCAATGGCAGGGGATTCCCCATCTCTGATGGTATATTTATTTTTCTTTACGACAGACACGTTTACACACATTTCTTTCACGAGCGCTGACCCCACCTTATTTTTCTCAGCAAAGTTTATGCACATATTTATTTGGAGAGCGCCGATGTCCGCCTTTTTTTCGAGGGCACGGGTCGTCATGGTAACTTAAAATGCAGTTCAACCGAAACAAGGGCCCAGGAGTGGAATGCTTGTGAAAACCAAGATAACGTTTAGCTTCCTCGGGTTGTTATCACTGAAATAACACGGCCAGTGCTTTTAGAGGGCATCTGGTGGATTGACTTACTCGGAAACAGTGCAACTACAATTATAGAGTTTCTTTGTTGAAGGCTTTACAGAGTATATAAGAATGGGTTTGAATCCCTACATCTAATTAATAGATATGTGTATTAATTATGGATCGGATGTGACCATAAAATATGACTCCTCACATGTACCACCTGAAAAGGAAGAACCCTATTGATTTTGTGCGTGGCTGGATCCAAGATAGCCGACTGGGGCGGTCGTCCGTCCGTCCGGCTGGCTGGCTGGGCATCAACATTTATAGCAGTGAGTGCGATAACTCATAAACTGTTTGCCATATCGATTTGAAATTTGGGTCACACATGTACCACCTGAAAAGGAAGAACCCTATTGATTTTGGGCGTGGCCTGATCCAAGATGGCCGACTTGGGTGGCCATCTTGAAAAAAATGTTTTTTCGCCATATCGATTTGAAATTTGGGTCACACATGTACGCCCTGAAACAGATGAACCCTATTGATTTTGGGCGTGGCCGGATCCAAGATGGCCGACTGGGGTGGTCATCTTGAAAAAAATGTTTTTTGTAATAAATGGAAAAACGCTTATCTGATTTCAATTATTTTTCAATGGTGGGGGATTCCCCCATCTCTGATGGTATATTTATTTTTCTTTACGACAGACATGTTTACACACATTTCTTTCACGAGCGCTGACCCCACCTTATTTTTCCTCAGCAAAGTTTATGCACATATTTATTTGGAGAGTGCCGATGCCCGCCTTCTTTTCGAGGGCACGGGTCGTCATGGTAACGGTGCGCAAGTGGGGTGGGGTGAGCTTGGGGGGGGGACTCTGCGCCCGCCGAGACGGCCCGCATATATAAAAACGAATTGGAGGTCCGTTCTGGAGGAAGAAAGCGAGAGAGGAAGCGCACGAGAAGAGAAGCGAGCAAGAAGTGGGCAAGCGAGCCAAAGAGAAGGTGAGAGTTGAAGCGCGCGAGGGAAGAAGCGAGCCAGAGAGGAAGCGTGCAAGTGAGGAAGCGTGAGAGCCCGCAAGTGAGCAAGCGAGCGTGTGGTGCGCATGTGGGTGTCTGACCAGCGCCAACAACAAGACAATTTGTCCTTCCCAGTGACTCGACAGTATATGTATAGATATATTCAGTGTATGAGTGTATATATATATATATATATATATATATATATATATATATATATATATATATATATATATATATATATATATACACAGTATATATATATATATATATATATATATATATACACAGTATATATATATATATATATATATATATATATATATATATATATATATATATATATATATATATATATATATAGATCATCACACCATTTGAAAGCCTTTATCCCTGAGCAGGGGTCAGCTTTTTGCGGGCTCCAATCATGGTACCCTTTCTTGTGGCAATGTTTTTTACGGCCGGATGCCCTTCCTGATGCCAACCCTTTAGTCGGCTTCAACCCTGCATGGATAATTACCAGTATACTGGTGCTCATTTCGCCGACCTTCGGAAGGATGACAGGCTGAGTCAACCTCCCTGATGCTAACTCAGTGGCCAGCGGGGCTCGATCTCAGGATCCCAAGCCACCGCCTTAACCACTGAGCCATACCAGGCTCATAGTATATGTCTGGATATATATATATATATATATATATATATATATATATATATATATATATATATATATATATATACATGTCAAAATTTGCTAATGTGTTACATTGCCTTCATGGAATTCGGTACGTTATAATTTTGCCTCTTTTTTTGGATACGTTTGCCCATTGTCGAATATTCTATTCTCCCTACGTAGTTTCATATCGTAGGACACGTCCGTAATAAAGTGCGCGGCATCGAAATTCATCGTTTGTCCGATTTTACAGATCTCGTTCCGAAAAATGTTGATTCCGATGCACTAGTTTTGTGACGTCCACGTAGAACGGATTTGCATACCCCCAGTAGCCGTACTCGCATACGTCTATTGGAATATTAATCGCCTTTCCCCCAGAGAATATGTGCAGAATCCTTTGTTCTGCAACACGTTTTGCCTGAAAGATCGACGAATTGCTCGTACGGAGCGATGTTTCCTCGGTTCATGTGCGTAATATGTGTAAGTCAAAGTTTCACGGGGGAGCATAAATGATGATAAGCTTTACTATTTAGCTGCATTGCAATAAAGATCAATTATATGTATTACATCGTAATTGTAGTATACCGATCTGCATGAATCGCCTCTATTGATGGCCGATCGTGCAAAACAATGTCCAACGATACTGATGATGCAGGTCTGTCAATTTGTTACCCACGTGAAAGTGGTCTGAAGGTCACATGAACGAGGTACAACAGAAGTGATGACGCTATAGACGTGTGCCTAGTGGCACTGCACAAACAACACGTCATTGTTTTCCGATGAAGAAGCCCGTAATGGCCGTGATATCTCTGCTATTATGTGAAAAACGGCATTTTATCCCCCTCATATTTCAGTCAAACCTGACGCACGTTAACCCCACTTTTTTGGCAAACATTCTATATTTTCTTCGTTTTCCAGTGACTGGAAGCGTTTATAATGAGTGAAACCCAAAAATGTGGTATCAAATGATTCCATTCCGACTCTGCCCCACCGACACTGCCTCGAGCTGCGTTGTGTTCGCGCTTATATCGGCCGGGGGAGGAGTGCATATGTAAATTTGTGGATCACAGTGGGTTTTGGAGGCGGGGCTACACCACCTGATGCTCAGCCATTGGATGGATGAAAAGTGGGCGTGAATGATTCCTGATCCGATTTCTTCTTCGAAAGGATCCCATTCACAACCCATGGCACGACGTTCGGTAGAAAGGCGAAGGTGGTGGGAGTTTGCTGTGGTGGTTTGGGAAGGGTGTTGTTGTTGGCGGGAATCATTTGAGAGTCGGGGTGAGGCGATGTTTGCGGGGTGGGATTGTCGAGGTGAAGGGGGCGAAGGTGGTGGTGGTTTGGTGAAGTTGTTTGGGGGCGTTGTTGGTGGTGACGATTTAGTTGTTGGGGGATGATTGGTCCAAAATAACGATAGAACAGAAAAACGGCTATCTCAAAGACTCGCGCCCGGTGAATCACACAAATTCCTTTTAAACAACGGTGGGGAACTATCTGCACATAAACTTAGCGTCATAACTGATCTAAGGACCCTTTATGGTGTATTGCAAATTTCCACAGCCATAACAATATATAAGACTAATTACTGGCATTTCCACCACACAGACCAGTCCCTTTACAGCCATTGCAGCCTGGTATTTGTGGATGTTCGAGCACAATTATTACCTGAATAACATCAATTTTGATCAAAATGCAATTGGCTAACACAAGACCACAGACAGCTCTCATATGATTATCTGGTGGAAAAGTAATGTCACTGATTGACTTGCTTCTTGAAATGCTTGTTAAACCAAGTGATGGAATGCTCCTGCAATTATTTGCTTCTTCCTCCACATAGTTCCTGATTTATGGAACCTCATTGGAGAGCAAAAAACACAGTCATTGGACGGTAACGGAATGTCAAGGGTAGAAAGAGGTAGACATAGATTGTTCAAACGAACAAGGTTGGAGGAAATGGAAAAATATAGCATGGTGTTATAATCAATGGCACTCAGCTCATACCTAGGATGGTAGCCCATACTAAGAAGAACCACAGAACACCAAAAGAGGGGAAGCTTATCAAGGAAAAGGAGTAGGTAGATGCAGTAAGATTGGACTAGGAGATGTAACTTACTGAGGCTGGAGAGTGATAGACAGTTGTGAGGAATTATGACAGATTGTGGAAGACTAAAAGGCCATATATCTGTCTGTAAGACAATAGCAGGACCATTTCTCCTCCAGGTTCATATTTTACCATGTTATAGGATACAAGTTGCGCTGCAAGTGCTTCACGCTCTCCTGGGAGCAAATCTACTGTGACTCGGCGTCGAGCAACTAAATCGATTCCAATAAGGGTTGAAGGAGACAGGACTTTTTACATTGGAAAGGAAATGATTACGTGGTTATATGATTGAGATGTTTAAGATAATGAAGGGCAGAGAAAAGTGAGTGCAGAATAATTTTTCAGAAGAATAAACAGTGATAGGACCAGGAGGCACAGTCTGAGAGTAAAGAAGAGGAGAGCTTGGATCGTAGTAAGGCAGGGGTATTTCACTCGGAGTAGACAAGGCATGGGATGATCTCACTGGAAAGGCAGTGTCAGCAGCAACAATGGATAGGTTCAAAATTTAGTTAGAGATGTAGCTAGAAGCATTGGGACAGAGGGGTACTTGATATTGACAGGAATGGTAGGTAGTTGAGGTATGCATGGGTGATGATACACATGTGCAGTGATTGTGTTGTCTGTGAGAAGGTCTCGTGAAACGGTGAATATGCTGTCTGTTCCTTCCTCGTCCTACAAGTTGTGTCCGCAGAGGTGGCGCATTTATTTTGAGTATCCTCTGAAGAACATTTGCCATGAAGATTAGGCGAGGTGCCAGCAATAACTCAATTACTCTTTGCCAAAGACATTGTGGGATCAACTAATGCTAACAGATGGACGTCATTCCAAGTGACGGTGCACTTTGTGATGCAACACTCAGACTAAGAAGTACCAATCTGATAGTTTAAAGTCAGGCCAAAATCCAAATCCAGACTACTAGACAGCTCGAAGGTATGCATGTTCTCTCTCTGTGCCAAATTGTTGTACTTATGTTGGATGAAATCCAGGCAAAAATCTATTTCTTTGAAAATAATTATTCCTGCATTCATTTTTTCACACTGTATTGTCTTCGGACTTCAGTAAAATATTTATTGTTTAACATAATACCCAACAATATCAAAATGAAATGAGCAAATTCGTTCAATAGCACTTCAAACATTTATTGCATAATATTAAGTATCATTACCAGAATGCAATTACAAATTCGGTCTGTTGGTTGCATCACAACAATGTATAGCTTTGCCGATCATGCAGTATCCTCACGGATCCAACCTTGGCAGTAAGGCATTGTAAAACTACACTCAAAAATGGGGGAAAGCACTGATGTTTGTCCCACATCAGACCAAGCACATGCATTTTACAGTTGCATTCTCTCCTTAAAATGTTCATCAAATATTTATCACTAGCTTGTAAAATTATGCACGAGAAATAAATAATTCAATAAAAGCATGGTTGTTAAATTTGTTGCTCTCTTTTCTTGTCTGTTGGTGTACTCCTGCCACCTGTCGGTGATCATGAAGAACAGACCTCACACTTTACTTTGGAAGGTGAAAAATCTTTTCTGTTGAACATAATTTAAGAGCGAATTAGAGGGGCACATTATATATTTCTTTTCATTATTCTTGTTGTCCACAACTAAAACAAAACTAGAAGGGCATTCGGTAGAGTGCATCCCTCGCCGTGTAATGCCTGATCCAATAGAACATATCAGGCCCAATAAATATATCGTTTTAGCCCAATCTCTCAATGGTGAAGAATCACTTTATAAATTAAATAAATCCGGACCCGGATTTGGATCTTCACCAAAATCGAATCAATTCGTCCTTGCAAAACACACAACCTGTCCAGCAAGTTTCGTCCGAATCCGTCCACAACTTTTTGAGATATCATGCTATATATCATTATTAACCCTATCTCTCAATGGTGAAGAATCACTTTAAAAACTCTAGTAGTCAGATCCGAATCCGGATCTTCACCAAAATCGAATGAATTCCTTATTGTCACACACCCAACCTGTCCACCAAGATTCATCCGAATCCGTCCCAAACTTTTTGAGATATCCTGTACAATGACAAACAGACAGAAAGGGGTGAAAACATATCCTCCTTCACCTTCGGTGGCGGAGGTAACAATGCAGGATCTAGACAACGAAGCATCATACAAATACCTCAGAGTAGAAGAGGGCCACCAAATATGTCACAAACAACTGCCAAAGAATAATTGCGTAGAACGAGGCTGATCTTGAAAACATATCTCGCTCCGAGAAACATAATCAAAACCATCAACCAAATAGCAACACCAGTATTCCAATACAGCTGCGGAACAATAAACTGGACACACACGTAAATCAACAAACTAGATATCAAAACAAGGAAATGTCTCACCATCCACAAAATGTTCAACAAAAATCAGTGCATCCCGAGAATGTACCTGCCGAGACGAGAAGGAGGTACCGGCTTGATCAAACTCGACCAAGTGCAGAGAATGGCAACTGTCAGATTGGCTGAATATGTGTGTGTTGTTGGTTGTTATTTCCATATGCAGGTTTCAGAATGTGAAAAGGAGCTCTACCAGGTCTCTAAGTATCCACCTTCGTTTTGGTAAGGGAGGGGAGGGGTCATCATTCATGGATCAAGCTGTGAAGTTGTGTTGTCACTCCTCAATGACAGTGAGGATCTTCACTGAGCCCCAGAGTGCTTCCAACTGCAGTTCCTTTATATTAATATTCCCAGGGAGAGTTTTTAAGATCTCTAAGGTTGTTCTTCATCATTCCCATTGCTCCAATGATCACTGGTATAATTTTGACATTCTTCAGATTTCAGTATCTTTTCACTTCATTTTTGAGTTCTTGATATTTGGTAATTTTCTTGATTTCTGCTTTGTTTCAGCCAAAATCGCTGGGAACTGAAACCTCAATTAGCAATGCCGGTTTTTTTCTTTTTCATACCCAAGTACTATTTCTGGTCGCAATGCTTTGCTTTCTTTGTTCATTGTTCACGCTCGATGGGATCATCAAAGGGATATGTGAGCATTACTTGCTTATTCTCAATTATCACTTTTGATTCATATGTCCATTTCTGAGATTGGGATATTGAAGAGTTTGCAGATGTGCCAGTGGATTACTCTCCAAACTCTGTTGTGCCTCTGTGTTTACAGCTGTACTGTCATGAGTTTTTTTTACATCCCGATAGGAGGTGGCTCATGCTTTCTGTTCTACCTTGCAGAACCTACAGTTGTCCGATTGACTCAGTTCTGCCATTTTCTTAAAGCCATTCATGTAGTGTCCCTGGTCTTGGGCATTAATAATAATTTGTTCGCCATCCCAGTTGAGCTGACCATTCCAATGACTTTGTCATTCCAATGAGCCTTCTTTGTCTATGCCCAATCTGTTCAACTCTTTTATATCTTCCTGCTCTTTTGTTGTTCTCCAAGTTGTTGGTGTACAACTGTTGAAATTTCGTTTTATATTTTTCCATTGTCTTTTTTGCAATCATTGGGGCTGTATTCATTGCAGTTTCGGTTTGATCTCCATTGAGCTCCCATCCATGTTAAGAGAGCAGAAGCAGCATATCCAGGGTAGAGTGACCTGCTCTGAATCCAAATTGATGATCGGAAATCAAGCCTATTGTTTGTCTATCTGTCTGTCTGTCGTTGTTTGTTTGTTTGTCTGCACAGAACTTTTGTGTTTTTCTCCGCAACCGCTTGGCGGATTGAGACAAAATTTTCACCATTGGTGCGACTATTCATGTAGAAGGATGTAATGATAACAATCACGTCATAGGTCACGTGGTGTGGCAGCCATGTTGGAAAAATGGAAAAGCTTTTGACCTTTGTATCTCTGAAACCGCACCAAGGAAAAAATTGAAACTTGGCACCTGGCAAGTACTCCTTATGGAGTGTTTTTTATAAGCGTGATTTTTTATGATGTCATATGTGCCTTCGTTATGATGTCATAATTGCATATGTAGAACACTACATCTGCTCAGTATGAAAAAATTTGAGGGTCATCCAGGGATAAAATAGTCCACAGAAAAATAAATGATGACGTCGTTGGTCACGTGTTTTGGCAGACATATTGATTTTTTTTTTGAAACCTTCAAAAATCTTATTCTCTGAAGTGGCTGTACAGATCGAGGCGAAATTTTACAAGCATGACCGGCTATCAATGAGGAGCAAAAGGTTCACACATATGATGTCATAGGTCACAGGGTTTGGCAACCATATTGGATTTATCCTAAAACCTATTAATAAAAATATTTTCCAGAATGGCTGGACAAATGGAGGGGAAACTTCACAATGTTCCCCAACACATGCGTGTTCAAGTTTGTTGAGGAATATTTGATAGGTCACATGGTTTGGCAGCTATATTGGATTGAAGAAAAATATTAAATAATGTTTTCTCTGGAACTGCTTAATCAATCGACGTGAAACTTCAAATTTATGATCTAGTGGTGATGTGGAATACATCTATCTATAATTCCAGCAATCTGTGTGTGTGCATGTGTGTGTGTGTGTGTGTTTGTGTGTGTGTGTGTGTGTGTGTGTGTGTGTGTGTGTGTGTGTGTGTGTGTGTGTGTGTTTATGTGTGTGTGTGTGTGTGTGTGTGTGTGTGTGTGTGTGTGTGTGTGTGTGTGTGTGTGTGTGTGTGTGTGTGTGTGTGTGTATGTGTGTGTGTGAGTGACCGCTATTTCTCGACAACCACTGGTCCGATCTAAGTGAAACTTGCCAGGTATATTGCTGGGGCCCTGTAGATGTGCCTTTTCAGGGTTTGATATTAATCGGACAAGTGGTTCCCAAGTTATGGCCATTTATTTACCAACCAATGACAGGACACGGTGCTATGATGTCACGATTGACGTCACAATTTATTTATTTTTGCACGATTGACGTCACAATTCTTCTTCTGCGTTTGATATGATGTCACAATTGACGCTGGGGACCTGAGTATGTGCATTTTCAAGGTTTGATATCGTTCTTCATCCATTTCAGCTGTTTCCCAAGTGTTTCCAAAGTTATGGCCATTTATGATACGGTTGGTCCGATCTAATTGAAACAATGCCCCAATCCAGTCGTCGTTTACGAGAGCGAAGGAATGAAGCTGCGCGTCGTGTTCTGAAGTTATGGCCATTTATCTTCCAAACAAATGACAGGACACGGTGCTATGACGTCACGATTGACGTCACAATTTTTTTTGTTTTTTTTTTGCATGTACGGCCACGCACATACGGGCATGCGAGAGCAAAGGAACGGCCTGCATGGTTGTTGTTTCTGGCATGCGGTTTGAAAGTTTTTATTGTTTGTTTTTTTTCCACGTACGGGCACGCACTATGGGCCTGCACTAGTATTACTAAAACTCTCATTGGGTGGTCGCTAGACTACCGTTCTTCTCAGGTTTTCCGTCTGTCTGTATGTCTGTCTGTTTGTTTGTATGTAATGGACAGCTTTGGAGGCCAGAGGAGTCAACTGATTTTGATGAAACTTGACTGGTAGGTTCATACCAGGATCTAGTTGTATGCTTTTTAGCACCGTTGCTATGGACGCCACTGTTGCCCAGCAATGGGACTTTGAAATTTTTGAAAAAAATCAGAAAATAATTTTTTTTGACAATCAAAAATCGCCTTCTACGCTTTTATGCGCACTATAATCAACCTCTTTGTCAAAAATTTGCAGTCCGATCCGTCAAAAACTGTATAACTAGTATGCAATTATATAGCGACCACCCATGTCGCCTACCGGCTTGTCTTGTTTGTATGTATGTATGTATGTATGCTCCCGAAATACAGCCAAAACGGGACACGATAACGCAAAAATTTTAGGGCCACCTTATTCACTATTCTCCTACAATGTGTGGTATCAAGTTTCGTTCAAATCGGGCAACGAAAAAAAAAATCAATTCCCGATTTAGTCAAGTGCTCTTCGGGATTATTTGATCAATGCAAACAACCTCAGCGGTATAGTTTGCTGGAGCTATCTTTTTTTTCTTTTTCTTTTTTTTTGAAATGATTTTTTTTTTATCAACCGCTGTCACAACGGGTTCACGGGTCGTTTAGTTTGAAATGTAATTGTTTTACAACAAACATTTTGTCCAAGAAGGAATAGTGTTACGGCTGTGGAAATTCGCATTACACCATAAAGGACCCTCATGTGAGATATCTTCATAGGTACATGTGTAGTTAGCCCAAACCCGTTGTATAGAGGGAATGTATGTGATCCATCCGGGCTGTGACGCTTTGAGTTAGGCGTTTTTCTTTTTCTACCTTTTATTTCAAACACACAACATTTCAACAACCAGGCCATCCCCATCACAGCACCAACCACACTGCAACCACGCCACCTCCACCATCTACGCTACTACATCTTCGCCACTACGTCCGCTTCTGAACGGCAAACAAGGACGCCAAGGAAGGAGCTGCGAGGACGCGCGGGTTTTTCCCACCATTTTTCCCCGCGCTTGGTGTGAAGGAAGAGGGGACGGCAGCTTGCTGCCGAATGGTGGATGACCAGCGTGAGGCGGGCAGGGAGAGGGAACGCTCCTCTTCGAGAATCCTCTCGAAGGAGTGTGGAGCCGAAAACGGGGGTGGAGTGAAGGGTGGAGCCCTGGGCTATAAAAGTCGGACACGGGGGGAGCGCTTTCGCTCTTGCTTTTGGTGCTCTTGCTAACTTCGTCTTTTTCTCCCTCTGGTTCTTGCTCTCTTCGTCTTCGTCTCCTCTTCGTGGTGGCCGCTGGCCTGGTCTTCTGTGGTGCGGACCCGAGACCCCGCTGGCGGGACGGAGCGTCTGCCATTCCCCCCACCACGACCTCGAGCAACAACGTTTCCTCCCCCCCCCCTTTTCTATCCGCGCTGAGATAGCGCCGGAAACCCCGTCCGTGGCGTCGAGCGGCCAACATGTGCCGGCGCGAGGCACGCCGGAGAGGACTCGCCTACCACGCCAGGAATCGGAGTCACGGCCAGACGCGACCACGCCGATGGACGTGGGAGAGGGACTCGACGGCCCAAAGGGAAGTCACCATTTTTTTTCAGGGTTTTTGTATGGATCTTGTGACGCCGTGTCTCGTAAAGTAGAACTGTTTAAGTGTTGCCATGTGTGCACGTATCTGGTTGTAGCTCTGCATTGTTACTTTTGTTTGGCTGTTATATGTGCATTTTGATTATTGTATGGCTGTAAATACATGCCATCCGTGCTTGTCTATGTGTGTGTCTGAATAAAAATGCTTGCTTATTGAACTGTTCCCGCTCTGCTTCGTCTCTTTTCCTTTTTTATTGACCCTCTATCTTGCATCACGGAAAGGGGTTCGTAGTGGGTGCAACATCCCGGTAATTAATCTGAACCGTCAAGGCTGACGATAACACCACTCGGTTATCACTGTAGCACGGAACGGACCGCTTAAGCGGTTCGTGTCCGGAGTCGGCCTGTGGCATGGTACGATCGCCCGGTCGACCATCCGCGCAGGTACTTAGGTAGATCGAATTTGGTGAGCGACCCTATTCTGCGCGAGTGGGCAATTGGCATGGTCGTGGTGGGGTTAAACCCCCACCCGTGACTCGCTCCTGGCATTGTTCCGAGAGGGTCACGACAGAATTGTCCGTCCGGTGGGCGACGTGCCGCGATTTGAGTTACGTGGCCGTCCGCACGCCGGTGGGCGAGAATTCGCAACAATATTAACCATAATCGAGGATAGATGCTCAAACACGAGTTCTTTCTGGTGTGGAACTGAATATTGTTTTTTGGCAAGGGGTGGGGTTTGGGAGAGTGGGCGGAGTTTGGTTGAGGAGGCGGAGGATCAGAGATGTAGACATCATTGATGTAAAGTTTATCGTGAAAGGTTATGTGATGTAAAGTTTGTACTTGCATGATATAAAGTTTGTAAGAACTACTTTATTTATTTAAAATATCTCTTCTTGTGATCAGTTGTGATTATTTCCCACCAGGGTGCAATTTGTAGAATTTCCAGTGGTGGGGATAAAATTGACAGACATAATGTTGTTGTTTTTTGTTATTTCTGACTTTTCGCTCTTACAAGCTGCACAGAAATAATAGCGACATAAAGCTGAATAGTTACATTACAATTACAAAATTGTCCCGTGGGGGAATGATGGTTATTTCTCCAACAAGCAGGTGAAAATGAGGGATTATAGGGAAGGGGCCATGCCCCCCCCCTCCTGAAATGGTAAGTCATGGAGAGCACAACTTAAGATGTCTACAGGGTTGCTTTATGTTAAACAGCAATTCATTTGTGGATAAAGTCATTATTTGAACGAATTCATTTAATTTATTTAACTGTTGCAGGCACGGTGAAGACTGGCTTTAAAATTAACGGGATCCTATAATATAAGGAGTTTAAGGCATGCAGCCACAGCCTGGCCAGCTGTTCCTTATCGACCATTTAATTGGAGTGCTTCCTTGAATACTCAAGCCACTTGCCGAGCGCCCCACAGTCAACAGCGGTTCAGTTCGTGTCCTGATCGGGATGTGCAGTTGGCAGTTACTACAAGGTAGAGGTACATGATTTAAAAAGGTTTATATAGTTTCTCTTTGAGTTTCAAAGTGAAATATATTTGATGAAACCCGATTTCCGAGCTGTTTGCCGTATTAACGTGTTTTCTAAATTACAGAGCCAATTTTTTTTTCCCACCCGTCACATGACGATTGGCAGCTGTTTATAAATATTAATGTTTATGCACATCACCCTGAAACGTCTATAATGCAACAGTTTTGACAATTGATAGGAATTCCCCAAAAACAAAGGTGAAAGCGACTCATGGTTTTTGGGTTGTATACAGGATGTACTGTAGTCGATAATCACATTGATTCCAATCTGCCGATTCCTCAAGAATTACCGATATCGGCCAAGCACAAATACTGTGTGTGCAGAACCTCTGTCCCCCCCTCCTGCTGACGGTTCGTGAGTTGAGTGCAGTGTCATGGCGGCTCCTTGTGTTGGGACTTTGTAGCTGTCCGTGTTTGTGGTTTGTCTCCCCTTTCATGCTACTCTCTTCTTCCTCCTCTTCTTCCTCTTCTTCCTCTTCTTCTTCTTCTTCCTCTTCTTCCTCTCCCTCAGAGGGTCGAGAGCACATGCGGTGGAAGGTTCCCGATTGGCGCGTTTCCCCTCATCGTTTTTCTCACTTCGTGTTGTAAATTATCATCGATTTCTCCTTTTTCGTATTTTTATTTTTTGTTTTATTTATATATTTTTCGTTTGTTCATCGAAGCCTTTAGGCTTCGCTAATATTTCCTTTATTTAAACGTGGAAACGATGGCGGATAGTTCTCGTTCCGCGGCTTTTGAAAGTCCTAACCACGAAACACGGGTTGGTTTGTACTTTGTATCCCTCGGTCGAGAATCGACGTGGAGCTGGTTATCCTCGCTGTTGGGGAGTTAATCGGTTTGGAGAATGTAAAAGCGGATTCTCACATGAATAAACTTGTGGTAATCTTTGTTTCCACAGTAACCATGGTTGCTCAAGTGGTCGAACATGGACTTGTTTTTTTCCTCCTGACGTGTTTGTCCAGGTGTGTCCTCGACACCGCCGGCAGTTCGGGTTTCCCTCTGTGATATTCCTCCGTTCATTAAGAACACAGAACTGGTTAACAAATTCAACAAACCTGTTTCTGTTTCCTGTTTCTATGATTCCTTTATGAGGGGAAAAAATAACGGTTTAAAACGTATCATGTCCTTTCGTCGTTTTGTTTATACTAGTGCGTGCCCATATGTGCAAATAATAAAAAAAAAAAACTTTCAAACTGCATACCAGAAACAACCACACAGGCTGTTCCTTCGCTCTCACGTGCCCATATGTGCAAAAAAATAAAAAACTTTCAAACCACGTGCCAGAAACGACAACTACACAGGCCATTCCTTCACTCTTATGTGGCCGTATGTGCAAAAAAAAAAAAAAACTTTCAAACTGCATACCAGAAACAACTACACAGGCTGTTCCTTCGCTCTCACGTGCCCATATGTGCAAAAAAATAAAAAACTTTCAAACCACGTGCCAGAAACGACAACTACACAGGCCATTCCTTCACTCTTATGTGGCCGTATGTGCAAAAAAAAAAAAAACTTTCAAACTGCATACCAGAAACAACTACACAGGCTGTTCCTTCGCTCTCACGTGCCCGTATGTGCAAAAAAAAAAATTGTGACGTCATAGCACTGTGTCCTGTCATTGGTTTGGTAAATGATTAAAAAAAATAAAATAAAATGCCGTACGTGCAAAAAATAAAAATAACTTTCAAACCGTGCGCCAGAAACAACTTCACAGGCCGTTCCTTCGCTCTCACGTGCCTGTATGTGCGTGGCCGTACGTGCAAAAAAAACAAAACGATTGTGACATGGCACCGTGTCCTGTCATTGGTTGGTAAATAAATGGCCATAACTTGGGAACCACTTGTCCGATTAATATAAAACCTTGAAAAGACACATCCTCAGGGCCCCAGCAATATAGCTGGCAAGTTTCAATTAGATCGGACCAGTGGTTGTCGAGAAACAGCGGTCGCAGACACACTCGCACACACACTGCTGGAATTATAGATAGATAATTTTACCGCATAGTGTAACCTCATTAAATGCGGTATTGCCCTTCAAGGTCGAAGGGTACACTTTTATGGTGACTTTGTATCTAGTTTGCTTTGAGTGTGGCCAATAGGGTAATTTAAAAGACTCTTGCCCGAATGTCCACGAGTGGAGTCATGAGCCAAGCTGATAATGTACGCCAGGGTGCGACTGAGATCACTGTTGATCATGTTAATGGGATGGGTTCCAAGAGTCTCACTGTAGACATACAGAAATATAGTAAGAGAACACTCATCTTCCCCTGGTCTGCCAACCTTCGCTCAAGTGGTTAGTAAAGGAGTGTAACCCCCTCCTCAGCAGTTACCTCCAGCTGAAGTAATTCCTCAATCTCCTCCACTTTTAGAGTCTGTTGAGGATCGTGCGATAAATATCGAACTTCTGTGTTGTTCAGACAGCTCCCGATCTCTTGAGTGTTCTGAGCTTCAACTTCCATGTGAGGTTGATCCTCCTTGTTTGTCCCTTGTTGAACCTTGTGTTGATTATGTCCCCCCCCCCCGCCTCCCTCTATGGGGAGCGGTGAATGTGCACTAACTCACGACCTGTCTGTGATTGACTCATCCAGTGAGGTGGCTGAGCCTTATCAAGCTCAGGATGAAATCTCAGAGTGTTGCTTTGTTGAGCCCGTTTCTATAACAATGGATTCTCAATGTAATGATTGTGACACTGAAGGGGGTTCTTCTGTTTCCTCACTAAGTGATGGTGAGGCTGACTTCCCATCAGAGCGTGTCTGGAGATTCCATCCCTCCTACTGAAATTGTGGATTTCTTACAAAAAAAAAACTTATCGTAAAAGGCGTGTGAAAATTAGCAATTTCTTCGCCGATACTTCGCACCTTCATTATTGGCGCTCGGTGTTTTACAACAATCCGCAACCCTTCATGTTTCTGATAAATCGCTTAAAAGATTGAAGAGGTATCTTGTTACAGCAAGGAAAGAATTAAACCCACAATGGTTGAGGTGCTGCTTATGTCTTCATGAACATAGCCAGTTTGAATGTTAATGGTGGACGCAGTCAGCTGTGTCGGTCGCAGACTGCAATTAGCCAGGAAGGAAAAAAATTGATGTCCTATTATTACAAGAGGCTGGTTACTCCAGACTGTATGGCTGATTAGCAGCAACAGCTGAATGGCACTTTTTTTTTTTTGAGTAATACAGATTCTGTGAGTGTGGTTATTGCTTTTTTTTTGTTAATCCACATTTGGCTTTCTCTCCCCTATTTTAAAAGAAATCACAGGCTATCTCACCTCTATAGAGCTTGATTACAATTAGAAACGATTTGTTTTTGTTCATGTCTATGCTCCAAGCGACAGTACAGAGAGATGAGCTTTTTTTTTTTAATGATTCCTTTCATTTCTTGCAACATATCTTCTGATACCTTGTGCCTAGCGGGGGACTTTAACTGTACTTTGAACCCAACTTTAGATCGGAACAGTGAAGAGGTACATCCAGCATTAAGTAGGCCTCTTTCCAATATTATATCATGCCATAATCTTAACGATATATGGCTACAATAATTCAGCTGGTGTCGGATTTTACTAAATCATCTTTCACTTGCTTGACTTGATAAATTTTACATTCCTAACTCTGCTCCCAATCTTGTGACGCGTACAGATATTGCTCCTTCTGGTTTCTCTGATCATTCCTTCGTAAAACTGTGCTTGTCACTTCCTGGTTTTAAACACTGCACAGAGTATTGGTGTTTTTAATACTTCCCTTCTGAGCGACCCTTTTTTTTTAAGTCATCCTTCAAGGTTTTTTGGGAGAGGGTTTTGTATCTACAACATCAGTTTTTACCCCTCAGCCCGAATTGGGCAAAGGGGTATTGTCACAGGCGTTGTCCGGGCGTCTGTCAACTTTTGGTTTCCATCAATTTTGAGGAGAACGCCTTGTCCGATTAAATCCATTTTTGCAGGGTGTGTTGGGGTTGAGTAGAGGAAGGTTCCTTTCGAAAATGGGCTCGCTGCGATTTTTCACTAGCCGCCACGGTACCCATCTTGAAGTCTGATTGATTTTTCGATATGACGTCCAACGTGCTCTAACTGACTGCATCATCGTGATATCACTGCTTCCTTTTACAATGCATGGGCTGAGGGGTTACGCCCGCTTTGCGGAGCTATTTTTTACTGACTACAATATACAAATACATATATTGCTTTAAAATTATTTGGATCAGAATTCACTGCAATGCTTTATAAAAAATACTATTAGACTAGTCTAGCGTGAGCGTGAAAATGTTAAAGTTTTTTTTTTTTTTTTTTTTTTTTTTTTTTTTGGTGCAAGCAAGTTATTTCCTTTCTAATGCTTTTATCTACCACACTTTTTTACTGATTATAATATACATATATTGCTTTAAAATTATTTGGATCAGACTTCACTGCAATGCTTTATAAAATATATTATTAGATTAGTCTTTTAAAAACGATAAATGTATAAACAGGTGAGCATTGGGTGGCTTTGACACCAACTCTCTGGTTTATACAGCCTCCAGGAGGGCTTATTACCCCTTCGTTGTTGACGTGCAGTTGTTTGCCTTATCCCTAAGCAGAAGGATCTGCAACTGATACCGAGCTGGTGCCCAATATCCCTTCTCTGTGAAAATTATAATAGGCCATGGGCCAGATACGGCCACCGTGCACCCCCCCCCCCCACTCCCCCAGCAAACCTATTTTTCTAAATCCCCTGGATATACTGAACACGAATATGAATGTTAACATTGAAAATTTTGGGATGTACTACCTGTTTTGACCTTTTGAATAGGGGTACCCTAAAATTATACTTTTATCGATTTGCGTTGAATTCAATTTATGAATGGAATCAAAATGGCATGCACAAGGCCCAAATCATATCCAATATAAATGTATAATTCATCAAATTGAAGATAATTGCATTCTGATCATCTGTATATGTCTCACAGTGTTGTACATTAAATCTAAATGAAATTGTATACATTTGAATATATATTCCCTATCTTTCGAATCAACACTCCGTATTCCTCAATGAATATATTTGAAATTATCTTAATTTTATTGCAGGTACAGACTTTAATGATATAAACGGTTTTAATTACCTAGTATTTCTTGAAATATGAGACGTACAGGAATGGTGTCGGTGTTGGAATGGGCCGTATCCTGAACGGAAAGCGAGTCGTCAGTCAATATTTGTTTACATATTATTAAAGATTTATTTCCAAAACATTCATGTTGAATGTTCAACTGAAGATAACAGGTTAGTTAAGATGTATTTTCTTTTTCATGGTATGACTATTGATAAGTATTGAGTAAGGTAATTAAGTTTTATATATTCCAGTCAAAATTGGAAATATTTAAAAATGTGATACAACATTGCAATAATTAACATGGAATGAAAATATGAAGTTTCAAGTCCTGGTTCCTTATGTTCAGGTTCGTACTAGCTGTGCACAACATGGTCAACTGATGTCTGACCAGCAAGCAGCAGAAAGTGGCCAGGAGCGAGAAGACCCACCTCCCAAGCGTCGGAAAGATGATAGTCAGGAGGCTCGAAGTCCCGATTGGAGCCTGAATGCATTGTGCACATCCCTGGGTTACAATATGGCCCTATGGTGCTATTATCCACAACCAAGGATTCCACAGCCCGACTAGCAAGGTTAAAGGAGATCCGAGACAGACTGGCGCAACCATATGGATCAGTCCAACGTATGACGAGTACCTGTGACCCAATACCAGATTCTCTTACTGAGTGTCACGGATATCACAGAGAATGCTATCAACCATTTACCATGAACCTCAGTCGCCTCTCCACTCCTTCACATCCATCGACTCCATCATGCTCCAAGTTAAGTCGGTGGGATTCATCAGGGGACAAGGTACTGTTTTCATCTGATTGCATCTTCTGTAACTCAAAGGGGAGACGAAAGGTCAAGATCAAAGGGACACACACCACTGAAGGCTTAAGCCAGTTTGAGTGTGATAGATGGCGAACAGTTCTCGAAGCAGCTGAAAACATATGTGACGAGAAATTACTCGCACAGATAAGAGGTCATGATTTGTTTGCTGCAGAAGCGAAGTATCAAATCCTGCCGGGTTATCTACACACAGAATCCAGAGAAATGGAGGAGTACAAGCACAGAGGACAAGGAGAGACAAACAAACCTGGCACAAACACACAGTCAGGCCTTTGCAGAATTTCAGAAAGTCGTAGAAAGAGATATCATTAGAGGCAAACGCATGATCAAACTGTCAGAGCTTTCCAGCATTTATATCGGCAGCCTACAGCATACGGATTTCGCCAATCCCAACTTCTGTGGGAAAACCTTAAAGCTAAGTTAGAGAAACATGAGAAGTACAAGGACTCATTGGCGTTCTGTAGATTACACCGCACAGGAAACTTCCAAACTTGCATAGTCTACAATGCAGACGGTGGCACAAGCGACTTGGTAAGATGTGCATATGAACTTGGTTCTCTTGATATGGTCCTATAATCTGGTAGATATCTGCATCGAATGATCCTTGACAGCTTCGCTGAAGCAGAGGCCTTGAAATGGCAGACCAAAAAAGGGCAGACCAACTCCTCACACAGCCAAAGCAAATCGACTTGTGAATTTGATAGGACAAGATATATGCCGCGCAGCAACCAAAAGCCAATGGAAACTTCCTAAGCACATGTTGATATGCATGACACTGCGCCACTTGTTCAGGAGCGAGAAATTGATCACCCTCCTTAATCGAATGGGACACTCAGAAAGCTACTCGTTCTCGTTGGAACTGGAAACTGCCCTTGCTGAGGCTGTAGCAGAAACATCCAGTTTGTTAACAACACAAATCATTCGGTCTCCAAATGCGCCCTCCATGTTCCATTTTGAATTCGACAACTTTGACCAGTTGTTGAACAACCTCACAGGAATGGGCTCGATCCACACTGCACATGGCATTGTTACAGGACACAGAAGGGAAAGCAGAGGATCATGGAGTACGTGTGGAAATTCCATCCAGTACGAGGGAGGGGTCCTGCCACAGCAGTTGGCAGGCATCGCTGAAGATTCAACGAACATCAATGACTTGGACTCTGACATTCCAGACGAATCGGACTATCTTAATGGAGACAGCTCAGAGTTTGACAATGAGTAGGATTAGTTGCAATTCATGTTAACGACAGAAACATTCATTTCTATTGGAGTATTACTTCTGTTTTGAATTGTTTAGAATATATGTTGTATTTAAATACTTACCATGTTTGAAATTTGGTTGTTATTTAGTTCCGTGATCCGTGAATATTGTATTCAATATAATGCAAATATAAACATTATTTTATTAAGCTCCGCCATCGAAGATGGATGGAGGTTACTGTTTTCACCCCTTTTTGTTTGTTTGTGAACAGTATTACGGAAAAACTCCTCGACGGATTTCGACGAAACTTGGTGGGGGGGGGGGTTAGGTCTGGTTCAAGGATCATGCCATAAGATTTTGGACTTGGTCCAAAATCCAATATGGCCGTGATGGTGGCCAATTTGAAAAAATATTTTAATTTTTTTTTGCATTTCTACATGTTTTAAGTGATTTCCAACCCTCCTCCCCCCCCCCAAAAAAAAAAAGTTAGAGAAAACAAAATTTTGCAAATTTTTTTTCAACAAAAATTTTTTTTTTTTTGTATTTTTACATATTATAAGTGATTTCCAACAAAAAACATGCAAAATTATAATTGCGGCTGAATTTGGAAGTTCAGGTGGATATACCCACGTAAAATCAATTTCTGTCTCAAGGAATCTAGTTATGACAAATGAATTGAGTATGTAAAAGTGAAAGTTGCAAACTATAACTCTGAGCACTGTTGACGTCAAATTGAATGAATAGGATATCAGGTTCACTTGAGTGACCTAGCTGTATTGGTGGCGGAGGTTTTGCACTCTACAGAGTGCTCCCCCTCTTGTTCACTCTGAAATCTATGCTTTCTGCAGTCTGCATTGGCACTGTAAGTTGTCGATGTATGTTTGGAAATATGAAGGATAATGAAATACTGCACGTAAAATATTCTTGTATTATCGGTAACTGACATGATCTGGATTATGGAGATGTAGCTGGAAATGTTTATGTGCAATGAAATATCTTTTAGTTTGGTGATGCTGATGGTGGCCATCTTGGATTTTTGGTTGCTTTCACACTGTACTATTAAATAATATTTTGTGTGGTATTATAACTAATTCTCTGTAATCATGGTAATAGTTTGTCAAGTAATGTCCCATAAGAGTGACCACAAATGTGTATTTCGTCAAAATGTGGTTGATTGAAAACATTATTTGTCTGAATACCCGTTTGATGCTTATTGTGTGATAATGTTTTATATTTTCATAATAGTTGCTTGATATTTTCAAAAAATAAAAGGTAATTAATACCGTTTCTCACTATCATTGAATAGTCTGCACCTGCAATAAAATTGATATAATGTGAAGTATATTCATTGAGGAATACGGAGTGTTGATTTTGTGTTTATTCGAAAGATAGGGAATATCTATTCAAATGTATATAATTTCATTTAGATTTAATGTACAACACTGTTAGACATGTACAGATGATCAGAATGCAATTATCTTCAATTTGATGCATCATACATGTATACTACATATGATTTGGGCCTTCTGCATGCCATTTTGATTCCATCCATAAATTGAATTCGACGCAAATCAATAAAAGTATAATTTTAAGGTACCCCTTTTCAAAAGGTCAAAACAGGTAGTGCATCCCAAAATTTTCAATGTTAACATTCATATTCGTGTTTAGTATATCCAGGGGATTTAGAAAAAATATAGCTTTTCTGGGAGGTGGGGTGCACTGTGGCCAGAATCTGGCCCATGGCCTATAAGATTTTTTTTGCTAAAGCACTTGCTAACTGTGTAAAGACTGTTTTAAGCATGGTTATACATCAGGATCAATGGTATTGTTATGCACAGATCTATACATGATAACATTTGTTTGGTACGAGACTTGTGGGATGTGTGTGAAATCCAACAACAATATACTGATCTCTTTATTGATCAGGAAAAGGCTTTTGGCTCTGTTAATCATGACTATTTGTTTTACATTTTAAAACTATTTGGTTTTGGGCCATCTTTTATTTCTTGTGTAACTTTATTATATAATCACATTTTTAACTTAATTAAAGTCTATGATGGTCTTTGTTTACCTTTGCGGATTGGGAGGGGAATTTGGCAAGATTGTCCCTTATCTGGAATCTTGTACTCTTTGCTTCAAGCCCCTTTTGATTCGTTTACGATCCTCTCTTATGGGATTTCCAGTGATTCCTTCAGAAGAGCCCATTGTTGTTTCGGCTTATGCTGATGATGTATGTGTTGCTGTTCGCAACAATGATATTACTATGTTGTTTGAGTGTCTACATGTCTACTCTCAAGCATGTCAGAGGTTGTGCCTTGGTCATTAACAACCTACTTGCCCCTCTGCTCTGGCATAAGATGATTGTCCTGCAGCCACCTGTAACATTGGTGTCATTCATCCAAAAATGTTTACTCGACTTCTTCTGGGATAGCAAACATTGGCTTAAACCAGCGACTATTTGCCTTCCACTTGGGGAAGGAGGTCATGGTCTTGTGGACATCCTTTGTCTGATGATGGCCTTCTGTAATTCTACTGCTTGTAGTTTTATATTTCTGGAGACCTTACCCTGAAAATCCACTGCGAGCCTTGTATTGAAACAAGCTGGCATGCTGGGCTACAACCGTGAACTTTTTTTTCATGGAACTGCAACATGTTGATGTCCTGTTGCTCCCTGACTTCCACCAAGATGTCCTGCATGCCTGGCAGTTCATCTCAATAACTCGGCAAATGGAGACGTTTTCGAGAAAAATGTTCCTTCAAGAACTCCTTTTCTTCCATGCTCTCTTTCCTGAAATTCCTCGCTCACGTACCTTCATGCAGCATTTTTTGGGTGTTGGTGTGAGCAACAACTTGGAACCTTCGTGATTGCAATAGGAACAGCTGGTTCTCTGTCGGATATATTGAAGAAAAAACTGGTATCAGATCTTTGAGGAGTGTAGCCCAGGTACTGCAGGAAGTCCTGCAAGTTTTTAAGTGCTTAGGCCTGAGCTTCACTGCTGACATTGGTGATCACCATATACCACCACAGATATGTGCTTGCTAAAACTTGCCAGCTGATAACTCCACAATATCTATTCTGTTATCCTCGCCACTCTTCAGTGAAGACAAAAAAAGACTGTACCATTTGTGCCTTTCAATTCGATTTCGCTCATTACGGCCTGCTTCATTTGGGGCTCTATGGAAAGAAAAACTACCTTCTGGGCTTCCCTCC
This sequence comes from Eptatretus burgeri, assembly GCF_056783735.1. NCBI lineage: Eukaryota > Metazoa > Chordata > Myxini > Myxiniformes > Myxinidae > Eptatretus > Eptatretus burgeri. The sequence continues at coordinate 65,855,694 of NC_140962.1, forward strand.
CATCCGCAATGGTCGGCGATGTATATTTCACCAATTGTTAAAAGGATTGGCGATATTGTTATGAATTTGGAAGCTTACTGCACACAACAGCCAGAGTCTCTATAGATCGGTTATGTGTGTGTGTGTGTTTATAGTTAGGGCCCCCTACCTGTGTCTAACGGGAATTACATGTGTGCGCTGCGGAGTTTCGTTTACCACAAATCTCCTTCACTTCACACACCGACGCCATTGGCCATGTACGTGGGCGGAGATTTCCATCGCGTCAGACCGGGACTCCGCCCAGGAAGGCAGGGGCGTGCCACTTGTCCAATCACGCCACAGAGGGCGACTTTCCCACGGCACCCCGGCCATTGGGGTTGAGATTGCCACAGAGAGCGACTTTCCCACGACACCCCGTCCAATGAGGGTGGAGAGCACCTCAGACGGCAATTTGCTCACCCCGGAGGAAAAAGAAATAAAAAGGAACGTCGTGGTGGTGGTCGTCGTCTGGTCCTGGGTCATCGTCACCTCTGATCTTCTCGGTCTTGGTCGATTGGTGCATGGCCAGTTGGAGAGCACGGTACCTGGTGCTTGGAGAACCATCGTGTTGCGGGTTTGAGTCCTAACGAGCCGGATTGTTGAAGACCACACAAGGTGGACAGGTCCAAGCACAGGCTCTGGTCTCCAGCTCACCTGTCCTCGAGCTGGAAGCCTTCAATAAAGACCCGATGGGGTCCATTTCTGTGTGTGGGCCCGTCTTTAAGTAGCAACTGGATAAGTGCTTTTGCTTGTACGTTGACTGCATTTCTTAGTCGGATCACTCTGCTCTTTGTGTGTTCCCCCTATTGTTAATAAATATCCCTTTTGTTGAATGTATCAGCTTGTTTCTGTGCTTCTTTCATTGGCTTGGCACGGTGCTTGTTGGAAAATTGGGAAACGGTAAATTGTGCATTTGGACCGACGGGTCTTGGTTACCATCCGCTCGGGTTACGCTCGGTTTGAGCACGATAACTGCTCGTTCCGCTTGAGGCCTGCCGAGGGTGTGAATTCCCCGGTAGTTTTGCCGAGTGGATACTCAGGTATATTGAAGTTGGCAATTCACCCTATTCCACGCAGCCGAATTATTGGCGATTCACGGTCCTGTGAGGGACCCGTGCCTTTCGGAGTTCTCCGAGGAGCACGATCTAAATGCCGGGTGTTCGGTGGAGCCGACTCTACTGCTCCACCTAACGGTCGTGCTCGCCACCGATGCCCGGCTCCACAACAATATTGCCTGGAGACTCGCCCAAATGGTGCTGCCTTTCAATGTTTTACTACATCGGTTTAACGAAATTAACAGAGGCATGTCCTTTCTCTATGCTCTCTGAAGACCTTTTTCATGCATATGTAGATTGTGCAAGACTGACTTCTCTTTTTGAGTTATCACTGCTGTTGCAGAGGATGAACTTGTCTTTCTCTGTGTGTTTATTTTTTTGGAATACCTCTTGGTTGCAAAAAGAGCTCAGAGACTGCTCTTGTCAATTTCTTGATTTCTATTGCAAAACTGGCAATCTACAAGACAAGAAAAGCAAAGCTCCTTACAAATGCTGATATTGTATGTGATGTAATAGTCTTTAAGGCTCTTGTCATGGCAAGGTTACGTATGGAGTTGTCTTTTTGTCAAATGAAAGATTATTTGCAAACCTTTGCACAAAAATGGTGTGTAAAGGGAGGTTTTTGTAAAGTTTATATTGGTGTATTAAATTTCTTATTATAGTGTCAAAGGTCGGGGGGGGGGGTGTTCTATTACATATGTTTGGAACTTTTGTGATTATTTGTATGACTTGTGTGATTTTCTTACCTTTACAATAAAAGAGCTTCAAAATTCAGTCTCTCTTCTCTCCTCTCTCCTCTCTCTTCTCTCCTCTCTCTCTCCCGCTTGGCACGCCGCTGTTGCTCAGTCTCTGGTGGTACGTGTGGAGCCTGTGTTGCTTCTCCTTTTCTCTATTCTTGTCTTACGTTTTGTTTCTCTTTACCTTTTTCTTTTTGGTTTGTCTTATCCTATTGAGAGAGCAAGAGACAGCATGGAATGTTTTGGGGCTAACCACTTAAAGTGGTTAGTGCTCGTGAAATGGTGGGTTTCCCGCCTAGTTATTAAGGTTTTCTTTTTTTCTTCTTCTTCTTTCTCCTCTGTATTTGAGCTTATAACCGTTACACTTTTCTTTGATTTTTTTTTTTCTCTATTAGTAAAGATCGGCGAGGTGCTGCCGCTCAACACCGATGAGGTGTTAACAGACAAGTATAGCATGTGCTTCATGCTGCCGGAAGGCGTTTCACTGGAGGAAGCTCTCCTCGTGATGTGAGAACTTTCGGGCGGCGTCCCGAATGAACCACAAGATCGTTGTTTTCGGCTCAAGTCCTCCTCGCATATGTTGTTGTACAGAATGGACTCGTTCTAGGTGATGACCAGTATGTTCCCGTTTCATCGTGAGACACTCTGGCATCAAAGAGTTTGTTGTCCAACGTTTTACCGACATTGTCTGAGGAAGAAATTCTTCAAAAACTCGGTCAGCACGGTAGTGGTGTCGAGAATTATTAAATCTTCCTTGCGCACCATGGATGGAAAGCTTCGACATAGCGAAACATTTAGAAGGTTCTGCTACGTTGTTTTAAACGGGCGTCCTGTCTGCCGGTATTCGTTGATTGTACATTAAAGATCCCACGATGTCCTTCATGAAAAGTGCCGACAAGCACCATGGACAAATTCCAAATTCCTGCCCGAACCTACAAAGGGTGTTGCTTCAGCGGCACAGCCGCACTTTCAGCCAATGATGCTTCCACGCAGCCTTGTGCTACATACGAAAGATGAAGATATATATTAGCATTTGTCTTTTTAATGGTTGGCAGGATACCTCAGAGGCAACAAAACTCACCTTTGTGCCAAATCTGGGTTCAGTTAGTGACTTCACTTCAAATTGTGATCCTGGTTTACAGACAGGGTATTGAATCAATGAGTGCACTGTCCTTGGTTGTGACGTCAATTTGGATGCAATTTCTGCGAGTATATTTGTAGATGTTGGAGATCGCATGGTGTGTTCACGAAGAGTAGTTGAGTTATTGCCAGTACCCTGGCCGAATTCCCACCATGTCTGCCAGTGCGAAGGTAAAGGCAAACCACCGAATATAATCCTTGTTGTGTGGCTGCTTTGGCAGCAGTGAACACTACAGAGAGAAACTTAAAGGTGCCATCATGCATATAAGAGCAGAAAAGTAGGGTGCAGGTCCTGGTTGAGGGCAACTTCAGCAGACCTCTTTGAAGTTTGAGCTGTCCGGCATAAATTCTCAGCGATAAGAGCACTAACAACTGATTATGTCCCCCACACTCCCAAGCGTGCATGAGAATTACAACAATATGTTTGCATCCACCAACTTCTATAAAATAATGGTCATTTGTGTCCCTGTCGGATAGCTCTGTAAGTTTTGAATTTTCCACAAAGTTGTCATTCATCCCAAAACATCCATGTCAGATCGATTCAAACTTGGCTTTAAAGTTTCCCATTCTTTATACCATTATCAAGCGTAACAAGTCTCACACAGACCGTGCTAATTTGTCATGCCATGTAACGTACATACACACAAGTAATGCTTTTGCAATTGTTCTTTCATCAGCTTAAATCTTGGAGAAATTTAACATCACCAGTGCTGTGACATGGTATATTGAATTTCCATTTCACTGCTCTCAGAAATCTGACAGCATTGTTTGTTTCCCCTCGTCAATGCAAATTGGAAGGACTCGTCGGTGGCCTGTATTGTAATGACGGGTATCATCACCGTGTTGTGTGATCCTGCAATTGTAATTCATTGATGTTGCGAACAAAAATCTTCATTTTATTATACAAATTGCTCATCTGTTTATTTGGGTGGAGTAAATTGACAACCAATCGCTAAATACAAATAACCTGGCTTGCGTACATGAAGCAATGACAACTTGGGCTAAAAGCAAAATTATGTTCAAAAATCGTCATTTATTATACAAATAGCTCATCCCTTTATTGGGGTGGTGTAAATTGGCAATAGTCCGCTGCCTCAAATTTCTAAATGCAAATAATCCAGTTTACGTACATAAAGTAAAAACATGCCTACTGCTTATGTGCATGTATAGTACATCGTGGTTGTACACTTCGGATACACACTGCAATCCGTTAGTGGGCTGTATTGCAATGCTGGGAATTCGCACCATTTTGTGTGATCCTGCAATTGTTGCCTGGGGTGTTCCATTACCAATAAGCTAGTTAACGCATGCCAAGCCAGCCATTCCTTATAAACCGTTTCAATGGAGTGCTTGCTTGTGTGCTTAACATCAAGTGAGCCACTTTGTGAGTGCTCTATAAGCTGCTTGGTAACCACTGCAGTATCCATTCATTGATGACTACGGGTGACACTTCCGTATTTTCATACTATTCAGCTTTGACAGTTCTGTGTTTGTTTTTTTCATTTTTGAAAGCCTTCATTTATTATACAAATTGCTAATCCATTTATTTGGGCGGTGTATTGGCCAGACCGCTACTTCAATTGCTCCTGGAACCCCCTCCCCCCCGCCCCCCCCGGCTTATGTACATGAAGCAAAAACATGCCTACTGCTGATGTGCATATAATATTGGATATCATGGTTATATAGTGCAGATGTTTTCAAAATGTGACAACACTTCTGTAGACATCTTGGACTTACCAGAAAACCAACATGGCAGGCACAGGATTTTGTTCCTGACAATTGTGGGTGGAATCAAGCTAGCTCTCCATCCAATGGGTTTGAAGGCTTCTTATGCATGCAACTTCATTACATTTTTAATATACTATCCGACCCTGCTATTCACAGGGGATACGTTCCTGAAAAATGCCGCAAATGTCGAATCGTCCGTGAATCTCGTGGCATTATTTCAATGGAAAAAGGGGGGATAGGATCCCGGCGGTTTGTGATTCATAAGGGAAAATAAAAAAAAATCCCATGAAAAACCACATACACCCGCAAAAAACCGTGAAAACACGAAATAAACCGTAAAGACGTGAAAAAAAACGTGAATATTTCCACAAAAAAAAAAAACTGCAAGTCGCATTTTATAAACCGTGAATGGCGAATCCGCAAATCATGAGATCCGATAGAATAAGATAACTTTCTGTAACAAATCTGTCCTGTCCCGTTTTAACTGTTTAATTTTCTCACCTACATGTTACTGTGTTCCTAGTTCGGTTTTGTTTCAAAAATCATGCTATTTTGTGAGTATTTTTGTCGACGTTCTTACCAGGTGTTTGAGGCCTAGGCCTTGGCCTAGGCTTGAGGCCTACCGGTTCCACTCGGTGTTCGATCGTTTTTTATCTTGCCAAAACGAAGTTTTTGCAAGATATGTCAGTCAGCTTGTATGTTGTTTTTTTATCTTGGCAAAACGAAGTTTTTGCAAGATATGTTAGTCAGCTTGTATGTTTTTTGTTTGTTTGTTTGTTTGTTTGTCTGTAATCACGTATAAAAAAATCTGAAGAGCAAAATTGTTGTCATTGGAAATTTTTGTAACTTCGCATATCAGAGGCCTATAGAGGTCCCTTTCAGCGCATAAAATTTTGAAGGTCAAGGTCAAAGGTCAAGGTCACTGTCGCAAATCAGGGGAGTCGACGAAACCCTTATTTTTTTGAGTAATTTTGATCGGATAGTCTTCAAACTTCATGGGAATATAGTTCATGGTCTGGCGCTCAGCTGATTAATTTTTGGTGGCGATTGGCCTTGACCTTCATGGTTAGCGCCTCAGGTCAAACATATTTGACCCCAAGGTCAAATTTTCAAGTTTTCGGAACCACATCGTGTAGTACCTCAAATTGAACACCTCTGAGTGCTTTCTAGATATGTCAAGCTTGAGACATTATGACGTCATTTGGTGACGTTATGAGGCAAACGCATATTTTTCATGGTTATTCTGTAGAACGATTCTCATCGGAATCTCTTGTAGGCAGATATTCCTCAAGAAGTCTCTCCTGGTGGATAGCAGCTCTGTTCACCTCGGTGTGACCTTAAAGAAGTCACACGTGGTCACCTTTTGGCATTATACGGGTCACCCTGCGGGTGACATTGGTTTATTTTTTTTTTTTCTCCCCATTACCTTCAATTTCTATCCTCCCCATTACCTTCAATTTTCATCCTCCCCACTTTCCTAACATCCCCCATTCTCCCAACAAATCTCTTTCTTATCTCATAAAAATACCCAACAACAACACGCTAACCTTCTCCCGATTCTGTTCTTCTTCTTCCTCGTTTTTTTTTTTTTTTTTTTTTTTTCCTCCCCAACACTTCCTTGACCTAATCTGTTGAACTCTCTCAAACATTAATATTAACAACAAAAACGATCTTATAATGCTTCATCTTCCTCTCTCACACATGTAGTACTCTTTACTGTTTCATAATGCACTACTCTTCTGCTATTTTAAGACTGCTCTAATTTCGACCTTTCCTTCATTCCTTGCCTAAAAAATCCAACTATTACAGCGTTTCTTCTCTCCATTCTCTGAATTCGCCTTCATTGCATCCATCAAGAATTGTGTTAAATCGCATCTCTGACCTAAAACTTTTAAAAACCAGTTTGCCATGGATGTTCGCTTTCCATCAACCATTCCTTTTTTTCCAACTTCAGTGCCAACTCACCACCCCTCACCCCTCACTCTCAAAGTAACCATCCCACTCTTCTCCCTCTCACCTCTCTCAAAAATTCCCCCCTCCCCTTTCATCCCCCTCACTCATCCTTCTCAAAGTTGCCCCCCCCTCTCATCCACCAAGCTGCCTCCCTCCACTGCCCTCTCACTTCCATCTCTTCACTCCTCCTCAAATCCTCAACTGCCTTCTTCCTTGTCTCTTGTTCCCCCTCTCCCCCAGCACCACAGAGCCTTTACTCCTCCTCATTCGGCCTCCTCCCCTAGCTATTCTTCAATACCCCACACTCTTTCACCATCCCTCCTTGCCCCCCCCCCTCGTCCCTTGTCTTACCCTCCACCCCCTGCGCACAAAGCCTCCTCCCCTACCTCTTTATTAAAACTGTGGACCTCAAATATCCAGGGCCTTCACTCAAACCTTGAAGATCTTTCCATACAGGTTGCCACTGACAAACCAGACATAATCCACCGAACAAACTTTCCTCTCCCAAGACGTGTCTGACTCCCAAGTATCTCTCCCCGGTTACTCCCTCCTCCGGAATGACAGACCTGAGCCTCGCCCTGGTGGAGGAGTTGCTCTCTTCATCAAAGACTCTATTCCTCACTCTCCATGCACTGCTCTCACTCCCCCTCACCCCCAGGAATACCTCTGGCTACGGGCTGACTCCATCTACACCTCACTATCTGAAAACATGGACAATCTTCTATCTTCTCCTCCAAACTCTCTTCCTCTTATGTGGTGATTTCAATTGTCATCATGCCAGTTGGCTCGGTGTGGGTACCTCTCTCACCTGTCACGGCACCTCAGCAAAAGCTTTCTGCGACTCGGTCAACTTCCCGACCCGGATCTCAATCAATGGTACTCCATCTCTTCTGGATCTTATTTTGACAAATTTCCCTGACAATATCTGCTGCTCTTCCTTCGCTCCAATCGGTTCTTCTGACCACGTCCTTGTCAAAGTGGACATCTCTCTGGCTGTTATCAGAGAACCACCTCACCGCCGTCGAGTCTGGCATTTCACTCAAGCCGACTGGCAGGGTCTCCGAGCAGCCATCAACTTACAGACTGGTCTCTGATCACTACTTTATCAAACATCAACTCATCCTGGGAATTCTTTGAAAGAAACTTGCTCTCCCTCATGCACAGATTTATCCCCTCTCGTGTTCAGTTGTCCTACCCTTCCTCCCGCCCTTGGTTTAGTGAAGCTTGTGGCGAAGCAGTTGTCCTGAAACAACTTGCCTTTGCCTCATGGAAAGCAAACCCAACTGAGGGCAATCTCAGTTCCTTCCACAAAGCTCGGAACAAGTGTGTATCTACCCTCAGGAGAGCCAGAAAACCATCTTTCTCATCTCAAGTCTGAACTCTCAAACCTCTCTCCCTCCTCAAAATCCTGGTGGCATTTAATCAAATCTGTTTCTGGTGTATGTTCCCCCTCCATCCCCTCCCTTACCTCAAATGGCCGCACTGCTGATACCGCACATGATAAAGCTGAATGTCTAAACTCGGTGTTTGCAGCTAAATCTTATGTCCTAAACTCATCACTTTCTATTTCCACCTTAACCAGTCGCAGCCAACTGTCCCTGAACTCTGTGTCCTTTTCTCCTGACAAAGTGGAGAGCTTGCTTTCAAACCTTGACTCAGATTCTGCAACCGGTCCAGATGGCATCAGCCCACGTGTCCTCAAAGCCTGCTCTTCTGCTCTTGCTCACCCTCTCTCTGTTCTATTCACCCTCTCATTTGCCCAAGGTAATCTGCTTGGAAATCTGCTAACATCACTGCCCTGCATAAAAAGGTACAAAAACAGATCCCTGCAACAACAGACCAATCAGCCTTCTCCCAATCATCAGCAAGGTTATGGAATCCATCATCGCTTCAGACATTAAATCCTTCCTCTTCTCCAATGGCTTGATTTCCGATCATCAATTTGGTTTCAGACCAGGTCACTCTACCCTGGATATGCTGCTTCTGCTCTCCCATCAATGGATGGAGGTCCTCAATGCCAGACAGGAAGTCCGAGCCGTATCCCTGGACATATCACGTGCTTTTGACAGTCTGGCACCCTGCACTACTCACCAAACTCTCTTCCCATGGTATTCAAGGCCATCTCCACTCATGGCTTGCAGACTTCCTCTCCTGTCGCAGTCAACGTGTGGCCCCAAATGGAGTTCTTTCATTCCCTCTTCCTGTGCAGGCTGGAGTTCCTCAAGGTAGCGTTCTGGGCCCTGTTCTTTTTCTGGTTTTCATCAACGATCTCTCCGACTCTCTGGAAAATCCTCTATTTCTCTTTGCCGACGACTCCACCCTCTGCCGTACCATCTGTCATCCTCAGACCAGCAAGCAGCAGCTTCTGCGCTCACTGCAGATCTGGGTAAAATCACAAACTGGTCCAACACGTGGAACATGTCTTTCAATCCAGACAAATCTCGCACTCTCACTACGTCTCTTCGAAAGGACCATTTAGAAAAACCCCCCATCCACTTTCTCAACAATCCTCTGGAAGAAGTCTTTTCTTTAAAGCTTCTGGGTCTCACTATCTGCCATGACCTTTCCTGGGAAAGTCATATTTCCAACCTCGCCTCAAAAGCCAGTCGCCGACTGGGAATCCTCCGTCGTGCAAAGTCCTTCCTTGGCCCTCTTGAGCTCCCGACCACTTACAAAGCTTTTGTCCGTAGCGTGATTGAGTACTGCTCTCCCCTCTGGGCTGGTGCTCCTGCCTCCCACCTTTCTCGGCTTCACGCTGTCGAAACCAGGGCATTGAGGATCATCGGCATCTCCCGCAATGAAGCTGAGTCTTTGGGCCTCTCACTCAATCACTGCAGGTTGGTCGGTGGTCTTTCTGTCTTCTACCGACTCCTCTCCAGCCTTCCCCCCCCCCCCGCTCTCTCTCTTTGCCGACGACTCCACCCTCTGCCGTACCATCTGTCATCCTCAGACCAGCAAGCAGCAGCTTCTGCGCTCACTGCAGATCTGGGTAAAATCACAAACTGGTCCAACACGTGGAACATGTCTTTCAATCCAGACAAATCTCGCACTCTCACTACGTCTCTTCGAAAGGACCATTTAGAAAAACCCCCCATCCACTTTCTCAACAATCCTCTGGAAGAAGTCTTTTCTTTAAAGCTTCTGGGTCTCACTATCTGCCATGACCTTTCCTGGGAAAGTCATATTTCCAACCTCGCCTCAAAAGCCAGTCGCCGACTGGGAATCCTCCGTCGTGCAAAGTCCTTCCTTGGCCCTCTTGAGCTCCCGACCACTTACAAAGCTTTTGTCCGTAGCGTGATTGAGTACTGCTCTCCCCTCTGGGCTGGTGCTCCTGCCTCCCACCTTTCTCGGCTTCACGCTGTCGAAACCAGGGCATTGAGGATCATCGGCATCTCCCGCAATGAAGCTGAGTCTTTGGGCCTCTCACTCAATCACCGCAGGTTGGTCGGTGGTCTTTCTGTCTTCTACCGACTCCTCTCCAGCCTCCCCCCCCCCCCCCCGCTCTCTCTCTCTCTCTACGATTTGTCCCCACCACATTTCCACAGGGCGCTCAAGGTCCGCCAACAACCCCCTTCTGGTAAAACTACCAAAATCACGAATCACTGCTCATCTTCACTCTTTCATTCCTCTTTTTTTCCTGCCTTTGGAATAAACTTCCTCACTCTATTCTTTCCCATTCTTCCCTCCAGGCTTTCAAAACAGCTGTTCACCACCACCTCTTATCTTCCCCCATCCAAATCCTTGATCTTTTCTATCCCTGATAATCCACCAAAGCCCACTTACTTCAATTCCCCTGCTTTCCTTCCTGAAAGTCCCTGTAATGTCCATCTTCTCTTCACCATGTTCCCCATCCCATCCCCATCCCTCTCTCTTCCACAGTTCACCTAATGTCTGTTCTCCACTGTTTTGTCCCTTCCACTCCCACCCCTCTTGTCTCATGCCCCCTTCCTGTGAGTTGTGTGTTCGCTCTCGTACGGGGCTTGACAAGGTATACAAAAAAAAAAGTACAGACATACAAAACAAAAAAAAACTTGCCAAGTAACAGATCTTGCAAAAACTTTGTTTTGGCAAGATAAAAATGCAGAGGCCACTGATATGTGAAACACAGACCCTGTGCTTCAGCCTTATCATGGAAGATTCCAATAATGCTGATAGCTTTAAATTTCACCAAATCCAGGAGAGAAGGATGTGATGCTGGGACACCAGCACATAGTGGAGAGACGTTCTCTGTTGAGATGTTTGGCTTGAGCTGTGGTCTATGCAGGCATGTGGCTTGAGATACCCATACAAAACATAGGCAACAGACACCTTGGAATAATTTTTGGGAACACATAAAATAGTAGAGCAGATGTCATTATAAACTTCATTTAAATCGTGAAGAACGAGCTCATCCATATGGTGGAGGCATTTGTTGTTTGGAGAAAATTAGGAAGGCTTCTTTTATTCCTCAGATTTATGGAAAGAAGGCTTTATGCTGCTGTAATCCTCAGAGAGGTCATAGTTGAAGGCGGCCTTGAGCCACTCAATGTTTCTCGCAGCAGTGGCAACTGTCCTTGATGTCCTGCCAAAACCCGGACCTAGAAAGCTGGAACGCGAGTTTTGTGCTTCTCTCGCCCGTCGGTGTGACGCTCTATTTGCAGTTCGGCGACGCTCTCTCTGCAGATATATCAGCAGTAAGACCTCTCTCTTTCTCTTTCTCTTTCTCTCTGCAGCTGACTCCGCTTGCCTGGCTCTTTCATGAGCAGATCGATCAGCAGTTGGCTGTTGCTGTGTGCGTGCAGTTCGAGAATTCAAATAACAGGAGGAGAATGTGTATGTTTAAAAAGTCAACGAATACGAACATTTTATATTTCAAAAAACCCTAGCGTTTTTAACCATGAAGCCTTTTGTTATGATTAATACGCTGGTGCACTATTTGAAAGCTATTTTTTTTTTCTAATGGAAATTATATATATATATTCATTTTTATGGAGAGCCAATTTGCGCATCCTGGAGCTGAATGTTAGTTCTATAAATGTGTAAAGTTTCATCAAGACCGGTTCACTGGTCTAGGAGCTAATTCGTTACAAAAAAACAGACAGAAGGACTGCCATTTATAGAGTAGAAGATGTGGACAGCAATCGGCAAATAAAAGGCTTGGGTACTCATGTCCTAGTGATTGTTGCTGAAAGAGCCAAATTGCTTGGAATCATAGACAGTGTGGACTACTTTGGTTTGTCCAATGTGCAAGTGCTGGTGGCCTCTGCAGCTTCATTAATGGATGCTGGAAGTTCCCACCAAAAATAACTAATGGTTGAGAATGAGACAAAGCAGGGATATGTCAGGATGCATTGGGCAGCTTTGTTGACATAAACAATAGCTTTGATAGCAATCAGAATTGTATTCCATTCCATGAAGCAGGTGTCACCAGAAGAGCAGAGTTTGACGGCAACAAGATTGTTTTTAATCCGAGTTGCCCTACCATGCTGTCAGTGATTTATGCAAAAGATGACAGTACAATCATGATTCAGTAGTTGGTGATCCTTAAATGTCTCCTGAAAAGCAAAGATGTTGACAATTTCTGAAGTATCTGGTGGATTACTGTTCTTGCGATGACAAAGTCCTGTATTAAGCTTAAAGATGATTATTTCTGGTACTTTGCTGTTGATGGCTTGATTGTACGAAACGAAGTCAATGTCACCCTGATAAGGGCGCATTCCATTTTGGTCAGTGTCTGTGTCCACATCACGTGGTTGAACAGGTTGTGATTGATTGGAATGACTGCTGCTGCTGGAGATGCAAATAATGTTTGCCATTTCACATGCCTCCATACTTTACCACAAATTACAATGGCATTTGTAGACAGTGGGCAAACACCTATATTGGATTTGAACCTGCATTCCCAGCATCATGTAACCATCACATCAGATTTGACCTTTAATAAGGCAATCTCCAAATAACTTTGCCAAAGTAATGTGCTTCTTTAAAAATTAAAAAAAATATATATATATTCCATTTTCTTTAATTTGCTAATATTGTACAGAACTCACGGGCTGACAGGATGGCCTAGAGGTATGCACACTCACCTCTAAGCTGTCGAGCCTGGGTTTGCATCCTGACCCAGCTTTAAATGGTCATCTCAGTGTTTTGCAGGGTGATTCATCAATGTGTGTGCTGTCCCTGAGATGGACGTTAAACCGATGTTCCGTCTGCCAGCATTTGTTGGTGGATGTTAAAGATGCCATCATGTCCTTTTTAAAGAGTAAGGCCGAAGTCACATTTGCTCTACGGCGAGGATACAGTGGCCGTACGCCCTCTGAATTGACAAACGTGCGGCGGCCGCAGAGTTTCTGCGGTGGCCCTACGCCGTTTGGCTATATTTTACAGGCCGTAAGGTCGCCGTGGAATTATAACGCGGAGTTACAACTTTTTTTCATTTCTACGTTCGCCGTAGCAATTCGACAAGCCGAAAAAAAAAAAAAAAAAAAAATTCACCCATTTGTTACCGTCCGTGTGGCCGCATGTTCGCCTTAGGGCCCTCCTGCAGGCACCTTGCGTCTACCTTAAATTATATGGCTGCCGCAGGAACGCCCTAAGGTCACCGTGCGACATCAAATCAAAGACCGTACGGAAACCCCACGTTTTCGGTCTCCACAATTTATAAACACGCCGTGCAGCTCCCCGAAAAATAAAAACATATGTGACTGCTACATTGTGTGACCGTGGAAATACTGCGGCCGCCCTATAATTCCTAATGGGCATAGATTTTGCAGACCCCACGGCCGCCGTGGCAAATGTGACCTTGGCCTAAGCGAGCCAACGCCGGCACCATGAACAAATTCCAAATTCCTTCCCTAACCAGCACCGTGCATGCCACTGTGCAGGCTTGTGCTTCATATGAACAACGAAGAAAACAGAACTCATCTCAAATACTATTACTCTTAATGAGACTTCTAACCTGGTGGGGGCTTGGGATCTTAGGGTCCTGAGTTCAAGCCCCGTTGAGCCGCTGAATTAAAATACACTAGGAGATTGACTCAGCCTGTCATGCTTCTGAGGTCGGCAAAATGAGTACCAGTGTACTGGTAAGGGAGACACTCCATCAGCGGCACAGCTGCGTCAACCAATGATGCAACCAGCAGCCACAGGCTGCATTCTATTGAGAGAATGAGACTTCTGGATATATATATATATATCTATATCTTCCTCCATTATTCACGGTGTGTGAAAGGCTCATCGTGTGAGAGAACCATCATAGCTCAGCGAGAAAACCGTGATTGGTCAAAATTAAACCCACACTAACTAAATTGGTACATGATGAACCCTCTCCACCCCTCCCCACTCCCCACTCCACCACATGGATATGTTATAAACCGAAAGCATCTCAAGGTTTTCACAAAGAATACAATTTCATCACTCAAAAACCAAATAATTTTTCAGAAGGAAATACACAAATGTAATGATTTACTCAGTAAAAAAAAAAAAAAACTTTTTTTTTTGGTTAAAGTTCTCATGCTCACAAGAAAGCACATAATTATGTACAAATGTAGTTTGTCACAATTGGGCCCATTGACAAAATGGACATACCTTCCACATTTCTAAACACCACTCTAATTTTGATAAGCATATAAGGTCGAAGAGCAGTTAAATAAATTATTCTGACCAAAGCAAACCAGCATTTGACAAGCTTTACGATAAATCCCAACTTTGCTGCATCATGAGCTAGATGCAAAGGAGACATTATTTTATGTTTCTAACAAAATGTAGGAGACAAAATAAAAATCCTGAAAAGCAGGAACTCTGTCACATTCAGCCTTGTGCTGTCGCAAGTCCACAGTGGAGCGTTTTGTGCAGCCAGAGAACCAATGGACAGCTCTGCAGCCACAAAAGCACCTCAAAGATTTGGATTTGGCTGAGAGAGAATACAGTTTGGAAGGAAATTCTCAACCTTTGCAGCCAAGAATCTGCCTCACGAAGGTCATTGCTGCAAAAGATATAAAAAAAACGCCAAAAGTTTTAACTATTCACAAAACAGCAGCTTAACACTTCTTGGTGATCAAAGAGCTCAACAAAAATAAATACTTAAAAAGTCTACTTGTTTCTGATAGGGTTGGTCACTATCTTTAAGTGTCTGTTAGGTGGTGTATTGGTACAATACGAGGTTATTGCTCGTACACAAGATTTCATACAGAATGTATTGTGCATTATACATGATTGTGTAATGTTTATTGTGAAAGTTGACTTAGTAAAAGGGTAACCAGTTATCATGTTGACACTGATGTTTAACCTGTGTGGAAACATCGCCAGCGTATGAGAGAAATATTTTCCATCGACATGCTGACCGACAACCTTCTGCTCTGAGTTTGATTGTTGGCCTGATTATAAGCTGTCACATTGGTGCTTGGCAGGCAGGTTGTTGCATCACAAAATACATGGAAAGATCACAGACTGATCTGTCTGCTCGCACAAGTTAGTGGACGTTAAAGATTCCATGGTGTCTTTCGCAAATAGGCGAGTTATCACCGACATTCTGATCAAATTCTAAATGGGAAGGCAAAGGCAATTTACCCTGCATACTCTGTTACTTTATTCTCCATTCTCTTAATTTAGCTTTCCCCCCTTTCTCTTCTGCTTGCGTATCAAATAGATGACTCCGACATTGTGATGAACTGTCGTTCTTTTATGTTGTTAAGGAGGATTGCGATTGTTAAGAGTAGGTAAGAGAAACAGTTGCTGTTCATCCAAGGAGAAGAAAATAAAAATAATACGACATAGCCCGTGCTGCCAATCCCATCCCAAGGTTTTTGTCCCACATTCAAGGGAACTGCACACCTGGAATTGCATAGAAATTAAGATTTCAAGAAGTAAAGATACTGATTCAGAACTGCGTTTTCAATCCTGTCACTGATGGTTTAGTTCCACCTTTTATTGGCAGTCTCCATAACACAGTTTTCTCTTGAAGTTAAAGTTAAGAAATAATCTCAAATCAAAATTTCCAATTCTTTGATCTTCTTTATTCGTCTGCAGCACAAGGCTGTGAGGTAGGGAGCATCATTGGCTGAGGGCACAGCTGTGCCGCTGATGAAATGCCCTCTGCTGGTTAAGCTGCTGTCACACCTTGATGTTTTAGCCAGCGTATGCCTACGTATGAAAAATTTGCCGAACCAAGCTGGCACACGTCGAATATGCTATGGGGAAGTTTTGTATACGTTAAGAGCATGCTGGCATACGTCATTGTACGCCGAAATTTTCAGCATGTTGAAAATTTCGACGTATGACGCACATTCCGCATAAGCTGGCATAAGTTGTAGGCACGCTACGCGATCGTTGACACACGTCGACATACGTTACTTGTACGTTACTCATAAGTGGAAACTCGTCAAGGCAATGGTTAGCGTCAGTGTTCCAGATTCCCTGGTTTCTTTTTTTTCTTTTTTTTCTTCGGTATGACGGTTATGATTTAAATCATTGAGCGGCAGCCTTTGAATTAAATAACAACCGCACTAGAAATCTAAGTGTCAACATCACCGTCGTACCGAAGAAAAAAAAATAATAAAAAAAAACCATGGAGTCTGGAACACTGACGCCAACCATTACCTTGACGAGTTTCGACTTGAGTACCTTACAAGTAACGTGTGTCAACGATCGCGCAACGTGCCTACAACACGTTACTTATAGGTTAGAAATGAGTTTCGGGTACGCGAAACATTACCTCGACGTGTTTCGACTGATGAGTAACTTACAAGTAACGTGTGTTGACATGTGTCAATGATCGCCTAACGTGCCTACAACTTATGGCCAGCATTATGCAGAACGTGTGAGTCATATGCTGGCATATGTCAATTTCAAGCATGGAAAATTTGTCTAACAGCTCGGCGAACTACGACGTATGCCAGCGTGCTCTTAACGTATACAAATTTACCCATAATGTATTCGACATGTGCTGGCGTTTTAGCCCAATTTTGCACACGTCAGGCATACGTTGGCTAAATCGTCAAGGTGTGACAGGGCCTTTAGGGATGAATTTGGAATTTGGTCATGGTACCGGCGATAGCTTGCCTACTCTTCAGGAAGGATATCATGGGATCTCTTAAAACATCCACCAACAAGTGCTGGCAGACAGGATGCCCAAATCCAAGGGATGGCAGATGCATCAATGAATCACCCTGCCTGCCAAACACCGGAATGACAGTTTATAACTGGGTCAAATTCTCTGATGGAACACCATGAATGTTTGATTGTACCTTAAATTTCATCAGTAACAATCCATTATCATTACTTCCGTCAAAATTTTAAAACTCACCAACTCTTTACAAAATCGTGATGAGACCCCTACATAGGTTGCAAAAATTATTTTGCCAAACAGAATTGGACTGGAAAGTCGATGCTACCTGCCAAGAGCTTGTACACAGGAGCGTGCCATAACAAGGAAGGAGCTGGCGCTGGCACGAGTCCGAAGTGTCGCCTCAACTCCACGCAGGAGGTCATTTGTTTTGATCAGCAGCAGCATCTGGCGGGGCACGCGGTCCAGCAGCCCGGAGATTTGTGAGAGGTAATGTGCCGCTTCTGCCTGAAGCTCCGCAGACTACAAAACAAATATGAGGAAAGAGAAAAACAGGGGATTGGACTTGTGCAATGACCGTTTTTTTTTTTTTTACTGTCATTAATATATCTGCAATATTAGCAACGCAGTATTGGGAATTAACAACAATTTTTTTTAATTAAAATAATATTAATAACTAGTTTTGTGATGTGTGTAAATGATGCACTTCTTCTCATAAAGATAAAGTTCAGAGATAATCTCTCAATTCAAAATTGAAATGATAGTTAAATTCTACCTCTTCCTGACAGTCTTCATGAGAGACAAGATATATGCTTATGGAAAAATCCAGAAATGCAACTAATTTTTGTACACCGCTCCTTCCCAATTCCATATTCAGGTGACACATGATGTCATCGCCAGGCACCGAAGGGAGTACTCAGTTTTTACTCCGTTTGTCTTCTTGCTTTCTTGTTTTTGTCCGGGCAATATCTCAGCCATCCTTTAAGCTGGGAAGCTGAAAATTGGGGACAAAAATCATTTTTGAAGATGTGCTTTGGCAAAAATAGTATTTTTTTAATTCATCAATTAATTCATTAATTACTTAATTATCGATTTATTTCTTCCTTATTTATTTTCTTTCTCATCTGGGCAATATCTCAGGCACCCTTTGAGCTAGGAAGCTGATATATGGACAGAACAGTGAACAAGTGATTTGGCTGAAAAGGGTATTTTTGATTTATTGATTAATCAATTAATTATTCATTTTTGGATGAATTTTTTTTTTTTTTTAAGTTGCAGATTCAGATGAACAGTGGTGGTTTTGGTATACTATCAACCAATTAATGAAGAAATCAATTATTTAAGGATCATTATTTATTTCAATAATGCAATTAATCAATCAATTATTGTGCAGTGTTACCTTCCAATTCCGTCTCTGTGCTGCACGGCGAGTAAGTATCCATCCATCTATTGGGACCATATTCTGTGCAGAGCGTTGGTGCTGCCAAAGCAGTCTACTTGGCTATTGGGCACAATCCTGGACAGGTCGCCACTCCGACACAGGACACTCGAATGGCTCAATCACCCCAGCAAGCTGGTACTCACTTTGCCGACCGGAAGGATGACAGGCTGAGTCAACCCCACCACCCTCACCATTAAGCCAACACCA
Source organism: Eptatretus burgeri (assembly GCF_056783735.1). Lineage (NCBI taxonomy): Eukaryota > Metazoa > Chordata > Myxini > Myxiniformes > Myxinidae > Eptatretus > Eptatretus burgeri. The sequence goes on from NC_140962.1 coordinate 65,874,015, forward strand.
GGCATGAGTAAGTATCATTTGTACACATTCACTTCAGAAGTGCACCACTCCCTCCCAGTTCCATCTCCATGTGCTGTATAGTGATATTGCTGGGACACTTTTGCATGCTGCAGGATTTGTTATTTATATATTTGGCATGGGGGTGGTGTACTTTGAATGTACCTCCACTTGTTGTTCTTTATATTTAGCTGGTTCACTTGGAATATCTGGAGCTCAGGTAGAGTTTTGTCTGGTAAAGTTACTGGCTGGTGTTACATCAGAAATGGATGGGTTGAGAACTTTCAAGCTTTAAAATGGGTAAGATTGCCAACTCACTTGAAACTATCAGCAAGGAGTGTTGATGTAAATTTTGAACCAAAGAAGAAATGGCATGCATTAGGTGTGTGTGTGTGCGTGTGCGTGCGTGTGCGTGTGTGCGTGTGCGTGTGTGTGTGTGTGCGTGCGCGCGCGTCTCTCTCTCCTCCATAACTCTAAAACTATAAAATCCAGTAGCCTGAAACTTTGCATGCATACAAAGAAAACTCCAAGGAAGTGCATGACTGAAAATTAGGTGTTTGGGTAAATTAAAACACCCCTTTTGAAGATAATTAATGGCTTTATTTAATTATATCCTTTATCAGGTGATCCTCAGCCACCTCACTCTATAAGGACTTAAGGTATTTCATGGGTTACCTCACAGTGTCTGAAGCCAGCATGTTTTTGAGCCTGCTCAACCATACCTTGACTTGAAATAGGCCACAATGCTTTCTTGACGATAAAGTTTTATTTTTCACTTTCCTCAGTCATATCATCAAATGCCTGTTCATCGTAGCTACGAATCGCTGGGTACATTGCAATGCTTATAAATGCCTGGAGATGCCAGCATTCGTTGCTTTATTTCATTTCCGCAAATGCAATCACAAGTATCTCTTAAACTAAGTGGAATTACAAAACTTAAGCTCCAGAATTGAACTTGGCAGCAGTACCGACTGCTGTAAAAAAAAAAAAAAAAGTGTTCATTTATTTAATTCGGACATTGCTTGGGTATCTCCGAGAAGAAGTGTTTAATGTGATGGATCATTGCTTGACAAGCCAGCTGTTCCTTAAGAACAGTTTCATTGGAGTGCTTACAGTACTTGGTGAGCGCTCTATTATATTCGCACTGTCACTGAATACTTCATATCGATCGACTTGAACAAAGGTCAGTGGCCACTCAATGCATTGGTCACACATTGTTCTATGGTGCAACAGGCAGTGGCTGGCTCGCTGAAAATATGAAATTATATTTTACACGACGTTTCCCCTTTTTGTACGATCTTCCATAAGACCTGTCACTTTGGCAGAGATACAAACAAATAAAAATTGGTGCATGTTCTTCAAGTGATTCCACGGTTTGATACTGGAGGTAGGAAAGCAAAACAAATTGTATGATCAAAATGAGTAAAAAAAATAAAATTTCTGTTGTTATGAGGTAATGAATTGCCACATCGTGGCAGGAAAGCTGACAAGTACGCATGCTCCCTCTGTGTAGCCTGGGTTTGAATCCCAACCCAGCGAAAACTGTCATCCCGGTGTTTCACAGGGAGGATGATTCATCAATGTGTGTGCTGTCTCTTGGATGGACGTTAACCTGGACGTCACATCTGACAGAATCCCTCTCCCCTCACTCCCTCTCTCTACCCCTCTATCTCTCTCGCCCTCTCCCCCTGCTCCCCACCCCTTCCCCTTTGTTGAGGGGACTGTAGCATGTATGAACCAGATTCAGAGTAAGCCGACCAGAGGGGTGCAGAGGTTGCTGCATGCATGCATGCAGGCAGACCTTTGCCAGGAAGATAGCATGGGTTTTATATGCTCCCACACCAGGTCTCCAAAGTATCCACGTGTGTGTGTGTGTGTGTGTGTGTGTGTGTGTGTGTGTGTGTGTGTGTGTGTGTGTGTGTGTGTGTTTTATCTCCATATGCGGGTTTCGGAAGGTGGAACGGAGTCCTCCCAGGCTATTGGAAGGTGGAACGGAGTCCTATTCACCTCTGTTTCGGGAAGGACGGTCACGTATCGCGGACCAAGGTGTAAAGTTTTGTTCCGAGGGCTCTTTTGAGGATTGTCACTGAGCCCCAGATAGCGTACAACTGAAATTCGTTTGTAGTAATATTCACGGGGATGGTTTTTGAGATCTTCGTAAGCTTATTAATCATTCCTGTTCCTCCAGTGATCAGTGGTGCAATTTCAGATCTCTTCAACTTCCAGGGTCTTTTCACTTCATTTTTGAGATCTTGGTATTTGGTCATTTCCTTGATTTCTACATTGTTTACATCAAAATTTCTGAAAACTGAATCGTGTGTGCGTGTGGTCATGAAGCATAACATATCAACAGCCTCACAACAAAAGTGCCTGTCATTTTTTTTCCAGTTTTTGAGATTTTCTGTCCAATTCATCTATTGCCATGACATAATCATAATAAGTAACAAGATTTGTGTTTCATTGAGCTTCCAACAACGCTGTGCACAAGAAATAGTGAGTAAATATTCATTGATGAAGAATTGCTGCAGTTTTTTTTGTGTTTTTCTCAAAACTGCAAAAAATGACAGCCACTTTTGTGAAGAGGGTGACTATGTTCTCTTTGTGAACCCCACCAACAGTCCTCACCTTTCTCTCTCCCCCACCACCCCCCCCCCCGACTCACTCTCTCCGTCTCTTTCTGCTCTCGCTGTCTCTCTCCCCCCCTCCTCTCTCCCCTCCCCTCCCTTTCTGTCTCTCCATCTTCTATCTTATATCTTCTATCTACTCTCTACTGTCTTCTGTGTATATCTTCGGTCTTTTCTGTACTCTTCTCTCGACTCTTCTATCTTCTACTCTCGACTCTTTACTCTCTTCTATCTACTACTCTCCACTATCTTCTATCTTCTATCCTCTAGACTATCTTCTCTCTTTCTACTCTCTGCTATCACTATCTTCTACTCTCTTCTACTCTCTTCTACTCTCTTCTACTCTCCACTCTCTTCCACTCTCTACTCTCAACTATCTTCTATCTTCTCTCTACTCTATACCATCTTCTCTTTCTTCTATCTTGTACTCTCTCCTCTTTACTCTCTAGTATCTTGTACTCTCTACTATCTTCTTCTACTCTCTACTATCTTGTATCTTCGACTCTTCTGTCTTCTCTCTTTCTACTATCTACTATCTTCTCTTTCTACAATCAACTCTCCTCTCTACGACTCTCCACTCTCCTCTCTCTACTATGTTCTATCTTCTACCCTCTACTCTCTAGTATCTTGTACTCTCGACTCTCGTATTCTCTTCTATCTGCTCTCTACTCTCTTGTATCTTGTATCTTCTTCTCTCTGCTATCTTCTTCTACTCTCTACGACTCTTGTATCTTCTATCTTGTACTCTCTACTATCTTCTACTCTCTAATACTCTCTTCTGTCTTCTACTCTCTACTGTCTTCTATCTTCTATCTGCTCTCTACTTTCTACTATCTTCTCTCTACTCTTCGACTCTCGGGTATCTTGTATCTTCTACTCTCTTCTATCTACTCTCTGCTCTATACTATCTCTTCTCTTCTATCTTCTACTCTCCACTGTCTTCTCTCTTTCTACGATCTACTCTCTACTATCTTCCACTCTCTTGTATCTTCTACTCTCTACTATCTTCTCTTTCTACAATCAACTCTCCACTCTCTCTCCACTATCTTCTATCTTCTACCCTCTACTCTCTAGTATCTTGTACTCTCGACTCTCTTATATCTTGTATTCTCTGCAATCTACTCTCGACTATCTTCTTCTACTCTCTACTACTCTCTACTCTCTAGTATCTTGTACTCTCTACTATCTTCTATCTACTCTATACTTTCTCTTCTCTTCTATCTTCTACCCTCTACTCTCGTGCATCTTGTATCTTGTACTCTCTCCTCTCTACTCTCTTGTATCTTGTACTCTCTACTATCTTGTATCTTCTACTCTCTACGATGTTCTACTCTCTTGTATGTTGTATCTTCTACTCTCTACAATATTCTCTTTCTACAATCAACTCTCCACTCACTCCTATCTTCTACTCTCTACGACTCTCCACTCTCCTCTCTCTACGATCTTCTATCTTCTACCCTGTACTCTCGACTCTCTTGTATTCTCTTCTATCTGCTCTCTACTCTCTACTATCTTCTTCTACTCTCTACTCTCTAGAATCTTCTATCTGCTCTCTGCTATCTACTCTCTTCTTCCACTCTCTACTATCTTCTACTCTCTAATACTATCTTGTATCTTGCATCTTGTACTCTCGACTGTCTTCTATCTTCTATCTGCTCTCTACTTTCGACTATCTTCTCTCTACTCTTCGACTCTCTGGTATCTTGTATCTTCTACTCTCTACTATAAACTTTCTCTACTCTATAGTATCTTCTACCCTCTACTCTCTAGTATCTTGTACTCTCTACTCTCTTGTATTCTCTTCTATCTGCTCTCTGCTCTCTGCTCTCTGCTCTCTACTTTCTACTATTTTCTCTCTACTCTCTTGTATCTTCCACTCTCTTCCATCTGCTCTCTACTCTCTACTCTGTACTATCTTCTCTCTTTCGACAATCTACTCTCTACTACTCCCCACTGTCTACAATATACTATCTCTTCTCTACTCTATACGATCTTCTATCTTCTATCTTCTCCCCTCGACCCTCTATTCTCTAGTATCTTGTACTCTCGACTCTCTTCTGCTCTCTGCTCTCTCCTATCTACTCTCGACTATCTTGTATCTTGTATATTCTACTCTCCACTATCTTCTTCTACCGTCTACGACTCTCTACTCTCTTTCTACTATCTACTCTCTTGTATCTTGTATCTTCTACTCTCCACTCTCTCCTCTCTTCAACTACTCTCTACTCTCTTCTACTCTCTACTATCTTGTATCTTGTATCTTGAACTCTCGACTCTCTTGTATTCTCTCTGCTCTCTGCTATTTGCTCTCCACTCTCTACTATCTTCTTCTACTCTCTACTCTCTTTCAACTATCTATTCTCTACTCTCTTGTACTCTCGACAATCTAGTATCTTCTCTCTTTCTACGATCTACTCTCTTCTTCTACTCTCTGCTCTCCACTCTCTGCGATCTTCCCTCTACTATTCTCTACACTATCTTCTGTCTTCTACCCTCTACTCTCTAGTATCTTGTACTCTTATATCTTCTATCTACTCTCTACTCTATACTATCTTCTACCTTCTATCCTCTACCCTCTACTCTCGACTCTTGCATCTTGTATCTTCTACTCTCTATCATCTTCTTCTACTGTCTTGTATCTTGTACTCTCTACTATCTTCTACCACTCTCGACTCTCTTGAATCTTGTATCTGGTATCTTGTATCTTCTCTCTTTCTACTATCTAGTATCTTGTACTCTCCACTCTCTTCTGTCTTCTATCTTCTATCTACTCTCTTTCTACTCTCCACTACCCTCTACTCTTCACTCTCTACTATTATCTACTCTCTACTCTCTACTCTATACTATCTTCTATCTTCTTCCCTCCACCCTCTACTCTCTTGTATCTTGTATTATCTGCTCTCTGCTCTCTACTTTCTACTATTTTCTCTCTGCTCTCTACTCTCTTGTATCTTGTATCTTCTACTCTCTACTACTCTCCACTCTCTACAATATACTATCTTCTATCTTCTCCCCTCGACCCTCTACTCTCTAGTATCTTGTATCTTGTACTCTCTACTCTCTGCTCTCTGCTCTCTACTCTCCACTATCTTCTTCTACTCTCTTCCGTCTACTACTCTCTACTATCTTCTACTCTCTATCTTCTTCTACTCTCTATCTTCCACCCTCGACCCTCAACTCTCTTGTATCTTGTATTCTCTTCTATCTTCTCTCTACTCTCTACGATCTGCTCTTTCTGCTCTCTGCTCTCCACTCTCTTGTATCTTGTACTCTCTACTCTCTACGATCTGCTCTTTCTGCTCTCTGCTCTCCACTCTCTTGTATCTTGTACTCTCTACTCTCTTCTATGTACTCTCTTCTCTCTCCTACTCTCTACTATCTTCTCTCTTCTATTCTCTTCTGTCTTCTGTGCTCTCTACTCTCTAGTATCTTGTATTCTCTTCTATCTTCTATCTACTCTCGACTCTCTTGTGTCTTGTATTCTCTTCTATCTGCTCTCTGCTCTCGACTTTCTACTATCTTCTCTCAACTACTCTTCTACTCTCTACTCTGCTCTCTGCTCTCTTGCATCTTGTATCTTCTACTCTCGACTCTCTACTATCTTCTCTCTTTCTCCTATCTTCTTCTACTCTCGACTACTCTCTTGTATCTTGTATTATCTTGTATCTTGTATTCTCTTCTATCTACTCTCTGCTCTCTTCTCTCTTCTCTCTTCTCTCCACTCTCTTCTATCTACTCTATTTCTACTATCTACTCTCCACTATCTTCTACGACTCTCAACTCTACTCTCGACTCTCTTCTACCCTCTTGTATCTTGAATTCTCTTCAATCCACTCTCTATCTTCAATCTGCTCTCTTCTCTCTACGATCTTCTCTCTTTCTACTATCTACTCTCCACTCTCGACTTCTCTCTTCTCTCTACTCTCCACTCAATTGTATCTGATATCTTGTACTCTCTTCTGTCTTCTATCTACTCTCCACTCTCTACTCTCTTCTATTCTCAACTATCTTCTCTCTTCTATTCTCTTCTGTCTTCTGTGCTCTGTGCTCTCTCCTCTCTAGTATCTTGTATTCTCTTCTATCTACTCTCTTGTATTCTCTTCGATCTGCTCTCTGCTCTCTGCTCTCTGCTCTCTGCTCTCCGCTTTCCGCTGTCGACTTTCTACTGTCTTCTCTCTACTCCTCTTCTACTCTCTGCTCTCTTCTATCTACTATCTACTATCCACTCTCGACTTTCTACTATCTTTTCTCCACTCTCTACTATTCTCTTCTATCTTCTCTCTACTCTCTTGTATCTTCTACTCTCTTCTATCTTGTATCTTCCACTCTCTAGTATCTTGTATCTTCTACTCTCTACTCTGTTCTATCTTCTCTCTACTCTCTTCTCTCTTCTCCACTATCTTCTCTTCTGTGCTCTGTGCTCTGTTGTCTGTGCTCTGTTCTCTCTACTCTCGAGTCTCTTGTATTCTCTTCTATCTTCTCTCTACTCTCCTGTATTATCTTCTATCTTCTATCTGCTCTCGACTTTCTACTACTCTTCTACTCTCTACTACTCTCTAGTTTCATGTATCTTCCACTCTCTACTCTCTACGATCTTCTCTTTCGACTATCTTCTTCTACTCTCTTGTATCCTCTGCTATCTTCTATCTTCTATCCTCTGTCCTCTATCTGCTCTCTTGTATCTTCTCCCCTCTCCCCTCTACTATCTTCTATCTTCTATCTATTCTCTACTCTCTACTTCTCTCGACTCTCTTGCATCTTGTATCTTGTACTCTCGACAATCTAGTATCTACTCTCTTTCTACTATCTACTCTCTTCTTCTGCTCTCTGCTCTCCACTCTCTACTCTATACTATCTTCTACCCTCGACTCTCGACTCTCGACTCTCTAGTATCTTGTACTCTCTTGTATCTTTTATCTTCCATCTACTCTCTACTTTATACTCTCTTCTCTTCTATCTTCTACCTTCTTTCTTCTACCCTCTACTCTCTCCTCTCGACTCTCTAGTATCTTGTATCTTCCACTATCTTCTTCCACTCTCTACTACTCTCGACTCTCTTGTATCTTGTACTCTCTACTCTCGACTACCCTCTACTCTCCACTCTCTACTATTCTCTAATCTCTGCTCTCTACTCTCTACTATCTTCTATCTTACCTCCACCCTCTACTCTCTCGTATCTTGTATCTTGTACTCACTATTCTCTTCGATCTGCTCTCCGCTCTAGACTTTCTACTCTTGCATCTTGTATCTTCAACTATCTTCTCTCTACTATCTACTATCTTCTCTCTTGTATCCTCTGCTCTCTTCTATCTACTCTCTACTCTCTACTCTCTTGTATCTTCCACTCTCTACTCTCTACTATCTTCTCTCTTTCTACTCTCTACTACTCTCTTCGACTCTATCTTCTTCTTCTACTCTCTTGCATCTTGTATCTTGTACTCTCTAGTGTCTTGTATCTTCTGCTATCGACTATCTACGATCTACTCTCTACTACTCTCCTGTATCTTGTATCCTCTGCTATCTTCTGTCCTCCATCTGCTCTCTCGACTCTTGTATCTTGTATCTTCTACCCTCTCCCCCTCTACCCTCTCCCCCTCTCCCCTCTAATCTCTTGTATCTTCTAAGCTCTACTATCTTCTCTCTTTCTACTATCTTCTACTACTCTCGACTCTCTTGTATCTTCGACTACTCTCTACTCTCTTGTACATTGTGTCTTCTACCCTCTACCCTCTACTCTCTTCTCTCTTGTATCTTCGACTCTCTACTATCTACTCTCCACTCTCTTGTATCTTGTACTCTCTTCTATCTTCTATCCACTCTCTTCTCTCTACTACTCTCTACTTTCTCCTATTTTCTCTCTTCTATTCTCGACTCTCGTATCTTGTATTCTCTTCTATCTACTCTCTGCTCTCTTGTATCTTGTATTATCTTCTATCTTCTCTCCGCTCTCGACTCTCTACTATCTTCTGCTACTCTCTACCACTCTCTTGTATCTTGTATCCTCTGCTCTCTTCTCTTTACTCTCTTGTATCTTCTTCTATCGACTCTTCTTCTCTCTATGACTCTCTACTCTCGACTCTTCTTCTCTCTATGACTCTCCACTCTCTACTTTCTTCTCTCTACTATCTTCTACTACTCTCTTCGACTCGACTCTCTACTCTCTTGCAACTTGTACTCTCTCCACTCTCTACTCTCTTGTATCTTCTCTCTTTCTACTATCTACTCTCCACTCTCTATCTTCTACTACTCTCTACTCTCTTCGACTCTCTGCTGTCTTCTATCTGCTCTCCACTCTCGACTCTCAACTCTCTTGTATCTTCTACCCTCTACTCTCAACTCTCTTCTATCTTCTCACTTCTCTCTCCTCTCAACTACTATCTTCTCTCTACTCTCTTGTATCTTCCACTCTCGACTCTCTACTATCTTCTCTCTTTCTACTCTCTACTCTCTTGTATCTTGTATCCTCGACTCTCGACTCTCTACTGTCTTCTTCTACTCTCTACCACTCTCGACTCTCTTGCATCTTGTATCTTGTAATCTCTACTATCTTCTATCTACTCTCGACTCTCCTATATTCTTCTACTCTCTACTCTCTTGTATCTTCCACTCTCTACTCTCCACTATCTACTCCACTATTTTCTTCTACTCTCTACTCTCTTCTCTCCACTCTCTACTCTCTACTCTCTAGTATCTTGCATCTTCTACTCTCTGCTATCTATGATCTATCTTCTTCTACCCTCCACCCTCTAGTATCTTGTATCTTGTACTCTCAACTCTCAACTCTCTTCTCTCTACTCTCTTGTATCTTGTACTCTCTGCTCTCTACTATCTTCTATCTACTCTCAATGACTCTCTACTCTCGACTATCTTGAATCTTCTTCCACTCTCTACTATCTTCTCTCTTTCGACTATCTTCTACTACTCGACTCTCTAGCTTCTTGTATCTTCTACCTTCTACTATCTATAGTAGAGTAGTAGAAGATACAAGATACTAGAGAGTAGAGAGTACAAGATGCAAGATAGTAGGAAGAGAGTTGAGAGTAGTAGAGAGAATATAATAGATAGTTGAGAGCAGAGACAAGATACAAGATAGTGGAGAGTAGAGAGAAGAAAGAAGAGAATACGAGAGAGTAGAGAGTAGAGGGTAGAGGGTAGAAGATAGTAGAGGGTAGTCGAGAGTAGATAGAAGAGAGTAGAGAGTGGAGAGTACAAGATGCAAGAGGGTTGAGGGTCGAGGGGAGAAGATAGAAGGTAGAAGAGAAGAGAGAGGATAGAGTAGAGAGTAGATGGAAGATAGAAGATATAAGATAGTAGAGAGTAGAGGGTAGAAGATACCAGATAGTAGAGACTAGAAGAGTCGAGAGTAATAGAAGAGTAGAGAAAAGATCGTAGAAAGTGGAGAGAAGAGAGTAGTAGATGGAAGAGAGAAGAGAGTCGAAGATAGAAGATAGTACAAGATACAAGAGAGTGGAGAGTAGATAGCAGAGAGTAGAAGATCGAAGAGAGTCGAGAATACAAGATACTAGAGGGTAGAGGGTAGAAGATAGAAGATAGTGCAGAGAAGAGAGAGTAGAAGAAGATAGTAGAGAGTAGATTGTCAAAAGAGAGAAGATAGTAGAGTAGATACCAGATAGAAGATCGTAGAGAGGAGGGAGTACAAGATACAAGATACCAGAGAGTAGAGGGTAGAAGATATTATATAGTCGAGAGTAGTTGAGAGTAGAAGATACAAGAGAGTAGAAAGAGAGAAGACAGTCGAGAGTTGAGAGTAGTAGAGGGGAAAGAGTAGAAGAAGATAGTGGAGAGTAGAAGATACAAGATAGTAGAGAGTAGAAGAAGATAGAGGGTAGAAGATAGAAGATAGTAGAGAGGAGATAGTCAAAAGTAGAGAGCAGATAGAAAAGAATACAAGAGAGTAGAGAGTACAAGATACGAGAGAGTAGAGGGTAGAGGGTAGAGGGAAGAAGATCGTAGAGGGTGGAAGAAGATAGCAGAGAGAAGATAGAAGATACAAGAGAGTAGAAGAGAGTCGAAGAGTAGTAGAGAAGAGAGCAGAAGATATAAGATAGAAGAGAGTCGAAGAGAGCAGAAGGTAGAAGATACAAGAGAGGAGAGAGTGGAGAAGAGAGTGGAAGATAGTAGATAGAAGATAGTACAAGATACTAGAGGGTAGAAGATAGAAGATAGTAGAGAGAAGATTGTAGATAGTGGAGAGGAAAAGATACAAGACAGTCGAGAGTAGAGGAGAGAGTACAAGATAGTAGAGAGCAGATAGAAGAGAGCAGAAAGCAGAAGATACAAGATACTTGAGAGAAGATAGTAGAGAGTATAAGACACAAGATACAAGATAGTAGAGAGTCGAGAGTACAAGATACTAGAGGGTCGAAGATACTATAGAGTAGAGAGAAGATAGTAGAGCATGGAGAGTCGAGAGTAGAAGAAGATAGGAGAGAGTGCAGAGTAGAAAGAGAGAAGATAGCAGCAAGAAGATAGTGGAGAGTAGAGAGTACCAGATACAAGATATAAGAGAGTAGAGAGTAGAAGAAAATAGTAGAGAGTGGAGAGTAGATATTAGAAAGAGAGAAGATAGTAGAGAGTAGAAGATACAAGAGAATCGAGAGTAGAGAGAAGATAGAAGATAGAAGAGAGTAGAAGATACAAGACACTAGAGAGTCGGGGAAGAGGGTTGAGGGTATAAGATAGAAGAGATAGTATAGAGTAGAGAGCTGAAGATAGAAGATAGTGGAGAGTAGTGGAGAGTAGTAGAGAGTGAAGAGTAGATAGCAGAAAGAGAAGATAGTAGAGAGTAGAGAGTAGAAGATAGAAGAGAGCAGTAGTAGAAAGGAGAGAGCACAGAGAAGAGAGTGGAAGATAGAAGATAGTACAAGATACAAGAGGGTAGTAGATGGAAGATAGTAGAAGAGTCATAGAGAGAAGAAAGTAGAGAGTAGTGAGCAGAGAGTAGAGAAGATTGTGAGAGTAGAGAGTACAAGATAAAAGATAATAGAGAGTTGAGAGTCGAGAGTACAAGATACTCGAGGGTAGAAGGTAGAAGATAGTAGAGAGAAGATTGTAGAGAGGAGAGAGTAGAAAGAGAGAAGATACAAGAGAGTAGAGAGTCGACAGTAGTAGAGAGTAGAAAGAGAGTGGAGAGTAGAAGATACAAGAGAGTAGAGAGGAGAGAGTGGTCGAGAGAAGATAGTGGAGAGGAAAAGATACAAGACACGAGAGAGTCGAGGGTAGAAGAGAAGAGATAGTAAATAGCAAGCAGATAGAAGATAGCAGAAGATACAAGATAGTAGAGAGTATAAGACACAAGATACAAGATAGTAGAGAGCCGAGAGTACAAGATACTAGAGGGTAGAAGGTAGAAGATACTATAGAGTAGAGAGAAGATAGTAGAGCGTGGAGAGTCGAGAGTAGAAGAAGATAGGAGAGAGTGGAGAGTAGAAAGAGAGCAGAGAGCAGAGAGAAGATAGAAGATAGTGGAGAGTAGAGAGTACCAGATACAGGATAGTAGAGAGTGGAGAGTAGATAGTAGAAAGAGAGAAGATAGTAGAGAGTAGAGAGTGGAAGATACAAGATAAGAGTTGAGAGGAGAGAGTGGTCGAGACTAGAGAGAAGATAGTAGAAGATACAAGACACTCGAGAGTAGAGAGTACAAGATGCAAGAGAGTAGAGAGTCGAGGGAAGAGGGTTGAGGGTAGAAGATAGAAGATACTAGATACTGGAGAGTAGAGAGAAGAAGATAGTAGAAGATACAAGATACAAGAGAATAGAGAGTAGAAGAAGGTAGTAGAGAGGAGAAGAAGATAGTAGAGAGTAGATCACAGAGAGCAGAGAGGCGTAGAAGATGGAAGAGAGTCGAAGATACAAGATACTAGAGAGTAGAGAGTGGAAGAGAGTAGTAGAGAGCAGATAGAAGAGAGTAGAGCAGAAGATACAAGAGAGTAGAAGAGTAGAGAGAAGATAGCAGAGAGCAGATAACAGCAGAAGAGTAGAAGATACAAGATACAGGAGAGCAGAGAGCAGATAGAAGATCGAAGAGATTAGAGAGTAGAAGATAGAAGAGAGTCGAAGATGGAAGATAGAAGATAGTAGAAGATAGTATGGAGTAGAGAGTAGAGAGTACAAGATACTAGAGGGTAGAAGATAGAAGATAGAAGATAGTAGAGAATAGTAGAGAGGAGAGAGTACAAGATGCAAGAGAGTAGAAGATACAAGATACAAGAGAGTAGAGAGGAGAGAGTGGTCGAGAGTAGAGAGAAGATAGTGGATCGTAGACAGCAGAGAGTAGAGAGTAGAAGATACAAGACACCAGAGAGTCGAGAGTACAAGAGGCAAGAGGAGAGTCGAGAGCCGAGGGGAGAAGATAGAAGAGAAGAGATAGTTTTGAGTAGAGAGAAGAGAGAAGAGAGAAGAGAGAAGAGAGCAGAAGATAGAAGATGGTAGAGAGTAGAGAGCAGAAGATAGAAAATAGTAGAGAGTAGAAGATACAAGATACTTGAGAGTAGAGAGTCGAGAGAAGATAGTAGAGAGAAGAGAGTAGAGAATACAAGATACTAGAGGGTCGAAGATAGAAGATAGAAGATAGTATCGAGTAGAGAAGAGATAGTATATAGTAGATAGTAGAGAGTCGATTGTCAAAAGAGAGAAGATAGTCGAGGGCAGGGCCCACAGGGCCACGGCCCGGGACCCCGCGCCTCCCAGGGGCCCCGCGCAAATGCAAAGATTACAAGAAATTCTGCTATTTTCCCCCTTTTGTTTGTTTGTGAAAAAAATCTTCGTTTGTGTAAATGGTCAGTGAATCACGAAACAAATACTCAATATCCCTGTTAATTTGGCATCTGTTTGGTTATGTTTATCATTTATTTTACATCTTTGAACTTACTTTTTTTCCTTTCCACTGATAAGAGTGCAATCTTAAGGTCAACCACAGAAATAGATCACACAAAAAAGTGAGGGTTTTCCCAATCCCAGCAAGCTATGGCCGTCTCGATTTCATTTTTGCAAAATTACATGCCCGCCCTGAATCTGTTTGCTATGCACTGCGCAGGCGTACTGCTGGGGTGGTTATACTGTAATTGTGTAATTCAAGTTTACACACCGGATAATATTTTATTATATTTATAAGGTGTTTCTCAGTGGCAGAGTGGTAAGGTTGCTGGCTGGTCACCTCTATATGGATTTGGCGGAGTGGGTTCGAATCCTACCGGTGGCATATGTAAATCATGTGTCATGGCTGAGACGAGGTGATTTCCTCCTGGTTCTCCAGTTTCCTCCACCAGAGAGACACACCTCGCAATAATAATCTGAGCCGTAGAGAAATACTCGACAAGCCCTGGTCTTATCAATCCACTTAATATATCTCGATTATTATTTAGGTATGTTTGGTGTCAACTGCTGAAATATTGCTTTCTATTGTAGGAACTGCCTGTGTGTGGACCTGGTTGAGCCATGGCGGAACGTGAACGTGATCGAGGAAGAAAATACCAGTCTGGTGCGGCCAAGCGGAAGGAAAGCACAGCAGCCGAAAGCGAACGGAACAAGCTACCCAAAATTACAAGTTGGCTGAAGAGTACAACAGCCACAGTCGGGTTATACAATGAAAAGGATAACAACGCGAAGGGAAACATAGCTATGATTACGTCAGCATTATCTGCTGTTGGCCCTGCTCCTTGTTTCAGTGCTGCTGATGCTAGCGGTGATAAAAACTCAAATGATTCTGCTTCAGAATGTGGTTCAGAAGTAGACAGCGAAACGGCTGAAGATAATGAAAAAGACATTGGCCTTTGGCCAGACCAGCTACCAGAGAAGTTCCGAAACTACTGGATCGAGAAGGGTAGTGCACAATGTCGTAATGTAGACAGTGACTACAAGAACTCCACTGTCCGTCATGGAAATAAAAATCGTCATTGTACAAAAAATTTGTTCAGTAGAAAACACACGTTATCTGGAGAAGAAATCGATCTCAGTTGGCTGTGCTATTCTGAAGAGACCGGCTGTCTGTTGTTTTATTTGCCATCTGATGTCACCCATGTCAGACACTAAAAGTCGGTTTACATCCGGGTTCCAAGATTGGAAACGCGCTGGGGAGTCGATAGAAGGAGGCACTAATTCAGATCAGCATAAAGAGGCAATGTCGAGCCTGGCCAGCAGAAAATCATTGCAAGGCCGCGTTAACGCTGGACTAGTTCGTCAGTACGAGTCAGAACTGCACTACTGGCACGAAGTGCTACGACAGTGCGCAGATGTCCTCATGTTTCTTTTGTGAACGTGGTCTGCCCATCCGAGGTGACGACGAGGTGATCGGTTCGGTACATAACGGAAATTACCTGGGAGTGATGGACCTTCTGAGCAAGTACGACACTTTCCTTGCGGCACATCTCAATAAACATGCCAACAAAGGGAGCGGTAACGTAAACTACCTCTCATTGACAGTATGTAACGAACTAATCAATGTGTTGGGTAGAAAAGTTCTGAGTGCCATTGTTGCGGAAGTTCGGAGGGCCAAATAATACTCCATATCAGTGGACTCCACTCCGGACGTGTCGCACACTGACCAGCTATGTCTAACCATCCGCTACGTGTTGCCAGAGGGGCCAGTTGAGCGTTTCTTGACATTCGTGCCCTGACTGAATCATTCCGGAAAGGAGATCGCAGACGTCGTTCTTGATTTTCTCCAAACGAACAAAATTCCGATCTCTGACTGTCGCGGTCAATCATACAACAACGCCAGCAACATGTCTGGAAAATACCGTGGCATCCAGGCACACCTAAAAAGTCGTTGCAAATTTGCTGAGTTTGTTCCTTGCATGGCTCATTCTCTCAACCTCATCGGGATGTGTGCTGCTGAGTGCTGCATGGCTGCTGTGACTCTGGTATCGTTCAACGGCTGTATTTTTATCTCGTGAAGTCAACCTATCATTGGCGCAAACATCGCGATTCACTGAAACACATGCCAGTCGTCAAGTGCTTGTCAGATACACTGTGGTCGGCCCGTGCAGAAGCTGGAGAAGCACTGGCCAATGGATTCCAGCAAAATATCATGGTACTTGACGATCTTGCAATGAATGAACATCTCAACGCAGAGGCCAAAAATGAGGCATCTGCTATTCTGAAGGAATTGGAAAAACTTGAGACGGTGATTCTGCTAGTCACATGGCAGGAAATTCCAAAGAGGTTCAACGCAACAAGTCAGCAGTTACAGAAGCCGGGGCTCGATTTGAACACGGCAGTGAAACCACTCGAATCACTGACAGAGTTCGGAAAGGACCAACAGGAACGGTTCGACGACTTTGAACATATTGCGATTGATAAATGTGGTCACAGCGAGTATGAAGGCGATCGGCGACGTGTTCGAAGGAGGAAGCGACATGATGAAATAGACAGCGCCGATGACACCCAGTTACCGCCCAGAGACAGATTCAGGACCACATCCTACATACCCATCATTGATCAGCTAACTTCACGAGGAGATCGCCTCAAGGCCTATGGAACACTCCGTCAGCGTTTCTCATTCTTTTCAGAAATAACGACCATGCAGACGGATAAGCTCCGCTGCAGACCTGGTCAAGAGTTACCCGAACGACCTGGAACCTTCTCTGGTTTCGGAAATTGTACATTTCCAGGCATATCTCAAGACGATGCAGACAGAAGACTCGGAAAAATTGTCTGAAACTACTATGTTTTCCACAATCCACAACTACAATATGGTGGCAGCGTTCGCCAATGTGGAGATAGCTTTGCAGGTATACCTGTCAATGTTTGTCACGAACTGTACGGGAGAACGATC
Source organism: Eptatretus burgeri (assembly GCF_056783735.1). NCBI lineage: Eukaryota > Metazoa > Chordata > Myxini > Myxiniformes > Myxinidae > Eptatretus > Eptatretus burgeri. Next base: position 65,890,431 of record NC_140962.1, read on the forward strand.
ATTCTCAAAATTGAAAAGGATCAAGCACTATCTGCGTAGTATGATCGGCCAAGATCGTTTGGCATCGCTGGCCATACTGAGTGCTGAACACGAACTATTCAGGAGAGTGAGCACACGCGAAACAATCGAGGACTTTGCGCGAATCAAAGCCAGGAAGAAGCTAAAAGATTCTGTAGGTTTTCACATCTCGCAAATATATTGTAGCAATTACCCCAAAGTGTGCAATAATGCATCATATCAACAAAAATGACAAAAAAAAAAACTTTCTACATTGAGATTTGAGATGATACCATCACGTTTTGGTTTTGCGATTATTTTCTCTGTTCCGTTGTTTTCATCCATAGTGGTTTCTTGCATATAAACTTTTGTTACTAGTAGTTTCTGAAATACATGTTTTTACGCAGAAACCGTGTTTTTTTTTCTTTTGCCCAGCCGAGGATGGTGCATTTATATATGAATACTTTTATAAGCATACATGAAGTAAAAATGGCTGCCCCTGAGAGGGCCCCGCGTACTTCTAGGGCCCAGGGCCCCACAACACATAAATCCGGCCCTGGAAGAGAGTAGAGGGTAGAAGATAGAAGATAGTATGGAGAAGAGAGTTGAGAGTGGAGAGAAGATAGTAGAGAATAGTGGAGAGTACAAGATACAAGATAGGCGAAATAGAGAAGATACAAGAGAGTAGAGAGTAGGAGAGAGTGGAAGAAGATAGTAGAGAGTGGAGCGTAGATACTAGAAAGAGAGAAGATCGTAGAGAGTCGAGAGTAGAGGGTAGAAGAAGATAGAGAGTACAAGATACAAGATAGTAGAGAGTAGAAGATGCAAGATGCAAGAGAGTAGAAGATAGTAGAAGATACAAGAGAGTAGAGAGTAGAGAGTACAAGATACAAGAGAGTAGAGGGTAGAAGATAGTATATAGTAGAGAGTAGAAGAAGATAGAGAGTAGAGAGCAGAGAGAAGATAGAAGACAGTGAAGAGTACAAGATACAAGATAGTGGAGAGTAGATAGTAGAGATTACAAGATACAAGAGAGTAGAGGGTAGAGGGCAGAAGATAGAAGATCGTATCGAGTAGAGAAGAGATAGTATATAGTAGAAGAAGATTGTTGAGAGTAGATAGTAGAGAGAAGAGAGTAGAGAATAGTCGAGAGTGGAGAGGACAAGATACGAGATAGTCGAAAGAGAGAAGATAGTAGAGTGGAGAGTGGATCGTAGAAAGAGAGAAGATCGTGGAGAGTCGAAGAGAGAAAAGAGTAGTAGAGGGTAGAGAGTAGAAGAAGATACAAGAGAGAAGAGTAGTAGAGAAGATCGTAGAAAGTAGAGAGCAGATAGAAGAGAATACAAGATACTAGAGGGTAGAGGGTAGAAGGTAGTAGAGAGTAGAGAGAAGATAGTAGGAGAATAGTCGAGAGAAGATAGTAGATAGAAGACAGAAGACAATAGAGAGTAGAGAGTACAAGATACAAGATAGTAGAAGAAGATAGAAGATGAAGAGAGTAGAAGATACAAGAGAGTAGAGAGCAGAAGAGTAAAGAGTAGTAGAGAACAGAGAGCAGATAGAAGATAGAAGATGGAAGAGAATACAAGATACAAGAGAGTAGAGAGTACAAGATTCAAGATACTAGAGGGAAGAGGGTAGAAGAGAGAAGATAGTAGAGAGTAGATAGAAGACAGAAGACAATCGAGAGTAGAGAATACAAGATAGTAGAAAGAGAGAAGATACAAGAGAGTAGAAGAAGATAGTAGAGAGTGGAAGATACAAGATAGTAGAGAGTAGTAGAAGATACTAGAGTGGAGAGGAGAGAGTACAAGATACAAGATGCAAGAGAGTAGAGGGTAGAAGAGAAGAGATAGTATAGAGTAGAGAGGAGATAGAAGAGAGTAGAGAGTAGAAGATAGAACATCGCATAGAGAAGAGATAGTATGTAGTAGAGAGTAGAAGAAGATAGTAGATTGTCGAAAGAGAGTAGATCGTAGAGAGCAGAGAGCAGATAGAAGAGAGTAGAGAGTAGAAGATACAAAATACGAGAGAGAGTAGAGGGTAGAAGATTGGAAAGAGTAGAGAGAAGATCGTAGAGAATAGTTGAGAGAAGATAGTGGAGAGTACAAGATACAAGATATGACAGTCGAAAGAGAGAAGATACCAGATACCAGATACAAGAGAGAAGAGAGTGGAGAGTAGGTCGTAGAAAGAGAGAAGAAAGTAGAAAGAGAGTCGAGAGTACAAGATACAAGAGAGGAGAGAGTACAAGATGCAAGAGAGTAGAGAGTAGAGGGTAGAAGATAGAAGATAGTATAGAGTAGAGCAGAGATAGTAGAGAGCAGATAGAAGATAGAGAGTAGAAGAAGAGTGGAGAGTAGAGAGTAGAAAGAGAGAAGATAGTAGAGAGTAGAAGAGTAGTAGAGAGCAGAGAGAAGATAGAAGAGAATACAAGATTGAAGATAGTAGAGAGAAGATAGTGGAGAATAGTCGAGAGAAGATGGTAGAGTAGTAGAGAGTAGTAGAGAGAAGTGAGTAGATAGAAGACAGAAGACAGTAGAGAGTACAAGAAGATAGTGGAGTGGAGAGTCGATCGTTGAAAGAGAGAAGATAGTAGAGAGAAGACAGTAGAAGATATGAGATACTGGAGAGTAGAGAGTAGAAGATAGTAGAGAGTAGAGAATAGATAGTAGAAAGAGAAAAGATAGTAGAGAGTAGAATATACAAGAGAGTAGAGGGAAGAAGATAGTAGAGAGTGGAGAGTAGAAGAAGAAGATAGTAGAGAGCAGAGAGTACAAGATACTAGAGGGTAGAGGGCAGAAGATAGAAGATGGTATAGAGTAGAGATAGTATGTAGTAGAGAGTAGAAGAAGATAGTAGATTGTCGAAAGAGAGTAGATCGTAGAGAGCAGAGAGCAGATAGAAGAGAGTAGAGAGTAGAAGATACAAAATACGAGAGAGGGTAGAAGATTGGAAAGAGTAGAGAGAAGATCGTAGAGAATAGTTGAGAGAAGATAGTGGAGAGTACAAGATACAAGATATGATGTAGTCGAAAGAGAGAAGATACCAGATACCAGATACAAGAGAGAAGAGAGTGGAGAGTAGGTCGTAGAAAGAGAGAAGAAAGTAGAAAGAGAGTCGAGAGTACAAGATACAAGAGTACAAGATGCAAGAGAGTAGAGGGTAGAAGATAGAAGATAGTATAGTATAGAGTAGAGCAGAGATAGTAGAGAGCAGAGAGTAGAAGAAGAGTGGAGAGTAGAAAGAGAGAAGAGTAGTAGAGAGCAGAGAGAAGATAGAAGAGAATACAAGATACTAGAGGGTAGAAGATAGTAGAGAGAAGATAGTGGAGAATAGTCGAGAGAAGATGGTAGAGTAGTAGAGAGAAGTGAGTAGAGAGAAGTGAGTAGATAGAAGACAGTAGAGAGTACAAGAAGATAGTGGAGTGGAGAGTCGATCGTTGAAAGAGAGAAGATAGTAGAGAGAAGACAGTAGAAGATACAAGATACGAGATACTGGAGAGTAGAGAGTAGAGAATAGATAGTAGAAAGAGAGAAGATAGTAAAGAGTAGAATATACAAGATACAAGAGAGTAGAGGGAAGAAGATAGTAGAGAGTGGAGAGTAGAAGAAGAAGATAGTAGAGAGCAGATAGAAGATAGAGAGTAGAGAGTAGAAGAAGAGTGGAGAGTAGAAAGAGAGAAGAGTAGTAGAGAGCAGAGAGAAGATAGAAGAGAATACAAGATACTAGAGGGTAGAAGATAGTAGAGAGAAGATAGTGGAGAATAGTCGAGAGAAGATGGTAGAGTAGTAGAGAGAAGTGAGTAGATAGAAGACAGAAGACAGTAGAGAGTACAAGAAGATAGTGGAGTGGAGAGTCGATCGTTGAAAGAGAGAAGATAGTAGAGAGAAGACAGTAGAAGATACGAGATACTGGAGAGTAGAGAGTAGAGAATAGATAGTAGAAAGAGAGAAGATAGTAAAGAGTAGAATATACAAGATACAAGAGAGTAGAGGGAAGAAGATAGTAGAGAGTGGAGAGTAGAAGAAGATAGTAGAGAGCAGAGAGTACAAGATACTAGAGGGTAGAGGGCAGAAGATAGAAGATGGTATAGAGAAGAGATAGTATATAGTAGAGAGTAGCAGAAGACAGTAGAGAGTAGATTGTCGAAAGAGAGTAGAAGATACAAGAGAGCAGAGGGTAGAGAGTAGAAGATAGTAGAGAGTAGTCGAGGGTAGAGAAGAAGAAGATAGTGGAGAGAAGAAGATACAAGTACAAGAGTAGATGAAGATTGTAGAGAGAAGATAGTAGAGAGTAGAAGATACAAGAGAGTAGAGAGTAGTAGAGAAGAAGATAGTGGAGAGTAGAAGATACAAGAGAGTAGAGGGAAGAAGATAGTAGAAGAAGATAGTAGAGAGTACAAGATACTAGAGGGTAGAGGGCAGAAGATAGAAGATAGTAAAGAGTAGAGAAGAGATAGTATATAGTAGAGAGTAGAAGAAGACAGTAGAGAGTAGATTGTCGAAAGAGTAGAGAGAGTAGAAGATACAAGATACTAGAGAGCAGAGGGTAGAGAGTAGAAGTAGAGAGTAGATAGAAGACAGTGGAGAGTAGAGAGTAGAGAGTACAAGATACTCGATAGTAGAAAGAAAGCAGACACAAGAGAGAAGATAGAAGATAGTACAAGATACAAGATACTAGAGAGTAGAGAAAAGATAGTAGAGAGTACAAGATACAAGATAGTAGAGAGTACAAGATACTTGAGGGTAGAGGGTAGAAGGGAGAAGATAAAAGAAAGAAGAGAATAGGAGAGAGAAGAGAGTAGAGAGAAGAAGAACATAGTAGAGAGTAGAAAATAGAAGACAGAAGATAGTAGCGAGTGGAAGATATGAGAGTAGTGTAGATAGTAGAGAGGAGAGAGTACAAGATGCAAGAGTAGAGAGTCGAGAGTAGTAGAGAGTAGTAGAAGATACAAGATACTAGAGAGGAGAGAGTACAAGATGCAAGAATCGAGAGTAGAGGTTAGAGGGTAGAAGGTAGAAGATAGAGGAGAGTGGAGAGTCGAGAGTAGATAGAAGAGAATACAAGATAGTAGAGAGTCGAGGGTAGAAGAAAGAAGATCGAAGATAGTAGATAGAAGACAGAAGATAGAAGAGAATACAAGATACAAGAGAGTCGAGAGTACAAGACACTCGAGAGTATAGGGTAAAGGATAGGAGAGAGAAGATTGTAGAGAGTGGAGAGTAGTGGAGAGTAGTCGAGAGTAGAAGAAGGTAGTAGATAGTAGAAAGAGAGAAGAGAGTAGAAGAAGATAGTGGAGAGAAGATAGTAGAAGATAGTAGAAAGAGAGAATATAGTCGACAGTAGAAGATACAAGAGAATAGAGAGTAGTAGCGGGTAGAGAGTAGAAGATACAAGAGAGTAGAGAGGAGAGAGTACAAGATGCAAGAGAGTAGAGGGTAGAAGATAGAAGAGAGTCGAGAGTAGAGTCGAGAGTAGAAGATACAAGATACTAGAGAGCAGAGGGTAGAGGGAAGAAGATAGAAGATAGTTTAGAGTAGAGAAAAGATAGTAGAGAGTAGATAGAAGAGACTGGAGAGTACAAGATACAAGATACTCGAGAGGAGAAAGAGAGAAGATACAAGATACAAGAGAGTAGAGAGTGGAAGAAGATAGGAGAAAGAGAGAAGATAGTAGAGAGTACAAGATACAAGATCGTAGAGAGTAGTAGAGAGTACAAGATACAAGAGAGTCGAGAGTGGAGAGTAGAAGAAGATAGTACAGAGTGGAGAGTAGATAGTAGAAAGAGAGAAGATAGTAGAGAGTAGAAGATACAAGATACAAGAGAGCAGAGGGTAGAAGGAAGAAGAGAGTAGAGAGAAGACAGAAGACAGTGGAGAGTAGAGAGTGCAAGATACAAGATACTCGATAGTAGAAAGAGAGCAGATACAAGAGAGTAGAGAGTACAAGATACAAGATACTAAAGAGTAGAGAGTGGAGAAAAGAGAGTAGAGAGTACAAGATACAAGATAGTAGAGAGTACAAGATACTTGAGGGTAGAAGGGAGAAGATAGAAGAAAGAAGAGAATAGGAGAAGAAGATAGTAGAGAAAAGTAGAGAGAAGAAGAAGATAGTAGAGAGCAGAGAGTAGAAAATAGAAGACAGAAGATAGAGGAGAGAGTACAAGATGCAAGAGAGTAGAAGAGTAGAGGGTAGCAGAGGGTAGTAGAGAGTGGAAGAAGATAGTAGAGAGTAGTCGAGAGAAGAAGATAGAGAGTAGCGAGTGGAAGATTCAAGATACAAGATACTAGAGAGGAGAGAGTACAAGATGCAAGAGAGTCGAGAGTAGAGAGTCGAGAGTAGATAGAAGAGAATAGGAGAGAGAAGATAGTAGAGAGAAGAAGAAGATAGTAGAGAGCAGAGAGTAGAAAATAGAAGACAGAAGATAGTAGAGAGTGGAAGATATGAGAGTAGTTTAGAGAGGAGAGAGTAGAAGAGTAGAGAGTAGTAGAGAGTGGAAGAAGATAGTAGAGAGTAGTCGAGAGAAGAAGATAGAGAGTAGAGAGTGGAAGATTCAAGATACAAGAGAGTAGAGAGTACAAGATACTAGAGAGGAGAGAGTTCGAGAGTAGAGAGTAGAGGGTAGAGAGTCGAGAGTAGATAGAAGAGAATAGGAGAGAGAAGATGGTAGAGAGAAGATAGTAGAGAGAAGAAGAAGATAGTAGAGAGCAGAGAGTAGAAAATAGAAGACAGAAGATAGTAGAGAATGGAAGATATGAGAGTAGTTTAGAGAGGAGAGAGTAGAAGAGTAGAGAGTAGTAGAGAGTGGAAGAAGAGAGTAGTCGAGAGAAGAAGATAAGAGTAGAGAGTGGAAGATTCAAGATACAAGAGTAGATAGAAGAGAATACAAGATAGAGAGTCGAGGGTAGAAGAAAGAAGATCGAAGATAGTAGATAGAAGATAGAAGAGAATACAAGATACAAGAGAGTAGAGAGTACAAGACACTCGAGAGTATAGGGTAGAGATAGAAGATAGGAGAGAGTGGAGAGTAGTCGAGAGTAGAGAGTAGAAGATACTAGAGAGTAGATAGTAGAAAGAGAGAAGATAGTCGACAGTAGAAGATACAAGAGAGTAGGGAGTAGTAGAGGGTAGAGAGTAGAAGATACAAGACAGTAGAGAGGAGAGAGTACAAGATGCAAGAGAGTAGAGGGTAGAAGATAGAAGAGAGTCAAGAGTAGAAGATACAAGATACTAGAGAGCAGAGGGTAGAGGGAAGAAGATAGTTTAGAGTAGAGAAAAGATAGTAGATAGAAGAGAGTAGAGAGTGGAGAGTACTAGATACAAGATACTCGAGAGGAGAAAGAGAGAAGATACAAGAGAGTAGAGAGTAGTAGAGAGTGGAAGAAGATAGTAGAAAGAGAGAAGATAGTAGAGAGTACAAGATACAAGAGAGTCGAGAGTGGAGAGTAGAAGAAGATAGTACAGAGTGGAGATACAAGAGAGTAGAGAGTACAAGAGAGTAGAAGAAGATAGTAGAAAGAGAGAAGATCGTAGAGAGTAGATAGTAGATAGTCGATAGAAGAGAGTAGAGAGTAGAAAATAGAAGATAGTATCTTAGAAGATAGTATCTTAGAGTAGAAGATACAAGATAGTACAAGAGTAGAGAGTTGAAGAGTAGAAAGCAGATAGAGGATCGAAGATGGAAGAGAATACAAGAGGGTAGAAGAGAGTAGATAGTGGAGAATAGTCGAGAGAAGATAGTAGAGAGGAGAAGAAGATAGTAGAGAGTAAAGAGTAGATAGAAGATAGAAGACAATCGAGAGTTGAGAGTACAAGACACGAGAGTAGAGAGTCGAAGATAGAAGAGAGTAGAGAGTAGTAGAGAGTAGAAGATACAAGAGAGTCGAGAGTCGTCGAGGATAGAGAGTACAAGATACAAGATAGTAGGGAGAAGAGAGTTGTAGAGAGTTGAAGATAGTAGAGAGTACAAGAAACTAGAGAGTAGAAGAGTAGAGTAGTGGAGAGCAGAAGAGGATAGTAGAGAGTATATGGTAGAAAGAGAAGAGTCGAGGGTAGATAGTCGAAACAGAGAAGATAGTAAAGTAGATTGGAGAGAGTACAAGATGCAAGAGAGTGGAGAGTAGAGGGTGGAGGGTAGAAGATAGAAGGTAGAAGATAGTAGAGAGAAGATGGTGGAAAATAGCCAATGAAGATAGTGGAGAGTAGTAGAGAGTAGAAGAAGACAGAAGATCGAAGATAGAAGACAGAAGACAATAGAGAGTACAAGATACAAGATAGTAGAAAGAGAGAAGATACCAGATACAAGAGAGTTGAGAGTAGTCAAGAGTCGTAGAGAGTGGAGAGCAGATAATAGAAAGAGAGAAGATTGTAGAGAGTAGAAGATACAAGATACTGGAGAGTAGAGAGTCGAAGATAGAAGAGAGTCGAGAGCAGATAGAAGAGAGTAGAGAGTACAAGATTCAAGAGAGGAGAGAGTACAAGATACTAGAAAGTAGAGGGTAGAAGATAGTAGAGAGTGGAGAAGAGATAGTATATAGTAGAGAGTGGAGAGTGGTAGAGAGAAGGTACTAGAGAGTAGAGAGTGGAGAGTAGATAGTAGAAAGAGAGAAGGTACTAGAGAGTGGAGAGTAGATAGTAGAGAGTGGAAGAGAGTAGAGTAGAGAGTAGTAGAGGGTAGAAGATACAAGATACAAGATAGTAGAGAGTGGTAGATACAAGATACAAGAGAATAGAGAGGAGAAGATACAAGAGAGTAGAGAGGAGAGAGTACAAGGTACAAGATGCAAGAGAGTAGAGAGAAGATAGAAGATAGAACATAGAACAGAGTCGAGAGTACAAGATACCAGAGAGTAGAGAGTACAAGATACTAGAGAGTAGAGGGTAGAGGGCAGAAGATAGAAGAGATAGTATATAGTCGAGAGTTGAAGAAGATAGTCGAAAAAGAGAAGATAGTAGAGAGGAGAGAGTAGAGAGTAGAAGATACGAGAGAGTAGCGGGTAGAGGGAAGAAGATAGAAGATAGTAGAGAGCAGAGAGTAGAAGAAGATAGTAGATAGTAGATAGTAGATAGAAGACAGAAGAGAGTAGAGAGTGGAGAGTGGTGCGTACAAGATACAAGATAGTAGAGAGTGGTAGATAGTAGAGAGGAGAGAGGAGAAGATACAAGAGAGTAGAGAGGAGAGAGTACAAGGTACAAGATGCAAGAGAGTTGAGAGAAGATAGAAGATAGAACATAGAAGAGAGTCGAGAGTACAAGATACCAGAGAGTAGAGAGTACAAGATACTAGAGAGTCGAGGGTAGAAGATAGAAGATCGAAGAGAGTAGTAGAAGAAGATAGTAGAAAGAGTAAAGAGTAGAAGAGTGGAGAGTAGAGAGTACAAGATACAAGAGAGTAGAGAATACAAGAGGGTAGAGGGCAGAAGATAGAAGAGATAGTATATAGTCGAGAGTTGTAGAGAGTTGAAGAAGATAGTCGAAAAAGAGAAGATAGTAGAGAGTAGAGAGCAGATAGAAGATAGAAGAGAGTAGAGAGTAGAAGATACGAGAGAGTAGCGGGTAGAGGGAAGAAGATAGAAGATAGAAGATAGTAGAGAGTGGAGAGTAGAAGAAGATAGTAGAAAGAGAGTAGAGAGTAGATAGAAGACAGAAGAGAGTAGAGAGTGGAGAGTGGAGCGTACAAGATACAAGATAGTAGAAAGAGAGAAGATACCAGATACAAGAGAGTAGAGAGTAGTAGAGAGTGGAAGAAGATAGTAGATAGTAGAAAGAGAGAAGATAGTAGAGAGTACAAGATACAAGATAGTAGAGAGTAGAAAGTAGAAGAGAGTAGAGAGTAGTAGAGGGTAGCGAGTGGAGAGTCGATAGTAGAAAGAGAGTAGAGAGTAGAGAGTAGAAGATACAAGAGAGAAGATAGTCGAGAATACAAGATACAAGAGAGCAGAGAGTACAAGATTCAAGATAGTAGAGGGTAGAAGATAGAAGATAGTCGAGAGTAGAGAGAAGATAGTAGAGAGTAGAAGAAGATAGTAGAGAGTAGAAGAAGATAGTAGCGAGTAGAAGAAGATAGTAGAGAGTTGAGAGTAGATAGAAGACAGAAGACAGTCGAGAGTAGAGAGTACAAGATACAAGATCGTAGAAAGATACTAGAGAGTAGAGAGTAGAAGAGAGTAGAGAGTAGTAGAGAGAAGATAGTAGAGAGTAGAAGATACAAGATACAAGAGAGTAGAGAGTCGTCGAGGGTAGAGAGTAGAAGATACAAGATACAAAAGAGTCGAGAGTAGAAGAGTAGAGAGTAGTGGAGAGTAGAAGAAGATAGTAGAAAGAGAGAAGATAGTAGCGAGTAGAGAGTACAAGATAGAAGAGAGTGGAGAGTAGATAGTAGAAAGAGAGAAGATCATAGAGAGTAGAAGATACAAGATAGTAGAGAGAAGAGAGTGGAGAGTAGAGAGTCGTAGAAGAAGATAGTAGAAAGTAGAGAGCAGAAAGAAGATAGAAGATAGAAGAGAATACAACATACAAGAGAGTAGAGAGTACAAGATACAAGATACTCGAGGGTAGAGGGTAGAGGGTAGAGAGTAGAAGATAGAAGATAGTATAGAGTAGAAGAAGATAGTGGAGAGTAGATAGTAGAGAGTAGAAGAAAGAAGATAGCAGAGAGTAGAAGATACAAGAGAGTAGAGAGGAGAGAGTACAAGATACAAGATGCTAGAGAGTCGAGGGTAGAAGATAGAAGGTAGATAACAGAAGAGAAGAGATAGTAGAGGGTAGGGGGTAGAAGGTAGTATCGAGAAGAGATTGTATAGAGTAGAGAGAAGATAGAAGAGAGTCGAGAATAGTAGAGAGTGGAGAGCAGAGAGTAGTAGAGAGTAGTAGAGAGTAGTAGAAGAGAGTAGATAGTAGAAAGAGAGAAGATAGTGGAGAGCAGATAGAAGAGAGTCGAGAGTAGAGAGTACAAGATACAAGAGAGTAGAAGAGTAGTGGAGAGTAGATAGAAGAGTAGAGAGTGAGTGCAGATAGAAGAGTCGAGAGCAGAGAGCAGAAGATAGAAGAGAGTAGAGAGAAGATCGTAGAAAGCAGAGAGCAGATCGAAGAGAGTAGAGAGTAGAAGAGAGAAGATAGAAGATAGTACAAGATACAAGAGAGTAGAAGGTAGAGGGTAGAAGATAGTGTAGAAATAAGATAGTAGAGAAGATAGTCGAGAGTAGAGAGGAGTAGAGAGTAGAAGATGATGGAAGATACAAGATACAAGATACTGGAGAGTAGAGAGTAGTAGAGAGTAGAGAGAAGATAGTAGAAAGTGGAGAGTTGAGAGTAGAGAGCAGATAGAAGAGAGTACAAGATACAAGATAGTAGAGTAGAAGATACTAGAGGGTAGAAGGTAGAAGATAGTTGAGAATCGTAGAGAGTAGATAGTAGAAAGAGAGAAGATAGTAGATAGTCGAGAGCAGAGAGTCGAAGATAGAAGATAGTAGAGAGTAGAAGATACAAGTGAGTAGAGAGGAGAGAGTACAAGATACAAGATGCTAGAGAGTTGAGAGTGGAGAGTGGTAGAGAGTAGAAGAAGATAGTAGAGAGTAGAGAGTAGAAGATACAAGATACAAGAGAGTAGAGAGTGGAGAGTAGTAGAGAGTAGTATAAGATAGTAGAGAGTGGAGAGAAGATAGTAGAAAGAGAGAAAATAGTAGAGAGTGGATAGTAGATCGCAGAGAGCAGAGAGCAGAGAGAGAGATTTTCCACCATCAGCTTACTATATATGTCAAAGCTTGTTTCATTTCATGCAGTAACAAAATTCTGATGGTGGAACAAAAAAGGGGGTGTGCCGAAATATAAATAATCATCAAAACGAATTTTGAGGAGCCTCTTTAGGAAGACAATAATATCATTACTATATAATATGTCAAAGCTTGTTTCATTTCATGCAGTAACAAAAATCTGATGGTGGAACAAAAAAAGGGGTGTGCCGAAATAAAAATAATCATCAAAACGAATTTTAAGGGGCCTCTTTAGGAAGACAATATCATTACCTTCGCATTCTGTGAAAGGTTATGTTTTGGTCGGCGTGTATTTATTACCTTCGCATTCTGCGAAAGGTTATGTTTTATTTATTTATTTGTAATCTTGTGATTCGTATAACTCAAAAAGTTTTAAACCGAATTGCATGAAATTTGGTGGGATGATTGGTTATTAGCCAGGAAGCATTCGATTAGATTTTGGGATCGTTCGGGTCAAAGGTCAAGAAAAGGTCAAAATCGTCTTTTTCGATAACACGGTCAATTTTTATTCAATTTGCATGCAACCAGCATCAAACGAGATTACTTTCTCTTGTTGAAACGTTGTATTCACCGAGCTTGCGAGTGAAGACTCACCAAAACGACGTGAGTTGATTGTATGATTAGTCCGTAGCCCCCGAAAGTCGGGGGGGGGGGTCATGACATTATAGATATGTGGTTTGTGTCATAAGACCATTCATATGAAACCAGTTCCCCACACTCATACCAAGAACAAAAAAAGTAGTGGCGGCGAAGGTATGCGCTCTGAGTGCACGTTCTAGTTACTATATATGTCAAAGCTTGTTTAATTTCATGCAGTAACAAAAATCTGATGGTGGAACAAAAAAAGGGGCGTGCCAAAATATTAATATGGACTAGACTCGAGAGTGTGATAGCGTGTGCATATTTTGAGCAGAAGCTTCATGGAAACTGACTTCATTCAAGGATATCGGCACACGGTCGATGCCATCAAGGACCACTTTCCATGGGCGGGCGGTGAGAATGCACGCAAAGAGTGGGAAAAGATCCCCAGCACCCAGAGCACGGCTGTGCTTCTCAATTGCCTGGATATCTGCACGAATGAGTGCCAGCCAAAGCCGGCAATACTCCAACCGGAAGGAAAGTGACAGATCCTACAACAAATGAAAAGTACGTCTTGGTAACATTTTACAAAAAAAAGGAATAATATTTTTCGTCAATTTCATTGACGTGAAAATTCTGAATTTGACAATTCGTTCAATTCACATTCTGTCATGCAGTTTTACTTCATGTCATGAATTATTCTTATAAAAACAATTCACAACTTTGTTCAGTTGAAATGTCATTTGATTGAACCACTGATTTCAAAAGTAAAATGCGTGTTCCAAAACAATAATGTCGTCAAGAATTACAAACAGGGACAGGCAGCTTAGCTCTTGAAATTATTGCTAGAAATAATACCTGTTTAAACTTTTAGAATGTGCAGTTGAAGAGGGGCAAAATAACGATATACAGTATTTAGTCGAAAAATCTGGACAGATTAGGGAAAAGCAGCACCAGATAGAGGCCATGGTCCAGCAGAATCAGTTGAGTCTCAGCAGAGTTTGGGTCCTTCCGTACAAGAACATTTCCAGGATGAGGATCACAGTGAACAAAGCCATTCACGAAAATCATCTCGCTGTACATCATGCCCAATTTCCGTGATACCTGTTCAAAGGTAAATATCACAGAGAAACCATTTTGATAAATATAAACTAAATAAAGGCAGTCAGTACATATGTTTAACAAAACTTATTGAAATTCTGTGAAGTAGTTTCTGATTTGGGTGGATGTGGTGTATCTCAGCTCCAAGAAGACATTTTATAAGGTACCACGAAGGATGTTGGATATGTTTGGCCTTGCAGAATGGCTGGTAGAATAGACAACTGGATTGAAAAGTGGCTTAGTATAAGGAAACAGAGTGGTTGTGAGTGAGGATGTCTGGCTGGGTGGTTGTTAGTGGTAGGGTACTTTAACTGTGGGATCAGCACTATTTATAACTTGCATCAATGAAATGGAAAATGGGGTTAAGACTAGGCTTTTCAAGCAGGCAGATGAAGTTAACCTTGGAGTGGGTGGGTAGGGCATGAGAAGGGTGTGATCAGAATCAGCGAAGTGGAGATGCATTCACCTCGGACCCAGCTCGACGAAGCTATGAGGAGTGCCTGAAGGATGCAAGACTTTATATGTGAGAAAGGAGGTGATTATGAGGTGATTGGGTGAAATATTTACGATGATGAATGGTATGCACAAAACATATTGGGGGGTGTGGGTGGAGAAAGCATAACTCGGCGGTCTGCAACCACCCACAGATCAGTCGGATGACCGCACCCAAAAGACAGCAACTACAATTGAATAGACATTCCATTCCTCCTACCTCACCATGAAATCTCCGAACCCACCTCGTTCACATCAATATTGTGCTTCTGCATGTACTCCTTGTCATTGATCTGTCCTCCATCCACAAACTCCATTGTCAGCACACGCTTTCTTGAAAATTCCCATATAATCTGCGGCACCTGTGGGTACAAAGATATATATATATATATATATATATATATATATATATATATATATATATATATATATATATATATATATATATATATATATATATATATATATATATATATATATATATATATTTATATATATATATATATATATATATATATATATATATATATATATATATATATATATATATATATATATATATATATATATATATATATATATATATATATATATATATATATATATATATATATATATATATATATATATATATATATATATATATATATATATATATATATATATATATATATATATATATATATATATATATATATATATATATATATATATATATTTATATATATATATATATATATATATATATATATATATATATATATATATATATATATATATATATATATATATATATATTTATATATATATATATATATATATATATTTATATATTTATATTTATATATATATTTATATTTATATATATTTATATATATATATATATATATATATATATATATATATATATATATATATATATATATATATATATATATATATTTTGTTGCGGAAACGCAAAACCGCATGCTTCCAAGGCAATGGCACCCAACATGCAGTGATCCCCAGGCAGTTATTTTATTAGTATTCGTGTATTCATCGTCCTCTCATGTCACGTGGGTAAACGGGACAAATTGTGTTGCATGGAACTCGTAGCGAGGTCAAATAAATATCTCTGATCTGTGCTCTGACCTCAAAACTGGCCCTTTTCTTTTAAACATAATACACAACAAGCATGCAAGCACACATGCTATTCAAGGGACAATTGTTTAACAGGCACACCATGATGCCTCCCGTGACTCGGATCGTCTCTGTTGCACACAAAACAACCTTCCTCGGGAATTTGCGCACCATTTTCCATTCAAATCTGCACGCCAATACCCAACTGGCACCTCACCTTACTCATCTCGCTCACCAAATCTCACCACTTTGACCACAAATGCCTCCCGCACAAGGTAAAAATACTCCCAGACCTCCTCATACCTCTGCATCATGACAATTCGCCACTCTTTCAAGCACCACATGGTGTTGGCCATTGTTGTTGGCACCACGCGATGGTTGACCACGCTACAGACGCTATATTCTCCACCGCATCTCACTGGGAATGCCCCGAGTGAGCGACCAGAATTTTGCAGTCATCAGACCATGGCAAGACCGTAAGCAACGATGAGGGGTCGTGGGAAGGGCGATCCAGGGAGTTGATTCAGGTCCCGAATGTGCATTGTGGCTCGTGAAGGAGCCGGTGGGTGGCGGAGAAAGTCTGTTACGATCCAACATACAAAATGCACTCTGTGCACGTTGGGGACCGGGGTGCCAGCTTGAGATGCGTGCTCGCCATGTTAAGTCAGGAGCTCAGAGCTGTCCCGAAGCTGGTGGGCATCTGAGCCGGTTTCTGGTCCCGGAGCCTGACAGGGAGTGGCTTGAGCTGCTGTGGCCCAATAGAGAAGCAGGACTTGGGCCACAGCACGTCACTTTCCAGTCCTCACCCCATCCTTCGCCTGGGTCTTGTAAAAGGGAGTTGCGCAGAGCCATTGAGAGCTTCTTCGAAAACATTATCCATGTGCGACTGCTGTCCTTCGAGAGCATACAGTGGACTCCCTGCCGTGCTGTTGACGCGCCACCATCCCCGCGAAACCAGACGGGCTCACCACCGGCCACAGATGGCGGACCAGTGTGGAGCACACATTGCCATGAGTCCCGGCGAATAAATAAGGAGGAAATAACGCACCATATCATGAGGTGGGAATGCTCAGGCGGAGCATCACATGGAGGTACACACTTACATATACAGATCTTTACATTGTTAGGTGAGGGATCTTCTTTCTCACATCTATTCCTCTCTGTCTCTGTCTCTGTCTCTCTCCAAAGAAGAACGCGTTCCTGATTCACAATTGCATTTTCCTCTGGCACAACAACGCACCCCTCACGTTGCATACATAGCATCTCCCACTCCCACACCATAGACACCAGTATATTTCCATCTACCTTCCCCAAAGCATCCTGGACCCCGTTGGTCAGCTGACCACACCAGGTATTTAGAGGGTGTTTATCCTCACCTTTCTCTTTCATTTTTCGGTCATCTCTATCTCTATCTCTATCGAGATGACCTAATAAAGCCGGACCAAATGTCCGTACGTCAGTCAACAATTTTTCTTTCCAACCTTGATGAAACTGAGTATGTGGGTAGCGGTCGATGAGTGTTGCACAACAATATAACTTTTGCCCAGGTTCAAGGTCAGGGACGAGGTCACATAAGTTATAAATATCACCATTTTCAAAACCTCTCTAGTCTGCCATTCTACAAGATATTCGGCAACTGTTTATTGATTATGATAGTAAAAATATCTTGTATCTAACCGGACAGATTTTTTAATTTCCTTCCCGTTTGATAGTCACGTGATCTGGAAGATGGCTAAAAACGCCAATGCGATTCGCAAAGAAGGAAGGAAGGAGAAATGAAATATAAATAACATGGAAGAGGCAAAGCCGAGAAGCGAACGTATAATTCTTCTTACATTCGCTTCTGACTTCACATAAAACTTGTTCACAACTGTATACTTGCCAACTATACCGTGGTACGTGTAAGCGCCGCACAGCTGATGATTTTGACGCAATTTCCGGTGACTTCGGCCTGGATTCGGGATCAGTGAACAAATAATGTAAATCACGATTAAAAATTTTTTTGATGATGTGGGAGATATCTATTAAAATTAACTTTGGGGGAAAAATAATTGAATAAATAAATAAACGATCACTTCTCGTGAAGAATAAAAGAAATTAAAAGTTCCAGAAAGAGTTTCAAAATCGCTCAGGTCAGGTCAGGTATGGGAGCATGTGCCAGAACAGCACGTCGCTGCGTCCACTTTCCGCCGGTACTCCAGGGGCCTCCGTCTGGCCATCCCCCAGGCAGATGCCAGGCCCATCCCCATCTCCTTGAGATGATGGTCAACCTGTTGCAACCATGAGGCACGTGGTCGACCCACTGGCCTCCTCCACTCATGAGACTCCCTCGCTGAGAGAATCTGGTGAGCAGGATCAGAGTCAGGAAAACGAGCCACATGTCCAAACAGCCGCAACTGACGCTCACGGACTATGCAGGTAACAAATCTCATCCGAGTCTCTCTCAGCAACCGCTCGTTGGACACAAAATCCGACCAGCGATAGCCAAGGATTCTCCGAAGAGACCTGGTACCAAAGGAATTAAGTCTCCGTCTCAGATCCTTGGTCAGAGTCCAAGTCTCGCACCCATAGAGCAAGACTGGAAGTACCAAGGACCCGAAGACTCGGACTTTCGTCCTCCCGCACAGGTACCGGCAGCGCCACACCCCATGATCCAGTGAATCCATGACTCCCCAGGCCCGACCCAGACGTCTATTGACCTCTGACTCACAGCCAGCAGAGACATGAATATCACTGCCAAGGTAAGTGAATCTCTCCACGACCTCAACATCCTCACCACAAACAGACACAGACAGGACAGCAGCATCCAAGATGTCACCGAAAGCCTGGATCTTAGTTTTGACCCAAGAAACCCGTAATCCCAACGGCTCTGACTCCTCATTCAGCACCTCGAGGGCCCCCAAGAGGATGTCTAAAGTCTCCGCAAAGATGACTGCATCATCTGCAAAGTCAAGGTCCGAGATCTTGACATTCCCAAATGACGCACCGCAACTTGATCTCTCCGACATCCTCCCGAGAATCCAGTCCATACAAGTGCTGAAAAGTGTGGGGGCAAGTACACATCCCTGACGAACTCCAGTAACAACTGGAAATAAGTCAGAGATGGTACCACCACACTTCACAGCACTCTCAGTACCAGAGTAGAGTTCAGACATCAGATCGATCAGTTTTGGTGGCACCCCACGAAGACCAAGAATCCTCCAGAGGACATCCCGATTCACTGAATCGAACGCTTTACAGAGATCAACATAGGCTGCAAGCAGCCCCTGCCGAAACTCTCGTCTGCGTTCGGTGAGGCCACGAAGTGCAAGGATACGGTCAATCGTTGACCTCTTTGGTGAAAAGCCTGACTGCTCTGGACGCTGGTGCTCAAGCAGATGGTGGTGAACCCTATCGAGAATTATCCGAGCAAAGACCTTGCCCGGCACTGAGAGCAGCGTCACCCCTCGGTAGTTGTTGCAGTCTTGGCGATCACCCTTCCCTTTCCAGAGAGGGACAACAAGGCCCCTCTTCCAGTCAGTTGGGATGATGCCTGTGTTCCAGGCAGAGCACAAAACTGCATGCAACGACACGAGTGCAGCATTTCCACCAGCCTTGAGAAGTTCGGCATGGATGCCACAGATCCCTGGAGCTTTGCCCCGTTTCAACTGGTTCACCGCAGCCCGTGCTTCCACAAGCGTAGGTGGACCACAGTTGATTCGAGGGTCAGCAACAGGGATTGTAACACCCTTGACGTCCAACTCGACAGTTGGGGGATCAGCATGGTACAACCGCTCAAAGTAACCGGCCCAGCGGGCCTTCACTTCAGACTCCTCTGTCAAGAGCCTACCACTCTCTGCTCGAACTGTAGTGCTCCGAGGGATGGGCTTGGATGAACGTAATGCGCAAATTCCCCTGTAATCGGGACGAGAATCACCTGTCCACAGGTGATGCTCTACCCCCTCACAGATTCCTAGCACATAGGCCTCCTTGTCCACCCTCAGCGCACGTACAGTTTTATGCCTCAGCTTCCTGAACAGCTCAGCTCTGCCATTCAGCCTGGCCCTGCGACTCTGGTCAATGGTATCCAGTGTCCCTTGAGAGACAAAATTCTTCTTTGCCCTGCGGTGAGCTCCAAGGCATCCACCGGCAACATCAAGGACAGTGGTCTTGAAGGCGCTCCACAACTCTTCAGGACCCCCCAAAGTACCCAGACCCCCCAAGTGTCCACTCAGCCTGTTTGCAAACTCCTCAGCTACTCTCTCATCCCTGAGCTTGGCAACATCCAGCCTCGGCTGGGATGGTACCATTCTCCAGGATTTAAGGTGCAGCTTTAGAGTTGCTACAACAAGCCTGTGGTCAGTATTGAGGAACTGAGCACTCCGGTAGACCCTGCAGTTCTGGATCATCCTCCAACGACCGTCAATGAGGACATGGTCAATCTCCTTTGCCACACCGCCAGTGTTGGAATACCAAGTCCAGCGATGAGCTTCTGGGCGCTGAAACCATGAACCAGCCACCCTAAGTCCATGACTTCTTGCAAAGTCAAGGAACTTAGTGCCATTCTGGTTCATAGTTCCTGACCCATGGGGACCAACACACACCTCATAACCATCCCTATCAGTTCCAGTCGATGCATTGAAATCCCCCAAGACTAGAAGTGTATCTCGTCTGGGGCACTGATCAACCACAGACTCGAGTGTGGCGTAGAATGCATCCTTCACGGTGAGATCACTCGCCTCAGTCGGAGCATAAACAGAGACCAGGGAAATGACACCTAAGGAGTGACGAATCCTTAATCTCATAATACGCTCGTTGACCGGTGTTACCTCAATTATCATTGGGGTCAGCTTATTGGACACAGCTACAGCAACTCCTTGGGTATGGAAACCATCAGAGCGACCAGACCAATAGTAGGTGTAACCACCCACCATTATCTCGCCGCAATCCGGTCTCTGAACCTCAGAGAGAGCTGCAATCCCGATGTCCAAACACTTGAGCTCAAATGATAACAGAGACAGGTGATCATCCTCTCTTAGGGATAGGACATTCCAGGCACCCACCCGAAGGGACCGCCTCAGGTTAACCCAAGGAGACCGCCGTCTGGTGGACGACACCTCAGCACCACTCCGACACACTCTCCCGCAATCTGACCCAGGGATGTTACCCCGTGGTTTCCCTCCTATCAAAGATTGGGGGTCCCGAAGGCTTTGCCCCAATCCCGTCATCCGGTGAGCTGCCCTGCGAAGGGAAGCTGCACAGGAGGTACTCCCACGGAGTGGGTTTTCAGATTTTTTTTGCGTTTTTGCGTTTTGCGGAATGAAGGGTTTTACGGTGGCCGGAGTGCAAACCCTGCCACCAACCTCCTAATAAGAAGTGACCCAACTGCAGGAGGACGTCCGCAGACAGTTGGGCACTAGATATGGATGGCCGTTAGCTCACAAGGAGCTCCTCCGCCCTTTGACAGGTTTTGTTTTTTTTTTGTTTTTGTTTTGTTTTGTTTTTGACAGGTAATGTTAAATACAAAATAAACACTTCCTGTCATGAAAAAAAAAACTCACCTTCGGAAGTATAAAATTAACTTTGGGGAAAAAATAATTAAATAAATACACTTCTGGTCATGATCTCCTGGCATGCATCATTCACCATGACAAAAAACAGAAACAAAAAAAAAACCAGCAACAAAACAAAACGGAAGCAAAATGGTCATAGCCAATGACACGGATTCACAATTGCCAAGGTATTGTGTTTTTGTTGTTTCCTATTCTCTCATGTGCAAGCGTTAAGTAATATTCACAAGATAGAAATAAAACCCAATCGTGTTTATACACCGCACAGCGTTTAACAACCGGAAGCAAAAAGTCATAGCGAACGACACGGATTCGAAATAGCCAGGGCTATTGTGTTGTTGTTGTTGTTGTTGTTGTTGTTGTTGTTGTTGTTGTTATTGTTATTTCCTATTCTCTCACGTGCACGCGTTAAGTATGAAGCTCACTTCATTCGCTATTAAACACATTTTTAGCCTTTTATATTTATACATTTTCCGCCGAAGGTGCAAAAGTTTCAAAACCCGAAATGTAAACGTCGGCATTTATTTTCAAAATATAAATTCGTGCGCGCGCGCCAAAATGCCGAGTCGTCTTTAACCAAACTGCGTAGTAGAACTGCGCAGTAGTCCGGTCATGGCGTCTGAGCAGTGGCCAGCGTGGTTCAGATTGACTGTGGTTTCTGGGGCGAAGGTGATTGTTCAGAAGTATGTCGGCGGTATAAATTTGAGTGACTGTATTGGTGATTTAATCACGCAACATGTTGACAACGAATATTCTGGCCGAACGATTGCATCAATTCAGTGCATCAGCAGGGATAATTCGCAGGCTCCTCTCGATCGTGCCGATATCTAACATAATCACCGGCGGACATAGGGCTGCAGGCTGTGGGGGCGAGGCCACGGATCCCGGATGAGGGGATAAGTGATAAATTATGCTTCATGCTTCGGGCTTTCTGATTAATATATCAATGAGTACATTCCATAATTAATGAATCTGGCATACATAAAGGTTTTTTCATACCTGACATGTTACTTTGTGCAGTGTCACGAAATTTCTGTGGAATTAATAATTAATGAATTTGCTCGCTCTAACGATTTTTCAAACCTCAATATCTCTATAAATACTTGACCAATTTTCATTCTGAAAGTTGCATTATAATCAGTGAAGAATAATCTACAGGATTATCATAATCTCCGAGAGCTCAGCCTATATTTTCGTTTTTTTTCTACAACCGGAAGTGAAATGTCCCCAGAGAGTGGACGGACCGGAAAACCACGTATTGCACTTACTGGTGATTCTGATGTGTTAATCCGGGTACTAAATGAACAATACATATTTATTAATTATGTCATTAGTCATATTATCCAAGTGTATCTCTGTGAACTATTTCAATCTAAACGGTTAGTTTGGACTGTTTCGCGGTTACCTGAACTGAACATTGAAAACTTGTGGTATTATAGAGATGACTGTCACCCCCACACGGGGGTAATTTTTATTTTTTGTATACCTTGCCGAGGCTCGTATGAGAGCGAACGCACAGCGAGGAGGGCATAAGACAAGAGGGGCGGGAGTGGGAAGGACAAAACAGTGAGAAACAGAGACATTGGGATATCTGTGGAAGGGAGAGGGATGGGACGGGGAACATGGAGTAAACAAGATGGACATTACAGGGACTTTCAGGAAGGAAGGAGGTGATTTTGGGGCGGATGAACGAGGGTAGAAAAGATCGAGGATTTGGATGGGGGCCTATAAGAGGTGGTGGTGAACAGCTGTTTTGAAGGCCTGGAGGAAAGAATGGGATTGAACAGAGTGAGGGAGTTATTCCAAAGGCGGGAAAAAAGAGGAATGAAAGAGTGAAAGTGAAGCGATTCGTGATATTGGTAGTTTTACCAGAAGGGGGTTGTTGGCAGACCTTGAGCGTACCCTGCGGAAATATGGTGGGGACAAATCGCAGACAGAGCAGGGGGGACGAGACCAGAAAGGAGACAGTAGAAGACAGAAAGACCACCGCCCTACCTGCGGTGAGAGAATGAGAGGACCTAAGACTCTGCCTGATCGCGGGAGATGCCAATAATCCGAAATGCCTTGGTTTCCACACCACAGCGTGAAGCTGAGAAAGGTGAGAAGCAGAAGCACCAGCCCAGAGGGGAGAGCAGTATTCCATCAGGCTGCGGACGAAAACTTTGTATGTGGTCAGGAGCTCAGGTGGGCCGAGGAAGGACTTTGCACGATGGAGGATGCCCAGGAGGCGACTGGCTTTGGAGGCCAGGTTGGAAATGTGGCTTTCCCAGATGGTGAGACCCAGAAGCTTGAATGAAAGGACTTCTTCAAGAGGATTGTTGAGAAAGTAGATTGGGGGTCGGGGGGGGGGGATCCAAACGGTCCTTTTGGGGAGACATAGTGGGAGTGTGAGATTTGTCTGGATTGAAAGACATGTTCCACGTGTTGGACCAGTTTGTGATTTTATCGAGATCTGCAGAGAGCGAAGAAGCTGCTGCTTGCCGCTCTGAGGGAAGACAGATGGTATGGCAGAGGGTGGAGTCATCAACAAAGAGATAAAGAGGATTTTCAAGAGAGTCTGAGAGATCATTGATGAAAACCAGAAAAAAAACAGGGCCCAGAACACTGCCTTGATGAACTCCAGCCTGGACAGGAAGAGGGGATGAAAGAATTCCATGTCAGGCCACACGTTGACTGTGACAGGAGAGAACGTCTATGAGCCATGAGTGGAGATGGCCTTGGATACCATAGGAAGAGAATTTGGTTCGCAGGGCAGGGTGCCAGACCGTGTCAAAAGCACGCGATATGTCTAGGGAGATGGCTCTGATTTCATGTCTGGCATTGAGGACCTCCATCCATTGTTAGGGGAGCAGAAGCAGCATATCCAGTGTAGATTGACCTGGTCTGAAACCAAATTGATGACCTGAAATCAGGCCATTGGAGAAGAGGAAGGATTTAATGACTGAAGCGATGATGGATTCCATATCATTGCTGATGATTGGGAGAAGGCTGATTGGTCTGCAGTTGCAGGGATCTGTTTTTGCACCTTTCTTATGCAGGGTGGTAATGTTTGCTGACTTCCAAGTAGATGCCAGATGACCTTGAGCAAATGAGAAGGTGAATAGAACAGAGAGATGGTGAGCAAGAGCAGAAGAGCAGGTTTTTTTGACACGTGGGCTGATGCCATCTGGACCGGTTGGAGAATCTGAGTCTAGGTTTGACAACAAGCTCTCCACTTTGTCAGACGAAAAGGATACAGAGTCCAGGGACAGTTGGGTGTGACTGGGTAAGGTGGGTACATAAAGCGAAGGGTTTCGGACACAAGATTTCAATGCAAACACCGAATTTCGGCATTCAGCCTTTTCACCTGCGGTGTCAGTAGTGTGACCATTTGAGATAAGGGAGGAGATGGAGGGGGAACATCCACCAGAAACAGATTTGATGCCACCAGGATTTAGAGGGAGATGTTTGAGATTTCAGACTCTTTCTTGGCTATTTAACTGTGTGTGTGTGTGTGTGTGTGTGTGTGTGATGGCACCCGTCCTATATTAAGAAAGATTGCAGAAAATAGTCGGGATAGTCCTGCTGTGTCCGCTTTTGTAAGTTGTCTTTTCCCGCACCCCACAAATTCCTTGCTATCCCCTGCTATACATAAAATAAAACCCTATTCACTGTGTTCCACACCCTTCATGGCTTTCCTTGTTTGTAAATATATGTGTTGTATAGAAATGTTCCCAGCTCGTTTTCGTGTTTTCTTTCATTGGTCCAGCATGGCCTGCACCCTAGTTTAGCCGGGACGTTATTCCCCAACGATCCGTTTCTGAGCCGGTACGTGCTTGGCAGTTCCGCTTGGCAACATCTGATCTGGTAAGGTGATCTGGTTTAAGCAAGTGCATACTGAGAGTATTTCCCAGTAATTAGATAACGTGACTATTTAGTAAACAGTATGAGATGGAGGACCCTAAGTCATGTGGTCAAGTTATTGGCGTTCACGGTCCATTACACAACTGCCGCATCATGAAGTTGTTCGTGTGTGATGGCCTGCGACTCCGGTGAGTCTGGTGTGAATCCAGAGGTAATTCACCCCCATGGTCTTCGCCCCCAACTATATATATATATATATATATATATATATATATATATATATATATATATATATATATATATATATATCCCAGCAAATATCACCCATCACTTCGCTGACGGAAATACGAAAGGGAGGGGGAAGAAGAGTGGGGGGGAGAAAGAGAGGCGTGGGGGCAGAGAAGGGGGTGAGTGAGGAGGTGGAGAGGGAAAGAGAGAGAAGGGGTGGGGCAGCAAGGATATTGTCTCATCAAAATACTTCGGCTTCGAATAATAGTAAAAATGGAAACAAAATAATGTCTGAAATTCTTTTTCTACCGGTCAGACTCAACACTGCCCAGACAAGTCCGGAGACGAACACCGCCCAGGCGTAAACACCAGCTGGACGCATCCACAGGTAAGCTGTCCAGAGACAAAAACCACATGGACACGTCCAGAGACAAACTGTCACATCATCACAGCCTGGACACAGAGAGGTGAGATGTGTGGGAGGGTCCTGCTCTGTGTGAGGCAGGGGCAGAGCGAGAATGGGACAGAGAGGTGGAAAGAGGTGGGTGGGGGAGGGGAGTTAACAGAGAGAATGTTATTCTTTATGAAACACACATACAAAACACACACACAGTATTTGTGCTTGGCCGATATCGGTAATTCTTGAGGAATCGGCAGATTGGAATCAATGTGATTATCGACTACAGTACATCCTGTATACAACCCAAAAACCATGAGTCGCTTTCACCTTTGTTTTTGGGGAATTCCTATCAATTGTCAAAACTGTTGCATTATAGATGTTTCAGGGTGATGTGCATAAACATTAATATTTATAAACAGCTGCCAATCGTCATGTGACGGGTGGGAAAAAAAATTTGGCTCTGTAATTTAGAAAACACGTTAATACGGCAAACAGCTCGGAAATCGGGTTTCATCAAATATATTTCGCTTTGAAACTCAGAGAAACTATATAAACCTTTTTTAAATCATGTACCTCTACCTTGTAGCAACTGCCAACTGCACATCCCGATCAGGACACGAACTGTGGGACGCTCGGCAAGTGGCTTAAGCACTCAAGCAAGCACTCCAATTAAATGGTTGATAAGGAACAGCTGGCCAGGCTGTGGCTGCATGCCTTAAAGGATCTTGTTAACTTTAAAGCCGGTCTTCACCGTGCATGCAGCAGTTCAAGAAATAAAATTAATTCGTTCAAATAATGACTTTATCCACAAAAGAATTGCTGTTTAACAAAGAACAACCCTGGAGACATCGCAATGTTTAATTGCCCGTGAAATAAACATTGCAGATAATCTGCCACAGTGCAGATAATCTGCCACATTGTCTGCTCGTCTGTGCATGTCACGTGGTGCATTGGTTTGCGTTCCGCACAAACGTTAAAACTTAATTTGAAAACATCCGTTTTTCACCAGATTTCCTTTGTTTCCATGTCAAACACATCGCAAAACCTCTGAAAATATACACAGATCTGGCAGACGTTATGGGTCGGCAGTCCCTCTGGGAGACAGGGCACGAGATCAAGCAATGAAT